>NW_022196891.1:79716017-79774565 GCF_008632895.1 Mastomys coucha
CCAGCGAGCTAAGTCTCTGGTTTCGGATTTGAGTTCTTTCAAGAACACAGCAGGGCCACCACAAGATGTGTCCTTTTCACATGCGGGACCTTTCCCCTGGGATGTTTGGACCACAGAATCTCCTCTTGTTTTGAGCTATGCAAATGCCAAAATGAGTCTGGGAAATGGTCCCTTTCTTATCTGCAGTGAAGAAAGACAATCTTATACAAATCAAGAAAATGTACAGAGAGCACTGAGCCTTAATATCTTGTCTGTATTGAGCCATATCCAGCCACACAACTTCTAGACTTCTTTTTCATATGCAACAGTATATTTTTATTATTTAAGCCAGTTTGAGTTGGTTGATTATATCTATCTGAAAAACCTACTTATTGATGCAGAACTCGGAAGATAATCCCTTACTTATGCAAAATCCCTGCAGTGAGGTGTGGTTCCGAGACAAAGTCTCTCTGATTTGAGAAAGTTAATTCAGCCCCCATACTGTACATTGTGTAACATGCCAGGTAGAGTGGAGGGCAGCACTCTGCAATCAACTTGTTAATATTTCTACAGAGAAACATATAAATATTCATAATGGGAGCATCAACAAAGACTATAAATAGGTCAAGTTTTGCCACCAAGGGAGCTTGGATCCAACCTTGGGGAAAAGCCATTTCTCTTGTTAGAGAGTGCTGGATTCTACAGTGCATTTACATGAGCATGGCCCATGCAGCATTTCTTCCTGCCCTTCTTGTTTCTTCTAGTTTAGCTGAATGATGCTATTTTAATAACTGACACATTCTAGCTTGTAGTCATGCCTGGCCAAGACTAGATTTTGGTGCAGTCACTCTTGAGATGGGTTTAATACTCTTCCATGTAGTGTCTATTCACAAAACCAATCCTGGCCAGTATGAACATGTTGAACATCTAGATCATACACGGCAGGATCAAAAGCTGCTTAGGAATCTGAAACAGGGGATGGAAAGTTCAAGGTTGTCTTAGTCAGGGTTTCTATTCCTGCACAAAACATCATGACCAAGAAGCAAATTGGGGAGGAGAGGGTTTATTGAGCTTACTTCCACACTGCTGTTCATCACCAAAGGAAGTCAGGACTGGAACTCAAGCAGGTCAGGAAGCAGGAGCTGATGCAGTGGCCTTGAAGGGATGTTCCTTACTGGCTTGCTTTTCCTGGCTTGCTCAGCTTGCTTTCTTATAGAACCCAAGACTTCCAGCCCAGGGATGGCACCACCCACAAGGGGCCCTCCCCTCTTAATCACTAATTGAGAAAATGCCTCACAGCTGGATCTCATAGAGGCACTTCCCCAACTGAAGCTCCCTTCTCTGTGATAACTCCAGTCTGTGTCAAGTTGGCATACAAAACCAGCCAATACAGGGCTACTTGGATTATAATGAGACTTCAAGGCCAGCCTAGACAACTTAACAAAACCATCTCTGAAAATGAAAATAAACGGGCTGTAGATAGAGCTCAGTGATGAAGTCTTTGCATGGTGTGCATGGTGCTGAGGTTCAACACCAGTGCTGCAAGGACAGAAATATACAAACAAACAAATAACAACAAATAACAACAGGTACAGGACTAGATAGCAAGTCCTTGAGTAAATGAATATAATAGTGACCCCATCAGCCTTGGGTCTCCTTCCCCTTACCATAGGCTCCTTCATAAAACTCGTTAGAATGAGGCTGAGGCTGAGACAAGATGATGGGAGGGACCCTGGCTAAGAACACAGAGAAGGAGCCCTCGGAAGAGCAAGCTCAAGGGTTCGATGATGGGCAGGAAGCAGCAGTCATTGAGTCCCAGGCTAGAGGATTAAAATTTGGGATTTGGAGTCAGGTGGGCCTCAAACCCAGATTTGGTTCTTCGAGGTATCTGCTTCCTCAACGTGAAATGATTTCTCTTGTGAGACTGAGGGAAGGGAAGGCTATTCGAGTCTCAGGCTGGAGGTTCAGTACTCACACAGTGAGGCACATGGCTGCTGTCTATTCCACTCCTACAGCCCACCCTGGCCCGCCAGCCTTCTCGTCCTTCCCAACCAGCTGTGGGGGTCAAACCTCTCAAACATGAGAACCCAGTTACATACTTTGCAAAGGTTCCGGTGACTATTACTGTTATGCCACAGAAAAGTCAGTGGAGTACTGTGTGGGTGGTAGCTTGCTCACAGCTCAGTGAACCAGGAACACAGGGTTCAAACAGAAATGGAATCTGTAGAAAGAACCCTTAGGGCCTATGCACCCAGCGCTGCAATTCCCCCAGCGAGGCCCCACCTGCTAAAGGTTCCACAGCCTCCCAAAACAGCACATCAGCTGGAGACCAGTTGCTCAAACACACAAACCCACGCGGGACATTTCACAGTCAAGCCATGATCATAATGAGTGGTTAAATAAAAGTGTTTCCCTGACTTCTTCCAGCTGCTGAAGCAAGTTATTGAACTTGAGTCCAGGATTGTGGGAGTCACACCCAGACTCCAATTCCAGGAACAGCTAGTCAGATGTATGTGAGGTCTGAGCCTCTACGGCTGGTGTGGAGAGTTGGGGCAGTGTTGTAGACTGAAGCTCCACCTGTTGGGTCTGCCCAAAGTCTAAGTCATTATTGTTAGAAAGGAGTTGAAGCAGAAGATGCCTCATAAGTGTCTGGCAAGTAAAGAATTATCTGATGTGAAGGCCCCATAACACACACACACCCCCGACACACACACACATACACAATTTTAAAGTTGGGAGTGATGAGTTAAAAATCATTCATGACTTCAGACCAACAACTGGCCCTGGTCCTGGTTCAATTCCCAGTACAGTTTGCCCCTGACCTTAAGAACTATCCCAGAGTCTCTGCTAGTGGTTGGCGTAGAAGGGATTGCACAAGGGTCATTAACAGAATTGTCAGATGTGCATTCTAAGGACTGGGGCCGACAGGGCTATGTGTCCCTCAAATGTTCAGGGCAGAGAAATAAAACAGACAGAGCCTCTGGTTTGACCTACCATTGTCTCAAGGCTAGATTTCCACAGAGATTGTTAGCCAAAGAGCAAGATGGAAGCCTGGCTCCCCTTGGTCCCATCCTGAGGGATGGACTCCTTTGAAGAGAGAGCACTTTGGCTTGACAGGCCCCTCCCATCCACAATGAACCTTTCTTAGAGTGGTGCAGAGAGCTAAGCAAGATTCTTCCTGCCCAACCTTCATCCCTCCTCTCTGCTGACAGCAGGCTAACACTTTTCCTTCCTCCTCCCTCTGTTCTCCCAGCATTCCCCACTGTAATCCTCCTGATCCTCTAAGACGACTTAGACTCTTTGACTGGCACAAGTCATTGTGACAGCAGAACAATGCCAGCATGACCTCCAGCCTTCCTCTTCAACCTCAAGGGCACCCTGGGTTAGATAAGATTTTCTTTTTCTTTCTTGGGCCAATGATCCTACTTGGTTTATCCTTTTTCTCTCTGTGTGCTCCTGGCTGGTTTCGTTTGGAAATAGTCATTGTCCTGGATCAAGAGAAAAACATGGAGTTGGCAGCTGCAGCTGTTCCTGTATAAATCAGGATCTCGATACCATTCTTTGTGGCCAACTGGTCCTGCAGATTACACCTGGCCACGCAGAGATAACAGTGAGCCACATGTTTTCAGAGGCTTTGTCTAAGGAAGGCTGTGTGCTTCGTGATGTTTAAGTCAATATTTGAATGTGAAAAAGTGTGTGTGTGTGTGTGTCTGTTTGTGTGTCTGTCTATGTGTGTGTTTGTGCGTGTGTGTGCATTTTGCCATACATAATATGACAGACTCTTATTTTTCATCTTTAAGATAAGAAAAGAAAAAGAGACAATACGGATCTTTGACCAGGTGGCTTCACCCTACTTCTAAATCAATATGTGAGAAAATTGTAGGTGGCAGTCGGGGGAAATGAGGTGGGGCTACCACTGTAGACAGTCAGGATGTGCCTAGGACTCACTAAAGCTAGACTGGGCATCCAGTGAGCTGCAGGGTTCTACTTCCCTAGCCCCAGGATTACAAGTGTGTGCCACCAAGACACACACACACACACACACATAGACACACACACACACATAGACACACACACACACACCCCACACACATCTCTGGTCCTTATGCATACAAGGCAAACACTTTATTGACTGAGTTGTCTCCCCAGCCCAAGAGCCAGTCAGTTTTGAATGCACAGCCCTGAAACAAATGCAACAAGAGGACACAGGTTGTATCTTCCTGAGACAAGCAAGCTACCCTCTGAACACTCCTGAGAGTACAACCCAGGAGGCAGCGATGCAGAGATGCAGAGAGCTAGAAGATGCCTGGGAGCTGTGGCTCAGTAATCTATCATTTCCTGTAGAATCTCTTAGACACAGGTAGCCGTGGCTGGAACCCCACGTCCTACCCTCACAGACCTGCCGGCTCCCAGCCTGGCTTCCTCTGGATCTCCCAAAACCCTGTGTTTCGGTTGCTCTGTTCCTGTCCTCGCCCCGGCTTTGCTCCACTGCACTCCTGCCTCCGTGACCTCGCTTGCTTTCCCCAAGTCTCAGTGCACCCTTCTGGGTCCACAAACAGTTTGTCTAATCCTGTGGTTCTCCTCTTTCCTGCTTCATCTTGTTGATGATTTGACACACATAAGATTAGGAAAATATCAGTTGAGAAATTGACTCCATTGGATTGGCTCATGGACATGTCTAGGGGGTGGCATTTTCTTGACTGATAGTCAATGTGGGTGGTACCATCCCTAGGTAGGTGGTCCTGGGTTGTATGAGTTAACAGAACACAAACAAGAAAGCAAGCCCATCAGCAGCATTTTTCTGTGGACCCTGTTTCAGTTCCTGCCTCCTGGTTCCTGCTTAAGCTCCTTCCTGAGTTTCCCTCCAAGATGGATTCATCTCTAAGGTGAAATAAAACCTTTCTCCTCACGTTGCTTTGGTTGTGGTGTTTATCACAGCACCAACAGGCACACTAGGACATCCTCTGAGGTCCTGACTAGGACATCCTCTGAGGTCCTGACTAGGACATCCTCTGAGGTCCTGACTAGGACATCCTCTGAGGTCCTGACTAGGACATTCTCTGAGGTCCTGACTAGGACATCCTCTGAGGTCCTGACTAGGACATCCTCTGAGGTCCTGCCGTCTGGCATAATGCTTTCCCAAGCCTCCTCAGCCCTACAGTCTCCAGCACCTCCCCTCCCTCGGATTTCTTTTGGATCTCCTTCAGTTGACCCAAGGGGAGACTTCTGACCGCTAAGTGTCCCTCTGTGAGTGGAAATGGTCTGCCTGATGCCTGACTGCCAAGGATTTGAGAATAACAGAAGGACATACAAACAGCTTGTATGTTCTCTATTGTGTGTCCTGGGCTCCACTGCATCCTACACACACTATGTGGCTAACACGTACCCATCATGTAGTAGGTTATCACCCCACTTCGTGGGTGTGCCAATGGAGTCATATGAAGATTATATCCATACTTTCGCCTATTTACCCAACTCTTCTATGTGTTCAAAAACATGACGCTTGTGTTTCTGAGGGGCCATGTTTGGTTGCCACATAAGCGTACTCTCCAGCTCTACCTTATTTATACTCACTTTCCTTCCTTCCTGCCTGCCTGCCTGCCTGCCTGCCTGTCCACCTTTTCCTTCCTTCCCAATTACCTTGTTTCCCGTAGGACAACTCCCATTTTCCCAGCTTCCAGGAAAGGAGTTTCATTTTTTTTCTCATTAAGTCTCCTCATTTAACTATATCTCCTTCCTTCTGATGTTCTTATTTCATGGGTTGGGGTAAAAGGAGCTATTTTAAGAGGCTGGCAGAGAGCCTTTTGGGTGGAGAAAACAGTTGTCCAAGGCACTCTTGGCACACATGGGGTAGGCTGAGAAGAAAAGAGTCTTGGGGACGAGACAGCTCTGATAAGAGCAGCTCACCCACTGGTCTCCTCTTCCCTCATTCCTCTGGGAAAACACATCTTAGCATAGCACTGGGTTCAGACCTGCCAGACTCTAAATACCACCCCTGTCAAAACTAAAGGTACCCTTTGCCCCAGTTCTGACCAGCCACAGTCCAAGGCATGGCTTAGATATGAAATGTCTCCCACTGGTTCTTGTGTTCCTTGTTCAGTCCCCATCTGTGGCATTATTTGGGAAGGTGATAGAAGCTCTGGAAGGAAAAAGTTCATGGGGAGAATGCCTTCGAAGGTTGCACATGGTCCTTGCGCCTCCTCTCTCTGCTATCTGTTCTCTATGTGGTGAGCAGGCTCATCCTCAGGCTGGTCCCAGACTCATGGTAGCCTCGTGCCCTCAGCATTGTCACCTCGGAGATAAATTGCTTCCGTCTAGACTCTAAGCAGTTGTTGCATTGGGTGTCACAGTATGTGAGGTGACAGATGAAGAGGAATAACTTTTAAAGAGCCAGATGTCCAGACACCATCTGACATAAGCAGGCAATGTTCTCCCCTCCTGCCACGTCAATGAAGATCCCTCTATATCACTTCTTTACACAAGTGCTTTTAAAGAAAAAAATCCCAAAAGGAGGTGTGCGGGCTAGTCTTATATTGACTTGAAACAAGCTAAAGTCGTCTGGGAAGAGGTAGCTTCGATTGTGAAAAATGTCTCTCCGAGATGGGACTGTAAGCAAAGCTGTGAAGTGTTTTCTTAATTAGTGATTGATGGGGGAGGACCCAGCCCATTGTGGGTGGTGCCATCCCTGGACTGATGGTCTTAGGTTCTATAAGAAAGCAGACTGAGCAAGCCATGAGGAGCGCACCAACAAGCAACACCCCTGTATGGACTCTGCATCAGCTCCTGCCTCCAGGTTCCTGCCCTGAGTTCTTGCCCTGATTCCCTTCAGTGATGAACAGCTATGTGGAAGTGTACGCCAAATAAACTCTTTCTTCCCCAGCTTGTCTTTGCTTCTGGTGTTTCATCTCAGCAATAGTCACCCCAGGAACAGGAAGAGATGTGTTCTACTTTCGTTCTAGTGAAGGTGTCAGCTCCTAGAAGTGAGTCTGGAAATCCAGGGCAAAGGGATTGTGTGTCCATCCACCTGACACACTCCATCCTCAAACAGTGAAACCACAGACTTCCCGTGGGATGAGATGGTTAAATCTAACTCCTCAATCCCAAGGTGACCATTGCATTGTAGCCTCCAACTTTGATTTTTCTATCTTCTCTCACTTCTCATAGCTACCACAGTCTCTCTGTCTGTTTTATAGCCTACTCTCTTTATGCTGCCATCTCTCTTATGTTGGACCACTGGACTTGACTTTGTGCAGACCAACTAATGTCCTCATGAACACCATTCTGCCTGCTGAAGAGTATAAAGTCCAGACTCTCTGCTGTTGATACCCAGTTGCTGCTCCTATTCGCCCCCCCCACATCTAATCCTCAAAACATTTAAGCCTCTGACTTAATACAGCCTCTCTACTGATTACTCAGGTTAAAAACTTCAGTCAGTCTGCTTTTGAATGCTATCTTCTATACCCGCCCAACAGATACCTGAAGCACAGAGAGGCTCCCGCTGCTTGCTGGTATGACTTGCAGGACTTTGGGGGGCCCAATAGGGCATCATCCCAATAACCTTGGCCTTTCACGAATGGATAAAAGTACACTTCTCAATGTCAGGGTCCCAGCAACACAAGAAGGGGAAGGGGCTGCTAAAAATACCACCTCCCAGCATGCCCTGGGGCTCATGTCCAAGTTATATCCACCCCCAAAGCTTGGATAAAAGCCCTTTACCGTGGCTCAAGCAAGCACATTTTCCTGGTGATCTCCGATATCCACCCTTTCCTGGCTCCAAATACAGGAGCTTAACTAGCAGATGTCACAAGCTCTCTTTGCTTATTTTACTTTGCCAAACTTCATTTTTCCCCCCTCTTTTTCATCTCCTTCCTTATCTCTTCTTCCTTATGGGACTAAGAGTAAAAGGAAATTCAAATACATTATTTTCTCAGTTTGTGAGACTGCAATCCACCGGTCTCACAATTTGTTTGCAGCCGATAGACAAAGGTTTCTTGGGAGAGGTTTGGACTGTTTGGTTGCTTGGTAGGAGGGCAATAGAATGAGGAGATAAATGAGGCTGAAGACGGTTGGAAGTAGAGACCAGAGACCGGAGTGACCGGCTTCTTGGCAAAGTAAGAAGAAGCTTTGGAAAGCAATGTGCTAGTGTTGGAACTGGGCCTCACTGGCTTAGGAGTTACTCATGCCTTTGTCTTTGCTGCTCTGCCAGCCAAGAAACCATCCTCCATTCTTGCCAAAGTCAGGGTCCAAACCATTCTTGTGGTTGCTCAGCCTCATTCCTTAACTGTTATTTGAAAGCACCTGTGCAAAGCCAACTGTCCATCAAGGGACACACATGCGCGCATGCACAATCACACACACACACAACATACACATGCAGCCAAAGTAATACAAAGAAGTGTCATTCAGCCTCAATGAAGGAAGTAGACTCCCGTATTTGTTCTACTAGGAGTGACTTCAAGAGCAATGTGCTAAGTGAGCTAAACCAAAGAGACAGGTAGTCTCCTGTTCCATGTATATGAGATAGCTAAAGACACCAAGTTCAGAGTTATGGAAAGTGGAGAGTCCTTGCAAAAGGATTAAAAGCCAGGCATGGAAACCGGTGCTTAATGGGTACAGAGCTTTGGATTTGGGAAGATGAGAGGTTCTGGAGATGGATGGCGGGTACTGTCAGAAATACAATCATGTGGGCACCACTCACTGAAGTGGTTAAAGTGCTGCCACCCTACTTGCCATCCGCGGATGGACGAGTGAAGGAAAACATGGGATAAAGACACAACGGCTCAGTCAGCTCTAAATAATGAAACTTCGTGCTACACAGAGCAAGCACACACAGAAAGACAAAAGCCACGTTTCTCTCACATAACAGCCTTTGGATTTAATATATATATGTTGTGGATAGCTCTGTGCTGCTTGTATTTTTATGTTAATTACACTCTCCTGGGAGGGGTTGTCTGGAATGAGGAATGAGTCGCGTACTTGTGAACCAATCCCCTAATGAATAAAGGAGCCAATCACTGGGCAAGTGGGTGGGACTTCCCGGTTGGACAGCGGAAGAGAGGAAGCAGGAGAGAGTTAAACCCTTTTGGAACAGGAGCAGCATAAGGGTTAGATGTAGCTGCTAGAGTTTCCCCGGTATCATGGCAGATCTGTCAGGATTCACCACTGGAGGATTTAGATTTAATAAGACTTACAAGATTAGGATTTTACTTGTTGCGCCCAGCGATCGAGTTACCCTTGTTTCTGAACAAAGTTTGTGTTGTGTTTTCCTTCACATGGTGGCTCCTCTGGGTTCAAGAGAGAAAAAGGTATGGCAGGAAAGCGAGAATTTGCCTGAGGTGCCCTATAAAAGCCCTGGAGGATCTGAAGCACGGGGCTGGTGTGGTCGCGACCCACGAGTGGGAACTTAGCACTCCCTGGGTGGAGAGATTGTAGAGTTCTCAGTCAGAGCCTTCACGAGATAGAAACAGGTCAGCCATTGCCCGCCACTGCATGGTCGGCCATTGCCCGCCAGTGCAAGGTCAGCCATTGCCCGCCACTGCATGGCCAGCCGGGCCAACGAGGCTGAGAGTTGCTGGCACTAGGATGGGAACATGCTGCTTCTCTCTCTCTCTCTTTTTTTTTTTTGTATAATATTTCCCGCAACATATATACACTCAAGCATGTACGTGGCACAGGAAGGCAGAAGTGGGTCTGTGGGGGACAGAGGGGACCAACACGTGAAACAAGCACAGTGCACAACAACGTCATAGAGAAACCCGTGTTCTGACTGCTCACCGAAATGTCCCAAAGGTCAACAGTTTAACCCCCTTCTCTCCCGTCACATGTGATCAATGTGACCAGCCCGATGGCGACCTGTTCCCAATCTCAACTCAGATATCACGCGTTTCCTTCTCAGCAATGAAAGCCGGGGGCGCACTGCATTAGTTACTTGCTGCTGTGGTAATACCCGGGAATAAATATAAGTCTAGAAGGATTTATTCTGCTTTAAGTTAGAGGAAGGCTCTTCCTGCAGCGAAAGGCAGGGTGGCTAGAGGGTAGGGCAGCCGCTCACACTAAAGTAGGCTTTTAACATGGTCGAAACCGCAAGTCCTGTCCAGGATGACCAACTTCCTCCATCAGGGATCCACCTTCTGACGCCTCCACCATCTTCCAAGCCACTGACACCAGCTGCTCAAGTGTTCAAATACCTCAGCCTATGGGGGACTCTTCACGGTGAAACCACGGGCATTCAGTCATTTAACGTGAAACTGTTACTAAGTTCACAATACCCAAGACAATGATACGTACTTCTTGTACAGGTCTGTTCCGCAGAGCTACATTCGTATCTATACCTATGTATCTACACACACCCACACACCCACACACACACACACATTTCTTTTCACCCGAGTCTCCGCCTTGGCACCCAGGATGCTTGCTTTTGATCACAACACTGTAGACGGGGTGTTGCGTTCTCAGTGAGCTCCTTGGGAGTCACTTCCCTTTGGCATCCTTTCTGATGATGTTAATTTTGGACGTTTAGTCACAATGGAATTTGCTAAGTTTCTCTTTGGCACCGCCACTCTGTAACATCACACCGCTTGGCCACATTATTTGACAATTCATACACATCTGGGAAGAGTGCTTCTAGATTATAAACACACCCCACCGACTTCGTCCACTAGTTGTATCATCCACTGATTGGCTTGAGTACATTGCGATGCTCATAGTTGTGTCTTCTTGGTTGTTTATTTAATTTTTTTGCATTTGAAAATGTGTGTGTGGTGTGAATGTGTGTAGCATATATGCATATGTGTATGTAGGTATGTACCCTCAGAGGCCAGGAGAGCATCAGCTATCTTTGTCACTGTCTACCTTACTCCCTTGAAACAGGGTCTCTCACTAAGCCTGAACTTAGGCTGGCAGCCAGCAAGCCCCAGTGACCCTCCTGTCTTCCCCCCTCATGGTTCCTGCCATGTCTGTTTTTTTTTTTACATGGACTCTGAACTCAGGTCTTCAGGCATATACAACCAGCACTTTTACTCTCTGAGCCATCTCTCCAGCGCCCTTGTTGGGTTTTAAAAACAAAATTGTCAGTTTAAGACTAGTCATCGTAGTTAACCTGAAGGGCTCCTGTCTGTCATAGGAGGGCCTCTGCCTTGATCCCTCAGTAAGGATGATGTCCCTAGACCGTTTGGTAAGTGGCAGTGTGGAAGGGCCAGTGTGTTCTGTGTGAGTTGTATTAGAGTCCTGGGCATAGCTGAAAGGAATCTTGCCAGGCTCTTAGTGTACAGATGGGTTGCAAAGGACACCAAAAAAATCATCTGTCTGACACCAAAGATGAAGAGTCTAAGCATATGGACCATAAGTATGTGTGTCTTTATGACTCTGTGCTGCGGACCTCTAATTCTGGAAGCACTGGCAGGCTGGGGACAAGGACACTATGATTTGTTTGGACAGTACCCGATACCCCCAACTAGACTCGTAGGAGGGCCTTCCTAAGTTATACTCCATTGTCCTCAGATACCATGTCAAATCAAGCCTTGGACATCTGTACTTAAGGACAAAGAGGCAGGGCTGGCCTAATGGCTCAGCTATTACGAGCACTTCTTGCTCTTGCAAAAGTCTCAGGTTGAGTTCCTAGCTCGCACATGGTGGCTTACAATCATCCATAATCCCAGTTCCAGAGAATCTGAATCCCTCTGCTGACCACTGTGGGGTACCAGGCTCCACATGTATGCAGCATACATGAAGGCATGACACTCTTATACATAAGATGAAATAAATCTCGTTCTCCCTCTCCTGCCCCCTCTGTGTGTGTGTGTGTGTGTGTGTGAGAGAGAGAGAGAGAGAGAGAGAGAGAGACAGACAGACAGACAGACAGACAGACAGACAGACAGGAGGCAGCACGTTGCAAAGTGGTAACCTGAGATGCTAATGTATTTTCTGTTGTAATATTTTAGTGGTTTTTATTTGGAAGAGCTTCCTGATCTCATTTTCTACCAAATTTTTCTTTCTTTGAGCTTTTGAAAATGTGCAGGGTTACGGAGCAGGCCAGCCACCCTCTTTCTCACATTACTTCTTAAATGACTCTATTGAGAGTCGAAGCAAATGTCTCAAGGACAGTGCTCTGTGGCCTCTGAAGCCTGTCTGACCACCAGAGGCTCCCAGATCTGGCTTCCTGAATCTTCAGGGTGGCGACGGATATAGTTCACAGGTCTCCTGCTTTGGAAGCTGTGATGGTGGTGACCCCTGAGTCCTTTCATACAGAGATCATCCGCCCGGATCAGGGAGTCACATGGAACTTTCAAAACAGCTGTCAAGGAGCCCTGACCTGACCATCAGGAACCTTCCCACTGAGCAGTAACATTTCAATTTCTGTAAATATTTATTGGCAGCTCGCAGCAGAACAGATGCTATGGGATGCGAGTTTGGGAAATCCAAATGTTACCTGCCTTTCGAAGGTGGGACTGGGACTGCCTACTTGAAATTCAAGCAGTATTTGTGGATGAAAAGCTATAGAGAGCCAAGAGCCCAAGGGCTGGCATCACCAGGCTTGTGTTTGCACCCGAAGCCTGGTCTTAAGGCATCTCCCTGTCTCCTCGGCGTCCCAGAGTCCTCTTCACAAGTGGAAAACAGTAGTTCTTGCCATGTAGGTCTCTCAGGGAGATGAAAAACAAGGAAGCTCTCTGGAGAGTCTGGGGCAGGGTGAGGGCGGAGTGAACAGTGGCTGGTGTGGAAAGCTTCCCACAAACAGAGCATTCTCATCTGCATGGCTTCCCAGCCTGTGACGGCAGCATCACCCTGCCCTTTCAGATGTGGAGGGATTGCTGATGGGGAACCGGAGGAGCAGCTGCCCCTTACCCTGGCCTTCTGGCTCTAGGCTACAGGCTGCACCCTGACACAGCTGGCTCTTCTGGTGTCAGGACCATTGATCAAGAAGGGCCAAGCAATATTCAGACATGTTTGCACACCTAATAACCATACCTTTGAACAGTCCCTCTAATTTCCCAAATGCTTCCCATCTCTCGTCTTTGGGCGCCTTCTGTTGCAAAGATGATGATTGTTGCTGAGCCCACCCTCTCCCCCCGAGTCACTTCCTTGAGAGCCTTTTCTGTCAGAAAGCTTCAAATGTTACTAAACCAGGACAAAAATTAACATCCAGGACAGTGTCTTCTCTATCTCATCAGGGGACAGGTGTGTCTTCTCTGGCAACCTCTGTTCCCGCTTGAGGCTCTGTGCAACGACCCCGCAGGAACCCTCGCACTTTAAATTCTTTAAGAGTTTTAAGAGTCCTGCACTCTAAGTTCCAAGCTCTTCGTGTTCTGAGTTGGAAGAACATTTTCTGTTTTCCCCACTACTTTGAATGCCTCAGAGCCACTTCGGCATGACTCGGAAGCCACAGCGGTCAGATGCTTAGAGCCGGTCGTCCATTCTTACAGCCTCTGGAGCATGGGTACCAAGTTGTGCCCCAAGCTGTCCCATCTGATGAACCGAGGTGTTGGACTCTGACTGATGAAGTTCAGTGGAAGTCTGGCTGTTCCATTGAGGGTTCCCTTCAAGAACTCCAAAGGCTGACCACCCACATGTCCCTCCTCCGTCTCTTCCAATTTGGCTCAGGGGTATCTGTATTAATCTGGATTATATTTAATATGTACATTATATTCCTTCTCAGAACAAGGTTATTTTCAAATGCTAAGTGCAAATAACTATTCAAGAAACACTGCAAAAACAGCCTTGTCGAAAACTGCACAATACGAAATCTATTTTAGATGCTTTCACAAAAATCAGAAAATTTAGGACTGGCGAAACAGGTGCTGCATTCTTTTCATGTGTTAAATGTCTATACACCCACAGGGCAGGGTGAGGGTGGAGAGTGGGAGGCAGGCTGATTAGTCCCAAATAGAGTGGGCAAAGAGGTTTGAGAGTAACTTCTCAACTCCAAGTCAAAATGCCTTAGACTCAGGCGGCTCTGACCATCAAGGTAAGCATGAAAGACTGTGGTGTGTGTGTGTGTGTGTGTACGCCATTTTGCCATGCAAAATGCAGACTAATTTTCACTCCTAAGATAACAAAGGAAAGAGACACATGTGTGGGAATGCCCAAGGACATTAGAGGATGACCTCAGCTCTCCTGGAGCTAGAGTTATAAGCAGTTGCAAGATGTCCAACTATGGATGCTGCGAAGGAAACTCCAGGCCCCTGGAAAAGCACCACGTGCCCTCAGCCACTGAGCCATCCTTCCAGCCCCTTCCTCTTCTGTTTCTTTCTCTACCTTTCCTTTCTCTTGAGATCTACAGGTCCTGCTGAGATCTCTAAGAAGTGCAATAGGCAGCTGAGTTAGTAGCGCCTGGGGTCTCAGCCCTGCCCTGTGAATGTGACTTTGGCACATTCACCAGTCTGAGCTGACAGGCCACACCTGAGGTCTGCAGCCTTGATGGAGAGGCCTATAAAGGAGCCTGCTGAGCTCCGCTTTCTTTGTTTCCTGTGCCTTATGCCATGAGTCACTAGACTCCAGAGAAGGGGCCCATGAGGAGTAATAACACTGATAACAACCATGGTTGCCATTTTTCCAGAACTTCCTGAGTCAGACGCTTCACAGCCACTGTCTCATTTACTTCACACCAATCCAGCAAAGTGGATGACATTATTATTATTATTATTATTATTATTATTATTATTATTATTATGTCAGTTTTCCCTGGAAGCTGGGTTTTGTATAAATCTGTTCCCAATGGAGGGTCAGTCAACTGGGAAGAGGCAGGGCCAGCACCCTGCATTCGGCCGTGGTGCCCTTTCCATCCATTGGCCCCATTGGCAGGTGACAACTCTCCTGATCTCCACCGCAGAGCTCAGTTAACATGTCTTTGTATTTCACATTCTTAGAAACAAAGAATAATCTCGATGTCACATGAAGAAACACACAAAGTCAAGATAGCTTGGCAAGGCTTTTTTGTTTTTGTCTTTAACAGATGTGCCAAGACCCAAACAAACCAGTCTAGCAAGTACATTTGGCCAAGATGGCTTCTTTCTTTTATCCCTGACATAGGTGGTGACTTCCTCTCATCTCATTGGCGAGGGCTCAACTTCACAATCTGATGTGACTGGCTGACTGGCGAATAAGGAAGAAGGTTCAGGAAGTCTGAGTCCTTGCAGGGATAACTACCTCTGACACATCTTTTCAGCCTCCCGACATGAATGACACAATGGGAAGGTGCCACTTTGTATTCATGTTTGCCACTTTCCACACAGTGATACATTGTAAGATTCCAGGCCATTGACTAGGGTTGGACCCCATTCATACCCTCCCTACAGAGAGTGTCACCGCATGACTGCCTCTGTTTATTTATTCTACCTTTGGAAGACATTTAATGGCTTCTAGATCTTGGCTACTTAAAAAGTGTTACTATGTATCTAGAAAGCTCCTAAGGTTGTAGATACCCTAGCTTGTGGGGAGATCATATCTGTGAGCAATGACAGTCCTCAGGTTTTCCCTTTTACAGACCTCAGAGCTTTCGCCTCTTTTCTATTTTCTTCCTGCTGTCATGAATATTTACATGTCTCATCATTAATAATAATGTTAGCTATAGAATTCTGGCTGACTCCTTTCATCAGAATCAGGTAATCCCCCCTGTCTTTTGAGCTAGCTAATTTTTAGAAGTCCTAAATAGGTGTTTTGAATTTCAGCTAGGTGTTTTGAATTTCATCGAATGTGTTTCTTCTATTGAAATAACCATATTGCTTTTGTTCCTTTAATATGCTAATGCATTGAATGATAATTATAGAGTCCCTAAAGTTAAGCCTTCTACTCTTGGAATAAACTCATCTTAGTGGTACAGTATTATCTTTTTTTCATTAAGCACAGGATTCATTTTGCCGATATTTGTGTAGGATTATTGCCTCTGCATTCATGAATGAAGACTTCATTATGTTTTTTTTTTCTTGATTGTAATTTTGAGTTTTAGTATCAAAGGTACAGTGAGCTCAGAGAATAAGTTGCAAAGTATTCTTTTTCATTTATTTTCCCCACAAAGAATTTGCATATGATTAGCATATAGCCTTTGAATGCTTGAATGAACTTACCTACAAAGCCATCTCTTTATGGTGATCCTGTTTTGGGAGGGGTCAGGAAATCAAACAATTGATCCACTCATTTGAATGTGTATGGGCTATTTGCATTTTTAAAAACAGATTGTTTGTTATTTCCAAAGGGATGTTGGAGCTGGCCAGGTAGTGCACTGGGCTGACAACCAAGTCGGATTCCTGGAACTCATAGGGCAGAAGACGAAAACGGACTCCTGCAAGTGATCCTCTTACCTTCACACATGTGACACACAAAATAAATAAATAACCTGTGATAAAACTAAAGGGATATCCTCATTTCTTCTTCGCTGAAGCTGTCAGTGCGTGGTCTGGCTTGGCAGTGTTAACACAACTTTGCCCTCTTACTCCCTGCCGCATCTCTCTCATCATCGCCTTGGTTTTATTTTTGGAATTGTTTGTACCTCTTTCTTGAACATTCCTGATTAAAAACCTTATCTACCTGTGTGTGAATATTTGGATTCATTAATCACTTCTATTATGCTGAGTTTCCCAGTTTATCCATCTCTCTGTTTATGCTTTCTTCTACTCTTTCTTCTACTCTGATGAGCTCATTGTATCATTTTTTTTCTAACTTCTTAAATCGAGTGCTTAGCTCACTCATGATCAGCTTTTCTTCTCCTGTGTTAATGAATACTTGACTTTCTCAGTTCTTCTCGTACGATCTTTTCTGTGCCAAGCTGTGAGCCTCAGCATGTGGTATATTTGTTATTGTTCAGTCCTAAATATTTTCAAGTTTCTGCTGTGATCTTTCTCATCTGCAAAATATTTGATGTATTTTACAATCTAGGCTTATAGTTTTTAGTTACAAATTAATTGCATTATAAGCAGAATGCTGATTTATATGGCACTGGACACTTGCAAATCCGAGCACTTCTCTCACAGCCTAGTCCCCAGTCAACTCCTGTAAACGGCCCACTGATGAATCTATTTGTGCTCAATAAACCACACCTGTTAATTGTACTTTTTTATGTTCTGAATACTTCGTCTATCAATGAAGAAAGAGGATCCTGGAACGTTAAACTCTGGTAGTGAGTTTAATTTCCCTGTGGGTTCTATCAGTTTTGCTTTATGGGCATGTAAAACCTTCAGAATTGTTTTATTTTCTAGATGAATCGAACATTTGGTTGTTAGGTAGTGGCTGGCTTCGTTTGTGTAATGCTTTTCTGTGCTGGAGTCTATTTTTCCTGACAGAAAAGGTTCCTTTCCTTTAGGTCAATGTTTGCTTTGTGTATCTTGTACTTCCAGCATTTCTGGTCCGTGTGTTTGAATGTGTCCCCGGTGAATAACACAGAGCAAATTTTAAAAACACCCAGCGTGACAATCCCCATCTGCTATCTGGTGAGCCCTTTTCCCTTTCCAGTCGTGACTGACAGATCTCTGTTCCTTTCTAGTGTGTGTTATTTTTGGCTTATTTACCCCATTTTTAAATCTCTGCCTATTTTTCTTTTCCCCCTGCCTATTAAAACTTGGCATCTTTGCTACATCTTCTACTGGTTTGGAAGTTATATTGAACTTTATTTCTATGATTTCATGGTTAACCTTGAAAGGTTACACACAAACCAATTACACTCTAACAGTAGTATCTCCATGCTCTACTAAGCGACCACCATTTTTTTTTCTCCCAACTTTCGTATTATTCCTGCTTTATGTTTATCCCTTTAAACACTTTTATTTCCATAAAGTAGACCTGGAAGTTAGATCTGAACTTCTCTATAGGCAACGCTGTTAATATTTATCTAATTTTCATAAACCATTTTTCTTTTTCCTTTTTTTAAACTGCTGTCTGTGTCCCTCTGAATATGTTTGTATTTCGCTTTCCCAAGGGGAGCTGCTTTTGCTAGGTGGGCAGTTGTAGAATGGCTGTTATATTCTCTTTGCTTTGACAGAGTGATGTTCTCTGTTCCCTCCTCCGTCCCGGCTTTCTGCTGAGAAGGGAGCTTCCAGCATAGTTGTTTTCGTGGTAAGTGATCCATTTTCTTCTATAGCACCTTGACTATCTTCTGTCCATTTGTAGTGTTATTTCTATTGTCAATGTGTTGTTTCCTTCCCTCCTTCTTTCCTTCTCCCTCCTCCTTCCCTTCTCCTCCTTTCTCCCCTCCCTCCCTCCCTCCTTCCCTCCCTTCCTCCCTCTCTCTTCTCTCTCTTCAGAATCTAATGTAGCTCAGCCCCAAACTCACTATATCCAGCTTCAGATCCTGTTACCTCCACTTCCCAAGCGCTGGGATTACAGGTGTACAGCACCGCATCTGGTTAATGTGGCGCTGTGTGTTGGATTCAGAGCTCGGTGCAAGGTAGGCAAACACGCTCCCGACTGCGTTAGCTCCCTCCGCGTTCTCTGTGGCTTCCCCCTGGACTCTTGATACTGAAACATCTCTTTTTATCTTAGATATATATTGAGCTGTTTTCTCATTTTATGTCTCGTTTCTCTGGGTGAACGTCACAGAAATTTCTCCCTGTTCTTCTGATCTATCTTCGCACTCACTAATTCTCTGTGGTCATGTCTAACATGCTATTTACCCTGTAGTCCAGGCGAGTGTAATAGTAAAACATCTACTTTTTTTTTTTAAATTCTTTTATATTATTAAAATTGCTTCTTAGATGTCTCTATTTTTTGATGTTTATGTCGGATTTTCTCTGATTTGATAATTCTAATACTATTTCAAACCAGGATGAGTCCACATCCATATTGTCTCTTATCCTTCACGAGCCTCTCTTCAACAGAATTGTGGATTCACACTTGACCTAATCTATAGAAAACCTGAGAGGTTTCACTAGGGTTACCTGTCTCCAGAAGGGATCCGTGCTCGAGCCTGTCAGTGCTCAGGGATTCTACGAGCCTGGACGTGGCATCTACTCCCAAGGCCCCTACTCACCTGGGAATTTCAGAGTCAGCTCTCCCCCTACCCCCACCCCCGTTTGCCATCTTGTTATCCAGAATTATCTTCAGAGATTCTTCCCTTATGTTTCCAGACCCACGTGGCCTCTGGGCAGCATCCCTTAGGCCTGTAATGCCACTGTGTATTTAGTGAGTGAAGCAGCCATTCTAGGGGGGGGGCATGTCCTCTTCTGCACTGTCAGAAGGAGGAGCCTGGAGCTGTTCCCACATTAGGAAAGGGGAGAAGGAGTGTGGGAGGCCTAGAAGAAAAATAAAAACACTTAATTTCTCTAAATCAATTCTAAGTTCATGCTAGAGATTGCTTATGACATGAGCCTTTCTGTTGTTCCGTGGCTAGTTCACGTGCCTGAAGCTTACCTAGTATCTTTCATTGTATTTAGCACCCCTTAAATATTCCTCCCAGTGCTATATCATTCTGACAAGAGTCCCAGAAGGCCCAGTCCTCAGGCTGGGATGATGACAATCCTATGCCTGAAATGCTAATGACCCACACATGCAAAAATCCAGATCTTCTCTGAACTGTTGCATATTGGAAGCATGGAAGTATATACATTTGGGTTATCCACAAAAGCCTTAAAGCTTTTGGTGGCCATTTTCCCCTGCTATAAGGAGATGTTCCATAGGAAGGCCTGATTAATATTTGATTCCGAGCTGAGCATAAAGAAGCTATTTATGATGTGACTGAAGGGTGAGTCACCAGCCACATGCACTTCCTCACTGCGGCAGGGGGACAGTGACACACCAGTGAGACCAAAGTTCCCCCATCCAATTGTCACCTACAAGACAGTGAAAGGCCTGGGACTTAGCACCACCCTATCCAATACAAATGACAATTAGAAGTACGGAAAAATAAGATTTGGAAGATTTTGGAGTAGGTCCTCTGGTTTTTGGTGAATTAACTCACCTCTATCTAACCTCAAAAACCTCAGCAACTTGCCAGTGTATCTGACCCACCAGCCCAAGTCTGAACATCTGTCACATCAAAGTAAAACAACAACCCTCTTTGAAACACAGGGAAATTATCTGGAAATAGAACTATTCTGTTTCAAATGCTATTAAAAGAGAAATTGGTCTGGTTATAACCAGACATAAAATTGGAAGATACCCAGAACTCTCTGATTTTTTTTTTTTTTTAAAGACAAAATCCACTGGCAAAGGCTGGATATCTCAAAAAATATTTTTAAAAGCTCATTAGTGAAAGACTTGATTATGCAAGACACACAAAAGGAAACGAGTTCGGCTTCAGACCATTTCCGGGATGGACCTGTGTTGTTCAGTACAATTCTCCAAGCAAGACAGATGCCACCTTCAGGTCATCTGCGGGTGACTTTCATACGTGTGTGATGGAGTAGGACTGTTGGCATGCTGTCCTGTGGGGAGGGGACAGGGGGCTTTCTGGACCTCAGGAGTATTCAGCTAGCCCAGCCTGCCGCATTTGTATTGAATTTTATCCTAAGGGAGGTGCTCGAGTATCCAGGGTAGGGAAGGCCAAGGAAAGGGAACTTCATCTGTGCAGCCTTGGGGAAGCCATCACCACTGTTGGGTGAGACTTGTCAGGGTGGCTGCTGTGGGGTCACCCACGCTTCTTGTTAATAACCCCTCCCCCGTGGTCTGTAAACAACCCCAGTGAACTCATTGGTTTCCCAGAGTGAAGTGCAGCGGACTTAAACATTAGTCTATCATTGAGGGTCTTATGAAGGGAGGGGAGGCATGGTTTATATCCCCCCACCTCTCCCAGGGAAGGATTTTTAAGCAGTAACGAGAGGCAGCAAGGTCTAATATCTGAGGTAAAATCAGCATGCCCCTCCCCACCATGAAGAATGGAGGCAGGGGTCAGAATGTCTGCAGGATCGCCAGGAAAGCCAGGCCCAATGTGGGACTGACCCAACATAGATGTGAGACGCATCGGAAGCTGAAAGCCAACCGACTTCTTGGAAATTGAAATTGTCACTTTAAGCTCGGCTAAAAATCAGTTCAGTCTTTAAAGTTTCAGTGTAAAAGGCATGAGTATTCTAATGTGTGAGGAGTGTTAGGTTGTCATTCATCTTTCCCAAATTCTGCTGTACTTGCAAATCTCTCTCCCTCCCTCTGTCTCTCTCCCTCCCTCTCCCTCTCTCTCTCTCTCTCTCTCTCTCTCTCTCTCTCTCTCTCTCTCTCTCACACACACACACACACACACACACTACAACACTGCTAATTGAACTCTTTGCCCAACACATGCTAGGCAAGTTCTTTACCACTGAGCTACCTCCCTGGTCCACAAATCAGACTTTAACTAGTTCAAGTTTGACCAGGGTTAGACCCAAAAGACTATTCCTAATAAAACTAAGACCAAGTTCAGTTCTGTTCTACACTCCCTTCATGCCTTCATCCATTTAAACATCCCGACCCTAAGGGCTGTGCGCTTAGGTCCTCTGTGTGAAGTGACTGATGCATGCACGGATGGTTTGTCGGTGTTCTTCTCATCGCTGGAACAAAACACCTGACGAGAGGAACTTAGGAAAGGAAGGGCTCCTTTGGACTCAGAGTTTGAGAAACCCTTCCTTATCGTGACACTGAAGGCCTTTGGCAGGAGCATGAGACCTCTGCAGTTGAGAGTCCGCGACAGATGATGTGATACTTGGGTAGCTCTCCCCTTCATCCAGTCCAGGACACCAGCCCACACTGCTGCCTACAGTCACCTCTGTGAAGATGCTCTCACTCCACCTGAGTGATGCTAAATGAAGTCAAATTAACAACAGGGATAAACTCTTGCGATTGGGTTACCTCACTCAGGATGATATTTTCTAGTTCTATCCTTTTGCCTAAGAATTTCATGAAGTCATCGTTGTTTTTAAGAGCTGAGTAGTACTCCATTGTGTAGCTGTACCACCTTTTCTCTATCCAGTCCTCTGTTGAGGGACATCTGGGTTCTTTCCAGCTCCTGGCTATTATAAGTAAGGCTGAGATAAAAGCTCAAGGTTGAGAACCTTGCTCAGGGCCACTCACTAGGCTCAGCATTAGAGCTTCACTTTGACTACAGGCAGTCTGGTTTCAGATCCTGCCCCCTAACCATTTAATTGCTAAAAGGCTAAGCAAGATGTAAAAAAAAAAAAAAATGGCACGCAAGATTCGGAAGACCTGGGTTCAAATCCATCGCTATCACATATACGTGATAACAACCTAGGTCTGTCCAACCTCTCTTCTATGCTGCTCCCCTTTATCTGTGGAAGACCGTAATACTTCAAATAATTAATTATATAAATTGTATAAATAAGTAATAATATATAATACTTTATATAACTAAAACAGATCAATAAAAACCTGGGATGTACCAAGCCCTTGATAAGGTTTGGCTATCAGAGGGTAGGCTACATCAACCCCATTCATCTGAATCTGATATATACTTACACACAAATGTTTTAGTCATAAGAACAGGGTTAATACATCATAATAGACTTTTTTCTAGTACAAGTTACTTGAGCCTATTCAGTTTTGCAATCAGCTTTCTAATGACCAAGTTGCTGCTAGAAATTTTTTTCCTGATTTTTTTTTCTTTTTTTGCTTTTGATTAACAAAAAAGATTCTTTACATTGAGATCAATCGTGTTTATTGATCAGGGCTTTGGGCAATGTCAAACATGACCAACTACAGCCTCTGCCATCGGGGACTTTACTTGGTGGCAATTATTTCTACCAAGCTCACTTTTCTTGGCTCACACTCCACTGATCTAGGCGTTATAAGGAAGCTTGGATTCCACTTTACAGCTTAGTCAATAACAAAGGTTATTATTTGAGGTCTTAGCAAGGCGTGGCTTTTCTTTGCGTTGCTAAATTACACCAAACATAGCTCTTCTTCTGGAATCCAAGGTCCACTGCTACAGTGTGCAGTGCATGGGCAGGCCAGTTTTACTGTAGTGTTAATATTGTTATTTTGAGGTCGCTTTACTTCTGTATATTTTTCTTGTTCATGCATAAGTGCATGCAAATATGCATGCATAAGCATACGGGTGCCCATGGGGGTCAGAACTGGGAATCAGAGATCCTGGAGATGGAGTTACACTGGGCAGGGAGCACCCAGTGTGACGCTGGTTACTAAACTTGGGTCCTCTGGAAGAGCAGGAGGCACTCTCACCTCCTGAACCACTTCTTCGGCTCTTCACCTGAGTCTTAAGGACTACTGCAACAAGCCCTTGAACGTGTCTTACAGTTTCCCTCATGGTAACTGCTTAAAAGCCACGATACATATCACACTTGGAACACTGACAATAATGCAGTCAAAAATTCATCACTTCCTGAAGCATTCCTCCCTCGTGTCTCAATTTCATGCTACCTGTGCGTCTCCCTGTCTCTATCCCATCTACGGGCCCTGGGAACTCTTAATTGTATCTCCATTTCTGCAATTCAGTCATGCCCCTGCAGTGAGGATCACATACCATGTAACCCTCTAAGTCAGCTGTTCTTGTTCAGCCTAGTTCTCTGAGACTCATCCATTTTGTTGTGTGTAGCAATAATTGGGTCCGTTGTGTTGCTGAGTCCTGGTGAGCCCGTTTTTTTGGTCCTCCCATAGTCTGCTTAACCTTTCAACTGGATGCAGCTGGGAAACAGCTGGGCTAAGCCCTTCTAGGCTATTGCAATTGAAGGTATTACACGCACTCCTCTGTAGGCACTCGAATGCAGAGAGATCTTAATTTCCCTCCCACACATATTCTTGTATGCAGTTGCTGGAGAGCAATAGTGCGTTGGTTGCACCCTTGGTTTTTGAAAACGCCACTTTGTATCCAGAGTGGTTAAATCATTTGACACTCTCACCAGCGATGCTTGAGTGGCCTGTGTCTCTACATCTTGGCCAGCATTTGATGTTGTCACTGTCTCTTATCTTAGTTATTCTGCTTCACAAATTATACAATCTTCTTATGGCTTCATTTTAGGTGTTTTTATAAATTCTTTGAGAATTTTATATATAATGTATTTGATCATATTCACTTCTAACTCTTTCCAGATCCACCTCATCTCCAACCTACCATGATTGTCCTTTTTAAAAAAATATATTAATTAACACATTTACCACAGTTTTACTGCCCAATATTCCTGGGTGTGAGGTATAATGACTACAGGAGCATGATCATTTACCAGGAGCCACGCCCTTAAAGAAAACCGACTGTCCTTTCCTGAGAGAGACTCTCAACTTTCCATTGCTCCTCAGGGGTGGGCTCATAGCCCCTTCCTATTCCACACTAGAATGTTCACAGGCTTGATCTTGTGCAGATCTTACACAGGCAACCCCAGCTGCTATGAGTCTATGATACAGCAGTCCGTTCACATCCAGAAGGCGCTGCTTCGCCGCCGTCCTCCCAACCTCTGACTCTTACAACTTTTCCGCCCCTCTCCTACTAGTGTCTGAGCCTTGGGAAGAGTTGTGACATAGATTCAACATTTATAGTGGAGCACTTTACTGGCTCTTTGACCAATGGTGAGTTTCTCTGTTAACCACTATTTACTCCACTCCTCAAAGACACATCTCTGATGAAGTCTGAGGGCTGCACTAATCTAACGGTAGAGTGCTATGAATTTAGAGGGCAGTGTGATACTATATCCATTAGCAAAATAATAGTAGTAAGTTCACTCCAGGGGCCTGTGAGCTCCCCAACCATAAGGTCTTGGCTAGATTAACAGTACCAGGTATTTGTTTCCTCTTGTGGATCTGACCTTAAATCCCATCAGAAGGCAATTGGTTACCCTACCCCCATGACATACTGTACCTATGAACATATCTTGTCACATGCTAATTCACAGGGTACATACACAGCCGGGTAAGACTGTTGCTCACTCCCTACGCCCCACCCCTGCCAGTCGCCTGCACAGCCTGCCAGAATTTTGAAAGGCAGCCAATAGACAGGATGTTCTCTCTCAGCACCAACTTGATTAACTTTAGAGTTATCTATTCCTACAAAAAAATCAAAGCCTATAAAATAACACAAGGATTTCAACAAATCCTACGTATTACTTTGGAGAGAATTGACGTCTGGTGATGGTTAGTTTTAATTGCCAAACGGACGTAATCTAGAATCACCTCAGAAGAGAGTCTCAAGGAGAGATTGTCCAGATCAAACCGATTGTTGGCACGTCTACATGCAATTATCTTGATTATGGTATTGACGTAGGAAGACTGTATGGCACCGTACCTTAACAAGGGATCTTGAAGTATGGAAGAGTGGAAACCGTGAGCCAAGCTTAATTAAGCATCGGCTCACCGCTCTCGATTGTCGGTATAATATACTGAGGCTCTTCAGGTTTCTGCTACGTTGGCTTCCCTCCAGTGATGGCTTTAGATGATCGAACCAACTTGGACTTTTGAAATATCTCTTTCTTAGTTTTAGTCTGTATTTCTTTCTGCACGCTGTTGAAAGCAATTTGCCAACATTTCATGAATTTTTATGTATATCCTCATGAAGAACACCAGTCTACCTTTTGTTTATTTCATATGATCTCTGGCTAGTTTGGTATTAGGAGAATGCCAAATTCCTGAAGTAAATTGGAAAGGGCTCATTGCTCGTCTATCTTCTGGAAGAAGTGTGTAGAAGAGATGTCATGTCATTTCTTCCTTTGGCATTAATAAAATTCTTACACTAAATGATCTAAAGCTGAGAGGCAGTTTTTAAATTATGAATTTAATATTATTATTAATTGTGGGGCTCTTTAAAGTTTGGTTTTTGATGGGTGAATTATGGTATTTACCATTTTTTTGAGAAATTGATCTTTTTATCTAGGTTGTCAATCTGTGTATAAACTTGTTCGCCTTGTTTTTATGTTTTATACTTCTGTACCATCTATTGTGGTATAGCTGTTTCATTCATGATATTGGTGATTTTTTTTTGTTAGTTTTTCTCATGATTTGTCAATTTCATTGAATTTTTTAAAGAACCAGATCTTTGTTTCATGGATTTTTCTCTACTATGTTTGTCTTCAACTGATTTTTATCTTTTGTTCTTTCTAATGCTTAGCATCATTTTATCTTGCTCATTCTCTGATTTGTTGGAGCGGAATCACACATCACTAATTTGAGACTTCTCCCTTTTCTAATAAATGCACAAGATGCTCTGAGTTTCTTCTCAGCTGGCTTTATCTGTGTCCCACAGACCTGAGTTTTTCTTTCCATTCAGATCAATGTGCTTTTAAGTTTTCCCTTTGACTTATGGATAACTTAGAAGTGTTCTGTTTGATTTGTGAGTGCTGAAAGTTTTCCTGCTGCATTCTGCTATTAACTTATGATTAGACTCTATTATTTTTATGACTTCAGCCCTTTTAAAAGTGTGTTTGTGTTATAGTCCATGATAGATTCTAGCTCGGGATATACTCCAGCAGGGGAAATATGTGTATTTTGCTTTTGTTGGAGACTCCTTGCAAATACAGATTAGGCCCTTTTGTCTTACAACGCTGTTAAATTCTTTATCCTCCCAAGTTCTGTTTAGTCAGTCTATCAGTTATTGTGAGGGTTATTAAAATCTGCAGTTGTGGACTTATTGATTCTTTAGCTTTTGTTTCCTACTGTTGGCAGCTCTGTTTGGTAGCTATGAGCTTATAATTGTTTTCTTCATAAGAGAATTCTACCATGTTTGTGGTTCTCTCTACCCATTGTCTTTGTATGCTTAAGTGATCAACAGATCTTTACAATTAAATGTTTAATAAGCAAATTAACAGGTATTATTATGGCTCACATATTTGTACTTTGGTCATATCCTCCGTCTCTTCTCACAAATGTGTGTGTGTGTCTGTGTGTGTCTTTGTATGTCTGCGTGTGTGTGTCTTTGTGTGTCTGTGTCTTTATGTGTCTGTGTCTGTGTGTCTGTGTGTGTGTCTGTATGTGTGTCTTTGTGTCTGTGTGTGTTTCTGTGTGTCTGTGTGTCTGTGTCTGTGTATATGTCTGTGTGTGTGTGTCTGTGTGTGTGCGTCTGTGTGTATGTCTGTGTGTGTCTGTGTGTGTGTCTGTGTGTATGTGTCTGTGTGTGTGTGTCTGTGTGTGTGTTTATGTGTGTGTGTGTGTCTTTACATCTTTAATGCTGATCCCAGAAGCAATAGGTTATTAAATGAAATTCTAGGCGTGAGATTCCTCCTCATTCATTGGGCTCAGGGGGGCTCCAGCTACCTCCTGAACAACCCAGGCTGTTGCCATTGTTCTTGATGGCCCACCAGAACTAAAGAGGAAGACCCCGTTGCTCAAGACATCACACTCTGGATGCAGCACATAGAGATTTCAAGCTGGAGATGAGCTAGAGGCTCCCTCACTATTGGCTAGCTTTCAAAGCGTTGGTGCTCCACAAGCAGCTGAAGGGAGGATGCTCCCTGATGGTGACCTCGGTGACTGGGATGAGACCAAACCCTAGTGCCGCCTTCTGTTTCCCTGATGGTTAAGGATGTTGAGCCTTTCTTTCTTATAGATTTCCTGGCCATTTGTTACCATTGTTTATTTCCTAAGCTACGGGAGTCCTTTACAAAAGTCCTTGCCTACACCTGTGTCTTGAGGTCTATCACTTACGTGTTCTTTAGAAGTTTCAAAGTTTGGAGACTCCTACGAAGGCCTTTGATCCATTTTGAAGTGACTTATGTGCAAGGTGAAAGGTAGGGATCTGGTTTCATTGTACTACATGTGGATGTCCAGAACCCAGCCCCACCCCGTGTCATTTGTTGAAAAGGTATTTCCTCTACACTTTGGGTACCTTTGTTAAAAGGCAGGTGACTGCGCCTGTATGTTTATTTCTGGATCTTCTGTACCATTGGTCTGTCTGTCTGTCTGTCATCTGTTTTTGTATCAGTAGCTGTTTTTGTTACTGTGGCTCTGAGGTAAAATTTGACATCAGATACAAGAGCTTCAACATTGTTCTTAATTTGTCAAGGTTTCTATGCATATTGTTTTACATACTGTCCACTAATGAATATTTGTGTGTCCCTTTTAACCCCAAATTTTATTAGTTTGGGTCTTTACTCCTATGGTTAGTTTTCTAAGGGTTTGTTGATTTTATGAACAAGCCAGCCCTTTCATCTCGGTCCTTCTTTATTCTTTTTGTTTCCATTTCATTAATTTCTACCTTGATCTGTATCATTTCTTTCTTCTGACGATTTTAGGTTGTCAGCTTGTTCTTGTTTATCTAAGACTTTAAGGTATATATCATTATCTATTTAAGACCTCTTTGATTTTTTATGTAACTAGAGTTAAAACTTTCCTCTTAGAACTTCTTTTTCCCATCCCAACGTTGTGCTAAGTTGTGCTTTTATTTGACTCCAGGAATTTAAAGTTTTCTTCAGTGATCCTGATTATCCAAGAGCACACTGCCCACTCTCCATTTGTTCACAGAGTATCTATAAGTTGCTAATGCTATTGATTGCCACCTTTATTCCATTGTGAGATAAAAAGACTGAAATAGCATTTAAATTTTTTTATCTAATATGTCTTGCCTTATAACCTAAAGTATTATGTTAGGGTTAGTTCCATGGGCTGCTGAGGGCATTGTGTGGGAAATGCTCTGTGGGTGTCTCTTGTCCATTTGATCTGTGCAGTTCCTGAGATGTCGTTTTGTCTGGGTGTCCTATTTGTTGATATGAAAGGGATATTGGAATTACCCACAATTATTGTATTTAGATATTTTTGACCCTTTATGTGAAATGTGTTTATGAAATTGATGCTCTTATATTTGGTTCATATATCTTTACAATTGTTATGTCTTTCTGTTGGACTGTTTAACTTAGTACCCACAGTGACTTTATTTTTCCATCTCTTCTAATTTTGGCTTCAAGTCTGCCCCATTAAATGCTAACTATGGATATTTTTGCTTGTTCTTGGCTCCCATTCTTTGGTGTATTGATTTCCATTCTTTCACCCACAGTCTGCATGTGTCTTTGCCAGTGAGGTATGTTTCTTGTAGACAGCAATAACTTGGATCTTGGGAGTTTTCTGCAGGTATGTGTATGGTGTATGTGTGTATAGGTGTTTGCAGGTGCACATATGTGAAGGTCAGAGGTTAATGTCAAGGACTTCTTTGATTACTCTTCACTTCTGTATGTGTTAGAACAGGAGTCTCACTGAACCTGGAACTCACGGACTTAGCGAGGTAAGCCTTGAGACTCTCTTGCTTCTATCTTCTACTTCTTCACTAAATTTGAAATATTTGGGGTTATTATGGAGACTCTGATCATTTTCTTAAAATATAATCTCTTATTCCCAGAGTTGCTCTCCTCCTCCTCCCTCTCTTCCTCCTCCCTCTCTTCCTCCTCTTCTTCCTCTTCCTCCTCTTCCTCTTCCTCCTTTTTCCTCTTCCTCCTCCTCCTCCTCCTTCTCTTCCTCCTCCTCCTCCTCCACTCTCTCTCTCCTCTTCTTGCTCTTTGCTGTTGTTATTCTGTCTCAGCCATGGCTTTCTCTCTCTCTTCCTTTTGTTCCACTAACAACTCCATCTTTTGATGTCTGTGAAATCTGTTTTCTTCTACCACGTGGTTCTAGGGATCAAGTTCAGGTCTCCAGGCTTGCACAGAAAGTGCCTTCTCACATTGAGCTTTTGGTTTGTATAGTTCATTTTCCACTTTTGTTTTTCCCATTTGGTTCTTCCCTATACTTCTTATGTCTTTGTAGGGACCTTCTTGACTATTTTAAGTGGGCCTGAAATCACTTATTGAAGCTTTCTGTTATTGTTAAAGCTGCTTATAAGTAGGTTTTAGATAACTCCAACATTGCTTTTGCATTGATGGACTCTTCCTCCTTCAGTTTGAGATATTCTTGGTTCTTAGTAGAGTGACTTTCAATGAAGACCTAGACAATTTGTTCAGTTAAAAGACTAGTTGGGGAACTGGAAAGATGGATCAGCAGTTAAGATCACCAGCTGCTCTTCTCGAGGTCCTAAGTTCAATTCCCAGCAACTACATAGTGGCTCACAGACATCTATAGTGAGATCTGATGCCCTCTTCTGCTGTGCATTAAGTCAGCATACTTATATACATGAATCTAAAACCAAACAAAAAAATAGTTGGGCCTTATTTAAAATGTCCTCTGTATCTGACTTTCTCTGATATTAGCCAAGGAAATAAATAGCGTCACTGCTTCATACTGAGGAGCAGGAGTAAAAATTCCTTTTCTCACTTAGCCATTGCCATCTGAAGGAGGTAGATGTATTCCTCCTTAATACTGGGTGGGGATGGGAGCCTTGGACCTCTGCTCCACTCTTAACAGATACTGCTGCAGACTGGGAGAAGCTGGAGAACCTCCTTGCCCCCCACCCCCACTCCTTGTAGCAGGATGGATGGGTGGCTGCTGTGTTCAGGAAGGACCAAAGTTAGATATGGTGGGAGGAGGCAGCTGGTGAGGAGGCGTCAAGCTGTGGTGGTGAGGGGGTGACAATGGGGCACGTGTCAATATTAAAAATAATAAGGGACACAGTATTATATTACACAGTATTAGATTCTGGGTTACTTTGCCAAACACCTTGCGTGGATGATTTCATCTAATTATCCTTTACCCTGTGAGGCTTGCCTCAGAAGTAAGAGTCACTTCCGATTTTATAGACAAGGAAACCAAGACTGACAGGAAACTCCAGGCTCATGTCAAGACCCAAGAATACCCTAGAATACCCCGAGAGCATGCTACCATGGCTCGACCATGGGATTAACTTGGACATGAAGAGAGTACAGCTTTGGAAACTGAGTGCCGATCTGTGAGTGCTTGCATTTTTGAGCTGGGGTCTCCGTGAGCACCTGTGTGTGAAGAAATGAGGTGCTGTAGCAGGTCTGTTTCAGGACAGCAGGTAGAGGGGGCACCTAAGACAAGAAGGAGAGAGGATGGAGACAAGGCCCTGATCCCCCTGGTATAGACAGAGTGGATGCCACACTGACCTCTGTGCAGAATCCCGGTCTGGTTTTGTCTGATGCTATTTCGGAGTTACTAACATGACATAACTCCTCTAATGACACTGCGTTTTCCCTTCTGTGGTTCATGCAGATTTCACCATAGGGCTGGAGAGAATGGCACAGCCCGGAAGGTGCTTGCACCTCCATGACATAAGCCTGACAAGATGAGCCAAATCTGAGGAAGCCACATAAAGTCGTCCTCTGACCTTCCCATGGGCACAGTAGCAGGTACCCCCACCACATGTATACAATAACAACAAGAATAATTTTTTAAAACCTACATCAAGTTTTTTTTTTTTAAAGAATAGGTTTTTTTTTTTCAAGAAAAACTGATAGGATGCCTATGGCATCCTATCATATCATATTACTGAGTCATGCTTAGTCGCTCACTCAGAGCCTCATTAAGATAATTAGATACAATGTGGGTAGACAGAATGACATCTCGTGGATCCCTCAGAAGAAACGGAAGGGAAATAGAGGGGAAGAGGAAAATGCCAATAGAATCTGAATGCATATGGCCGGATAGGAGCAGCCTCCTCCAAGAATGGCCAAATATAGGCCAGTGCTTATTTCTCTTCAAGATAAGGCCTCACTGTGTAGCCCAGGTTGGTCTTGGAACTCATGGTATAGCCCAGGCTGGCCCATAGGGCGGGTATTGCAAGTGTGTGCCAACTGGGTTTCCCTGAGCTCTTAGATGCTATGACTGTGGTGGGACAGTGCAGACACGGTCCTGGTGGGTTATGAGCACTTCTTATTCCCACAAGTAGGGATGTCCAAAGAACCCCTCAGTCTGAGAGGAACTATGCAGCCGTTTACAAAAACAAGAAAGAAAGGGAAAGAAAGAAAAAAGCATTTAACCACAGACCATTATTCCATGGAAAGAAAAAGGACGGGGTGATGGTCTATGGCAAATGCTAGATTAAGTGAGTGTCTATACTATGGGCTTTTAAGTTTAAAAGTATCCCACAATCTCTGGAGAAAGGATTTCACTATGCCAGAGTCTGGATTCTAGCTGCTTTGAGAGTCTCCCAGCCCACCTTTGCCTCGTCCCCTGGGAGACTCCTGCGGCTTCATACTCCATATTTCTCCTCTCTCAAGTTGTAGAGTAGAACAGGACTTATCAAGTCACATCATAAAACCCCATTCCCAACTGTACATTCTTTTCTGGCTCCTCTAACTCCTGCTTGATGTGTGCTTCTAGAGTCTTTGGGAGGCACTGCACCTCAAAACCCACAAAGCCACACAGATTTCTTACTTGCCCTCACAGTCTCTCTCCCCAACCTCATCTATGTCATCCAAGAGAATCAATGAACTAATTCATGGGAGGAAAATGCAGCTATTTTATATACTTTTTTTCTTTTTTTTAAAAATCAATGCTCGATTAAAATCGAATTATAAAGCGGAATTGCATGATGATGTCTCTGTCTGGCTGCCAGGCTGTGCCTTCTTCCTCCTGGGTTCTCAGTAGACTCCACCCTGCTGATGCAGGGGCAGCCGGGACTCTGCTGCCGCCTGGTCAAAGCAGCGGTTTGTCTTGGAGGATGCGGGACCCTTCTGATACTCCTGGAAGATGGACTCCTTCCCTGAGGTCATCTGCGCTAACCTCCGTTCCTTCTTCTTGATGGCTTCCTTGATGCCTTCAATGTGACACTTCTCCTCCTTCTCTGCTTTCAGCTTCAAGATATGATGGTTCCTCTCTCGCAGAATGTTCAACTCCTGCAGGCGCTGCGCCCTGTCCTTGGTGGCCCTGTGCGCATGACTCCTGGCCTGCCTGATCTTTTTCTCTTCAGCCAGCTCTGCCAGCATCCTTTTGCTCACTTGGAGCAGCTCCTCTGCCTCCTCCGCGTGCCATCTCGCTCTCTGGAACTGCTCTGCCTCAGTCTGGGCCTTCCCTGGCTGCTCTCTGCGCCGCTCCTTCACTGGACTCTCTTGGAAGTCTTGGGAGTTCTGGGAACTCTGCTCCAGGGACAGCTTCCTGAGGAGCTCCTCCGCCTTAGCCTGGCAGTCCATGAGAACCTTGCGGGCCTGGAAGTTGACAACCGTGCTCAGGTTGCTCTCCTGGACCTTCTTCCGGCTCTCCATCACATGCAGCTCCCTCTTGTGACCCGCCACCTCCAGCCTCTTCTGCAGTTGCAACCTGTTCAGGTCCCGCACACTCTGCAGCACCCTCTCCTGCTCCCGCAGACTCTGCGCTTGACACTGTTTGAGATGCTGGGCCTGCGCTTGCACCATCTGGTCCAGGCCTTGGTTCTCCTCCGGGTTGTCAGCTTGCACCTTCCACTCACTTTCGTTCTGCGACTGAACCACGCTCTTCTCCTGGCGGTCACGCCGTGGTCCCTGCTGCTTGTACCCCTGGCGAGGCTGCCCGTGGCCGTAGTCCCTCTGAGGCCTGTGCTGTTCCCTCTGTCCTTGCCACTGTTCCTGGCTCTGCAGTAGCAGCAGCTTGCGTTCTCTCTCGAGGGTCAGGTGAACTTTCTGGTCTGAGCGCTTGAGCTCTTCCCAGGCGACTGCAGCCTGTTGCTGCAGCTCTCGCATCCTCTGGGCCTTCTTGAGCCTGCTCAGCACCAGGGCCAAGATCTTCTGGTCCCTGGAAGATATAACCGCCTCATCGAGCTTGCTTTTGAGGACCTGAGCGTGTTGGCTACTCTTCTCTTTGCACGAGGCAGAGGGCCGGCTGTACTTGTTTAAGGACTGAGTCCGGTCGTGGTTACTCCTATTCTGGGTGGATGGCTTCCAGAACTCTAGGGAGTGCACCGAGGACTTGTCCGTGAGAACCGAGGAAGGGGACCAGAGACCTACACGGCTGTACACCGGCACTGCCCACCGGTCTCCAGCGTGTGCCTTTTCTACAAGCAAAGTCCCAGCCCTCGGGTGGCTGAAAGCTTCCCCGGGGTACTTCGGGGACGAATCTCCCCAGGCTGCAAGGTAGTGCGGGCCGGGCTGATCCTGTGGCTGTTGCTGCCAGGTTCTGCTGGACTGGGTCGGTGACTCCCCGCAGGCTTCTTCCAGACGGAGGCTGCCGGATCTGTGCTTCCTGGCTCGGTCCGAGGGTCTCCGGGCCACGTGTGTCAGGCTATGGCTTTCTCGTGGCGAGGCGTTGTACCCTCGCCGGCGGGACCGCCCAGTGGGAGAACACTTTGGGTGCACCCAGGGCACCTCGGTCTCGATCTCGGCGCAGGGAGTCTGGGCCCAGGAGTTCAGAGACAGCTCAGGCCTGCCCAGCTGGGCCTTGAACTCCTGATTTCCAGCTAGCAAGGGTTCTCCGAGCTCCCCATAGGACCGTGGGGAGAGATGGAAACCGGCCATACTCCCTTCCCGGCTGGCCCAGAGTCTACACGGAGGTCGGCGGACCTTCAGGGGGCCACTGCGGACACCCAGCCCACTTTCAGATCCTGCGATCCATGTGGCCTGTGACGCTCCTGCCACTTCACAATGCATCCTGGTGCCATCCGGTCTTTAAAGGCCTCAGTGTGCCCGGGGCTTTGATGAGCTGGCTGGAAGTCTAGGAATCACGGGTGGTATTTAGAAACGAGAATCGTGACAGCATCAGTGTTTCAGGTCCCTGAATTAGTGGATTGTGGGAGCCCCAGGCCCAGGGCAACAATTTAGAAACAGAACGTAGTGGGAGGAAGGGGCAAAGTGCAGTGTCGAGGAAGAAGGGTCTTGCTTGTCCGTTGGAGTCACATCTTTCTATTTTTACGTTTGTTCTATGTGTGTCTGTATGGATGGATGAATAGAAGCCATGACTGACGTGTGGACAGCTCAGGACAACTTGTTGGAGTCGGTTCTTTCTTTACACCATATGAGTCCCAGGGATCAAATGTGGGCTTTGAGACAAGTGCCCTTAGCTGGCTCGGAATCTCACCAACTTCACTAATCCTCATCTGTGCGAGCAAGGTGTAGAAAGGCAACAGTCCCTGAAGCATGCTGGTCTGGCCTTAGCAAGCCCAAGGGATGCTTTCACGGTTCCCTTTGTGAACTTTAGAACAGACCAGGCAACTCGGATTTTCCTCTAATGTGTGAAGTACAGCTTTTTAAAAAAAAAAAAATCAAAATATGAATTTTGCCTGCACTGTTTTCAAATAGCTCCTCGAAGATTTGATTTATTGGCCATTAGTCTTTTTTTCCCCCACTTTTGTGAGTTGTTTTTTTTTTTCCTCGAGGAGGGGCAAGTGACTCTCCGTCTTCCACTTTCAGCCGTGTGATGTTACTCCCAGGAGCCCAAAATGTAGAAAAGCTGGGCTACTGCGAAGGTGAGGTGAAATGAAGTGTGTGGAACACCCGGCACCACAATGCAGTCAGTAAATGGTGCCCTACTAAGCTCCAGTTAAAGTTTTTAACACTTCCGTGTATTATTTTACAAGTTTTTCCTCAGATTTCTAGCTGAAAAGATTTACCAGATTAATGTAATTTTTAACACAATTTGGGGAAAGTGCCAGAGAAGTGACTCTCAGGTTCTGTCGGGTCAATCTAAATCTGGGTTTTCCCTCATCTCGGGTTGCTACGGTCTGAATGTATGCCTCCAAACTACCCGTGCTTTGGAATCAAATCACCAGGATGACATTAAGGGTCAGGGACCGTTGACAGATGATTGGTCCATGAGGGTAGACCCCCCATAAAAGACAGTGGTACGATTTTTCCAGAACTTCATTCCAGTTTTCGAGAATTGGCTCCACGATGCTATGAGGCAGAAGGCCCGGCAGGCAGGCAGGCAGGCAGGCAGGCAGGCAGGCAGGCAGGCCCAGGACGGCGCTAAGTGAGATGTGGTAGGGTCTCGCCGCAAATGCGTGGTCCAAGGGAGCAACGTGAACAGTGGATTTCCCTTGATTCCGGTTAGAAGTAGGAGACTTAGTGGTTAGGACTAAAGTGACTTCAATCAATCAAGTCAGAGTGTACCTGGTCTATCTCACGGCAATATCAAGGATGCCTGGTGCTTATGGTGCCAGGATCCAACTTGTAAAAAATGTCTTTCTGTTGGATTGTTCTGTTGTATTCTTTTGGAAGATACTTGAGGTTACCCCTCCAAGAGTAATAAATATAGTCCAATATAAAATGGCCAACTTACTTAAATCTTTGTTTAGGGTGCGTGTGCACACATGTACAAGTTGTCTCTCTCTCTCTCTCTCTCTCTCTCTCTGTGTGTGTGTGTGTGTGTGTGTGTGCACTCCATGACTCAGTTCTCAAGGATGAACTTTGTAGATGACAACATTGTGCCACAAAGCCAAAAGCTTTGACGTGCTTGAAAGCTTAAAGACTATGTGAGGGAGCCAGCCAAGGCTACTCAGGACTTCTAACTTAGAATGCCCGTAGTCGCTTCACACTAAATGGCCTTTATAAGAGGTGGCCCTCAGTGGGTGAAGATACTTTCTGTCAAGCCTTATAGGAGTCTAATCCCTGGGACCCACACGATAGAACCAGGCAACTCTCACAGCTTGTGCTCTGACCTCACATGCACACCTGTGGCACACTCAAGCACACGTGCGCACACACAAATACGTGTGATAACAAATATAAAGCTGAGTACTAAAATCATAGCAGGCCACGGTGTCTATGCGTGTGTTTGTGCACTTGAGTGTGCTGCAGTGTACATGTGAAGGTCAGGGCAGCACATAGAACCACTGAGAAGCAAAGGCCACAGAGCAAGATTGCTTTTTTCTTGGGCTTCTTTTTATCTGGCTCATCCGGAGGAAGGCTCAGCCACGCCCTCTCTGAGGGAAGGTCTCTCTTTCACAGTTAATCCTGGGTGACTGACTAGCCAATGCAGCACAGAACCGGGGGAACAATGTCTGAGACTTACTGGTGAAACACAGAGAGAAAGCTTTCTGAGGGGCCTGGGGAGAGCAAGCTGAGCCTTAGAGCAGGCCACACCTGCATCTCCATATCCCAGTAGGACTCCTTGGAAGGTCCCAGCTTGCAAGTCAAGTCAGGGCTCCCAGGAGCACATGAAAGAGATGTTTTGTGAATGCTAAGCTGCCGAGCATCCCCTGGATGCTGAGAACAGTCAGTCTCCTTTTTATTTGGCAACAAAATCCTCAACGGACTGCATTGTGTGTCCTTCTGCCAAATGAAGACCTGGGCCCTCCTTCTGAGTTTGTTGGAGGATTGAAAAATGTGCTCTGACCCCACAATTCAACTGAACCTACAGGTTCTGTGTGCTTCTGGTTGCTGAGGGAGTTTGAAACATTCTCTTTCTCTCCATTCCTCTCTCTCTCTCCCTCCCTCTCTCCCTCTCTCTCTCTCTCTCTCTCTCTCTCTCTCTCTCTCTCTCTCTCCCCCTCTCCCTCTCCCTTTCCCCCTCTCTCTCTTCCTTCCTCTCCCTCTCCCTCTCTCTCTCTCCCTCCCCCCATCTCCATTGTCTCTGTGTCTTTTTCTCTGTCTCTCTCTGCATTGTTCCTAATGCTTGGATGAGTCAAAGGGGAGAAATCACAAAGTCGCATGTGGTCCGGGCACTTTAACATGGATTGTTCAAATTGACGTGTGCTTAAATATAAAATACACACTGGGGGCTGGAGAGATGGCCCAGCAGTTAAGAGCACTGTTGTTCTTGCTGAGGACCTGAGAGTTGTTCTTAGAGCCTATGGCGGGCAGCTCACAGGGAAACGTCCCCTTCTGACCTCCACTGGTACACACTTAGTATACACACATAAGCAGAAAGAAATCGTGAAATGAAATGCAACCAAATATAAACAAAGTACACATTGGATTCTAAAAATGAAACAGGAAGAATAGCAAAATCTACCAATGCTTCTTATTTTACATTTGACTACATTTTAAATCATATTTTAAGCCCATCAGACTAAATGCAATATATTATCAAAATTAATTTTATGCTTCTTATACTTGTTCTGATATGAATTCTAGGAGATTTAAATGTACATATATGGAGATGTAATATGCATTATGGTATGATTACTTTGTGTGAAAGAGATTATTTAAGTTTATTTTAACTGACATAAATATTACAAATTCATGGGATGCTGTGTAATATTTTGATATATTCCTGCACTGTAAGATATTTAGATCAGAATAAACAAAGCTGTCTCCTCAAACATTTTTCATTCCTCTATTGTGGAACTTGTGAAGTCCCTTTGTGTCCCTTTCTGACATGTAGTGTATACAACTGTTATCTATGGTCACCTCCTGTGCATAGCTCTGGAGTGCCTGTGGTCACGTGACTGTTACCCATTGATCAACCTCTCTCCATCCTGATTTGTTTCTGTTGCTCTAAGTAATGAAAACTTCCCTGTGCTCAGGCTGTAAATGAAGGCTTTCAGCACACAGGTAATTTTTATTTTATATAAATCTACTGCTTTGAAAGCACACACTCACACACACACACACACACACACACACACACACACACACACCACGTGAAGATTAGAGAACAAGATTGGATATTGGCCCTCGGGTGTCTTCCATCTTTCATATGAGGCAGGGTCTATTCCTGGCTTGAAATGTGGTCAGCTAGGCCAGGCTAGCTGATCTTCGAGCTTCCATGGATTCACCTGGCTCCAGCTCTCCTTTCTCCATTACTGGAATAACAGCACCCCTCACACCTCCAAGGCAAGTGCTTTCCTGACTGAGCCATCTCCCCAGTCCCTGAGGTCACCCTTTCAAGCAGGATACTATTTAGGTTAGAAGGGTTTTTGTTTTGTTTGTTGTTAATCCCTGGATGGTGCAAGAAAGTATAATTTCCAAAATTCAGCTTTATGGTATACTTTTAATATCATGGGATTTAGGGTCTTTTATGCCCCATCTTCACAGTTTCCTTACCATGTAAGAAAACACAAAATACCAACAAATGATGCCAAGTAAGAACTTCTAAAGCCTCAGGCCTGGGCTAGGCTCTATATGTGCCTTCAATGTACAGTGGTCTTACCAAAGACAAGGGAAGCAGAATGAACGAACGAACAAACAAACCAACATTACAGCGAGATAAATAAGAACCAAGTTAGAATGTATTTATGCTAATAGAGTGCTAAGCATGAGCATTCTAGCCTGTAAACATCTTCTCCCCTCCCCGTCCCTCACTTTTAAAAAAATGAAGAAGAAAAGAAAATAGTGGGTTAAAAACCTGGAAATAGGCAAATTAAGTTGCCATGGAAACAATCACAGCGCAAATATTCCAAGTGGATGAGAGGTTATGTATGTAACAATGATGGCTGACACGCTCTGAGCATGTGCTGGAACACGCCTGTGAGTGCTTTTATGTGCAAACTTGACCATGGCAAAGCCGAGCAGGGCCTGCTGTTTCTGGAGGCACCAAGGGAGAATTCTGGCATTCATGAAGCTGGTACTGGGCAGAGAGGTTCCAGAACTGGAATCTGGGATCTCACACCTAACTTAGCACCCCCCAGGATGCAGCCTTCCACAGCCAGATCTTATAAGCTAACGCAACTCTCTTCTAGGCAGTCAAATGTGTGGACCAGAGCTGAGAAGATTTTAAATACTTGTGGTTTTGCTGCAGCCTAAGATTTTAATTCTTTTCACACTCGTAACCCGAATCAAACTATAAGCTTGAGAGATGCTAATCAATTCTCACGAAGAGAACTTTAGAGAGAACTCTAAAGTATGTTCAGAGCCAAGGGTGAGCTGCATTCCCTGGGAGTGGGAGATTGAAGGGCACAAAATGCTCCAGTCAACAAGTTACTCATCAGAGACATAGAAACCAAAATTTCTATGTGATAGTCACTTGCTTTAAAGCACCATCTGAGGCTTAGGATGCTACAACCTTAATGGCTCACCCAATACAATGGCCCTTTGTTGAATACATTTTCTTTAATAATCGTGGATCTGGTTGAGATGTTTAAACAGTGTAAGTCTTTCATAGCTCTATATTTTTTCCTGTCTTGCTAAAGTTGAGCTGCGCTTTTGACTTTTAAGAGCCTTTGTTTTCTCAGAAGGCCGGAGAGAGGGTAGATAGCACTGCTGGGTTGGGGACTCTGTGTGTGTTACAGTGTATGGGCCACTGTCAATCCTTGGCTGCCATTGTCCGTAGGGCAGGGACCCCTCAGCCCACCGAAATCCCAGCCGCTGCCCCGAGCAGGCTTATTCAATTAAGGTTTACAGAAGGCAGGGCACGGTGCTCTTGTCTACTCAAAGCTACCTATGTGCAGGGTCGGAGAACTCCAGCAAGCGTGGGTGGCCTCTGTGTACTCAGGAATCACTTCTGTCCGCAGGAGCTATACAAAGCCACCTTTGTGCACCTGCCACAGCCACAGCTGGATAAAGCAGTCACTTGCCTTCTACTCCATGTGGAGTGGTGTCCCTCCCTGCCCTTCCTTGCCGAGTAAAGACCCCACTGTGCAGCTTCATGGCTCCCTTAGGGAACCAGAGCTTCTCTTTTTGTGATCTGTGACCACAGCAGACCCACACCTGGAGCTTTCGGGGAACTCCTGATTAACCAAGTCCTCCTGCAGCAAGTCCCAAGGGAGACTGCATCTCATTTCCCATTGTCTCTACCACACATCTCCAGGGGCAGGCACACTGGGGGGCCCTTGATAAACATTTGAGTGGAGTAAGTGTGTCTCATCACTATTAAGCCTTTCCTAGTGGGCCTCTCGTTTCTGTTGCATCTGTACAACGGCCATGGCGAATTTCAGTCTCTCCCTTCTGACTCAAGCCCTGAAAATCATTCATTCAATAGTCATTCCCCCCTTTTTTTTAATTCTGACCTATTGCATTTGTGAAAAATGGAAGTCAATGGCTCTCTTGAGTGAACCCCTTCTGGTTTGCTCTCTGTTTCTGTAAGAAAGTAACTGAGATAATAAGTTAAAAGGAGGAAAAGGTTGGATTCATCATTTTGGAGGTGTCACAGTTGGCCCATTGTTCTGGGGCTGTGGGTGAGGGAGTCCACCACACAGGGAGCACACCCAGGGTGAGGGAGACTGCTTGCCTCCCAGCAAAGGGGAAGCAGAGAAGAACAAAGAGTCCACATCCCAGTATAACCCTCACGGTCATGGCCTGGGGGACTTAACTTTCTCCCACTAGGCTCCATTCCTAAAGGTCCCACCGGCTCCCTGTAGTGTCCAGAGGCAGTGACCAAGCCTTCAGCACACACACCCTGAGAGACACTTCCCCAAGCAGCGGTACACTTCTGGGCCTCCATCTTCTTCCTTTATGACCCATGGTGGAAATTGTTCCACCTCCTGCCAAAGCCACGCCTCTGATTCTTCTGCTGACTCCTCTCCCCAAGCTACAATCCTGTTCTGTAGTCTCCATGTTAATACCTGTCTTAGTCAGGGTGTCTATTCCTGCACAAAACATCATGACCAAGAAGCAAGATGGGGAGGAAAGGGTTTATTCAGCTTACACTTCCACACTGCCATTCATCACCAAAGGAAGTCAGGACTGGAACTCAAGCAGGTCAGGAAGCAGGAGCTGATGCAGAGGCCAGGGAGGGATGTTCCTTACTGGCTTGCTTCCCCTGGCTTGCTCAGCCTGCTGTCTTATAGAACCCAAGACTACCAACCCAGTGAAGACACCACCCACAAGGGGCCCTCTTCCCTTTGTCACCAACTGAGAAAATGCCTTCCAGCTGGATCTCATGGAGGCGTTTTCTTGGCTGAAGCTCCTTTCTCTGTGATAACTCCAGCCTGTGTCAAGTTGACACACACAACTAACGGGTATAAGAACTCTCCGCCATCTGGCTTCCTGCCACAGGACACGCATGCTGTGGTGACTTCTGCTCTCCAGGACACTTGATGCTCTTCTTACTCCAGAGCGCATCTGCCCGGCAGAGTGTTCTGCAGGAAGGAAAACGCTCTGTGTCTTCAGCTGTCCCATAAGGAGGCCACTAGCCAGCCACCTGTGGCTATGGTGTACAAGATGACGCTAGCAAGACTGAGGGCATGGACGTTTAGTTTTAAATAATTAAAATCAGATTAGGCATCTGTGGAGAGTGGCCCCCATCTGGACCGTAGAACTCAAAAAAATGTGAGCCCTGAGAACTATTACTTTAAACACACGAACATAAATGAAAGCTCTACCGTCTCCTGGCTACACGAAGCCTCGGCAAGAAACCCGAACTCTTTAAGTTGGCCAACTGTCGTCATCTAAAAGTTCGACACTGATTCTAGAGGGAATAAGGCGGTTCTGAACGAGAGGACGCAGAATTACACTTGCCAAGTGTAGGACTCTGGCTAGCTTCGGTGCTTACCACCGTGTGTGGCTGTCACCCCTATGATCAGCATCTTCGCTGTTAGCTGACACACACACACACATTGCCTTTTTAAATCTCCAGTCCAGATGCTTGAACAGCCAGCAAAACAGGCTTAGTGAGTTTTGACTTGCGTTTTTAATCTGAAGTGTACTAGACTAGAATAAGAAATGTGTAACTCCCCTGTGGTAGAGGTGGGTGTTGATTTGTTAGATGCTTGCTTCTATATGGGTGCATGGTGGTACCAGAGGGCAAAGTGAAGTACAACTTTCTTACCATGGTTACATTAAAAATGGTCATGTTTCTCTCAAATTATCTGTTTAGGTCGTTTGTTTATGACTAGTTTGGGTTGAGACTGATATTTCGGAGTTGAAATCTGGTGGCTTCTGCCAATCCTCACCTTCATTTATTTGACATGGCTCCCTATTGTCTTTTGAACAAAGTTCAAATTCCTCTTGGTCAGTGTACTGGCTGGTTTTGTGTGTCCACTTGACACGAGCTGAAGTTATCACAGAGAAAGGAGCCTCCCTTGAGGAAATGCCTCCATGAGGTGTAAGGCATTTTCTCAATAAGTGATCAAGGGTGGGAGGGCCCATTGTGTGTGTGTGTGGGGGGGCATCCCTGGGCTGGTAATCCTGGGTTCTATAAGAAAGCAAGCTGAGTAAGCAAGGGGAAGCAAGCCAGTAACATTACCCCCACTCCCATGGCCTCTGCATCAGCTCCTGCTTCCTGACCTGCTTGAGTTCCAGTCCTGACTTCCTTTGGTGATGAACAGCAGTGTGGAAGTGTAAGCTGAATAAACCCTTTCTTCCCTAGCTTGCTTCTTGGTCATGATGTTTTGTGCAGGAATAAGAAACCCTGACTAAGACAGTAGCCCAAACAGCCATCCATGGCCCAATACACACACTCTTTCCAGGTACAATAACAGCACCATAATTTCCCAACTACGCCTTGACATGTTCTATGTCTTATAATGTGTGGTCCTCATAGAATTAAATTTTGTTCCAATATGATGTACAATGGTAAGCAAGGGCACTTCTGCGCCCTTCCACCCCGGTCCCACGTGAAGAGGAAGAAGGCAGAGCTAAGGAGCATCACATTAGCTCTCTTGGGCTTCTGGATGCTTTGTCATCTCTTGTGAATGGAAAAAAGCGTTCGGCTTCCTCAAGACCGGATTGCGTCTCTGTGAAGACATCCATTCATCCCATGAGGTCACAAAAGCATTTATCAGCACCGTCCAAGGCCCCTGTGGTGAATACAAAGAACAAGAGGTCATCCTTGCTCTTTGTCATCTTGCCTATGTCTTCTGGTACATTGTAGCATGGTCAAAAGAAAGAAAATAAGCTCACAGGAAACTTCACCACTAAGAGAAATCACTTCTGGGTTGGAGGGATGCGGATGGAGGATAAACTCTATTGCTTATCTCCTGCCACTTGAATGCAAACTTTAGATGAATAAGGATTTTTCATTTGATCGATTCTGCACTTTTCACCTTAGAACAGGGCCTAGGATATAGGATATATCACTTAATGCCTATATGCTAGGGGTAAACAAAAAATTTCATACATTAAAAAAAAAAATTTTTTTAAAAGTAGCCCGGGTTTTTTAGCTGTGAGATTCTGGGAGGCTGGGTTGATGCCTCTGTGTTTCTATGGGCTTGATTGGGGCTGAGCATCTCCTACATGGGCTTATGTGCAGCTGAGCATCTTCTAGGCACTGCTAAATGCCAGGTGAACGTTAAGTTCCAGAGTGGAGGTTTTGGTCCTTCTCACGTTTTCCCTTGACATCTTAAGGACACTGCTCTTGCCATGCTGGCAATGGCTTTAAAGGGAAGAATCTAAGAAACCAAGGGAGAAAAATCAGGGCGACTACAAAAAAGAAACCACTAAAGGAAAAGGTCAGGAAAACAACATTTTAATGTAATTAGCTACCACCGGGAGTGCATCTGAAAGCACTGGCTCACCTTTACCTGGTAGCCAACCGAAGTGGAAAATTTGACCAGAGGTGGTGACCATGCTAAAACAGCTCATTAGCAGCACCTGTTTGATTTTCTCCAAGGACCAAACATCGCTACATAGAGGCCAAAGTTTAATGTTATTAAAAATATTTACCTAATTCCAAATTCAATAAGAAGCTGAAGGTGTAGGCATTATTTCCGTTGCTGGTCTCCTCCCCCAACCCACGATGGTGATTAAATTCAACGGACTGAAATGATGTTCTAAGCATCAGACATTTATGCCAGGTCCTGAAGTGCCAACCATCTTTGCACACTGAAATTACCCAAGGCTTGTTTTAGTGAGATGCCTGTCCATTAAGAACCACGTTGGATGCAGAACTGGTTGCTAAGAAAAGCATCAAAGGCAAGAGGACATCACAGCCCTCAAGGGGCTTTCCGTGTAAGCCTGTATGTGTGTGTACGTGGATGCATGTGGATGGGGCGCCCTGTGAGTGTAGATTTATTTAAGCCTGCTGGTTCTCCTTTTCTGCACGCAGAACAATTGCCCTAGACTACATTTCCCAGTTTCCTTTGCATATCAGCAAGGCCATTCGACTAAATGGCTACTGTGACATTATCCTGGCTAATGGAATCTGGGCAGAATGGATGTGGGCTTTCAGGTCTGGCCCTCATACACTTTGCTCTCCTTTCCCATGGGCTGATGTTTAAAAAAAATGTGTGTGTAATGAATAAATTAATATATGTGTAAATTAATTATGCACTGTTAATGTGTTGTCCAGATTTGAGCCTCTGGTGAGAAGCTGGTGGTCATCCTTCCTTCCTTCCTTCTTTCCTTCCTTTCTTCCCTTCTTCCATTCTTTTTTCTTCCCTTCTGCTCCTTGTCCTTCTCCTAGTTCTCCTCCTTGTCCTCCTCCTTGTCCTCCTCCTTCTTTTCTTTCTTCCTTCTTCTTCTTCTTCTTCTTCTTCTTCTTCTTCTTCTTCTTCTTCTTCTTCTTCTTCTTCTTCTTCTTCTTCTTCTCCTCCTCTTCCTCCTCCTCCTCCCCCTCCCCCACCCCTCCCCCTCCTTTCCTCCTCCTCCTCTTCCTCTTCCTCCTCCACCTCCTCCTCCTCCTCCTTCTTCTTCTTCTTTTTCTTCTTCTTCTTCTTCTTCTTCTTCTTCTTCTTCTTCTTCTTCTTCTTCTTCTTCTCTTCCTCCTCCTCCTTCCCCTCCTCTTTCCTCCCCCTCCTCCTCCTCCTCTTCCTCCTCCTCCTTCTTCTTCTTCTTCTTCTTCCAATACTTGATTGATGCTCCATTCCTCAACTATGTTACTTTTTGTGCTAGCATATGGATTCATTGTAGATCTTCCCCAACCACCCTAATATAAGACACCAATCAAGGAAACCCCTATGCTCTAAGCCATCCAAAAAAATTCATATTAACCAATCCACAGAAGGCCTGTGAAGTGGAACTTCACCCATGTAGCCTTGCAGCTCTACCTTCTGTTATTCTATCCCAGGCACAATCACTGTGTGGTCCTACCTGGAAGGAGCAATTAAGTAGCAAAGAATTCTGCCTCTCACCTACAAAGTGATACTGTGGCGTATTTCGCCATCTTTGACTCTTAAAAAATGAGTCAGATTACAGAAAACCAAAGTCATGGTTAATCCATATGCAGTTCGTATTCTTAGAGGTAGAAGGTGGGCATTTGTTTTCCCTGCATCTACATCAAACATTTGCTATGTTCGCAAATGTATCTCTGATCCACAGCAGCACCTCAGGGACTTCTGTAATTGACATTCTTCAAAGTATCAGAGATCTTGAACACCTTTCCTGGGGAGCGGAGAGCTCTCTGAAGTGTCCACTCCTTCCTAGTCTTGTCTCTTTATCTTCAGGCCAAAGCTAAGCTTGCCTGCATGGTTTCCCATGATCCTCTTGGCATGGTTCTAGGTGTGTCAAATGTACCGTTTGACATTTCCCTCTGTCTTTGGTCTCTTCCTAACCTTTCCTGTCTGGTTGCTGCCTAGGCTATCCCATCTGCCCAAGAAACTTGTTTGAACCCTTTGATTCTCTTCGAATCCACCCAGACGTCTGTCCTCACATCATATATTGAGGTCACCTCCAGGATCCTGTCCCAGAGCACCTTCTCATTTGTACTTACCAATCTTAGCTTTGACTACTTTGTTTATTCATTTTTAAACCTTCCCATAGATTATAAACTTGTTGGACATTGCGTGTTTTTGTGGTCTCCGTACCTAGCGTGACAACAAAAACATGCCCCTTGTCAACTCAGTGAGTATGCCTTGTATGGAGAGAGGAGGTAGGAATGGTGCGTGCCTAAGTCAACTGTTTTGTCCATCTCTGCAGCCATGGAAACTGTTGCTGCTCTGAGAGTGGGTCCACTCTGACTGTCAGTCTCTGTCCGTGCCCCCCCACCCCCGTGCATGTCTTTCTAGCCACATGCTATCTTCTGCCATGTTCCAATGTAGTAAGAAGACCCTTGCCAGAGGCAGTTCTTGATCTTGAACTACCTAGTCTCCAGGATATGCACCAAGAAAAATTTCCATTATTTATAAACTACCTGGCTGTGGCATTTAGATATAGCAGCAGAAAGCAGAGGATGAATTCTCGTGACTTTTCATGACTACTTCCGAGTCTGCCTAACACCTCAAGAAGTCTACATTGAGTCTGGAAACCTTTGCCTTTTTCTGCAGTTGGTAGTGAGCTCCTGTATGGGTGAGAAAGACAAAGGAAGTAAGTTTCCCCCTCACTTGGTAGGAAGTAAGTCCTGTTATCTCCTGCGCGCCATCTCTCCTGACTTCCTTTTCTGGAGAAAGTGTATATGCAATTATATCCTAGATCGCTTGTTTCTGAGATTCCAGCGCCTCAGAATATGACTATTTTTGGAGACAAGGCCTTTAAAGAGGCAATTAGTCTAAACGAGGCCATTAGGATTGTCCCAGGCACCCCAGAGGAATGCCCACATGACACGAACCCACAGGAGAAGACTGTCAGCCGCACCCATGCCAACACTTTCACTTTGGCTATGCAGTCCCCAGAACCGGGACAGCTTGAATTCCTGTTGTATAGGCTATCAAGTGCAGGGTATTTTTTTTGGAAGCTATGGAAAAAATAAAACACACTATAGGAAGCTGACATATTGTGCTGCAGCCATCCTCCCACAGCTTCACTCTGTGAGCCGGAATGATGGGAATGCCCAGTCCTATCCTGCCCTGAGGAGAGAGCCTAGAGTGACCATATGCCCCCTTTCTCAGTGCTGGATCTGGGTGGGTGATGGGAGATCAGCTAGCTCTAGTTTGATGACAAGCGAGCATGGAGTCTAGAAACCATCGCATAAAGGAAAGTGGTTACAGAATCTGCAGAAGACAGAGGCAAAGGAACCTGATGCTATTTCCGATCGAATGAAATGCTCTTTTCCATTTTTTAAAAAAAAATATTTATTTATTGTATGTATATGAGTACACTGTCATTATCTTCAGACACACCAGAGGAGGGTATCTGATCCCATTGCAGAGGGTTGTGAACCACCATGTAGGGGGCTGGGAACTGAACCCGCATCATCTGAAGAACAGCAAGAGGTCTTAGCCATGGAGTGAGTCATCTCTCCAGCCCCTTGAAAGTTCGTCTTAAAGAAGGAGAATTTGGCTTAGCCGTGGGGGCCCAGAAAGGAAGGAGAGGCGGAACCACGGGCAAGGTTTCAGGAAGGGACGATCTTGGTTCTGTTATAGCTTTGTCAACTTAACATAGAGTGGATATAATGGAGAAGAGGGAATCTCAACTGAAAAATTGCTTCCATGTGGCCATGTTTGTGCGAACTTTTTCTTAAATGCTGATTAAAGGCAGGAGGGCCCAGCCCACCTGTATGTGCCTGGGTATGTGTGCGTACATAGGCGTATGCGTGTGTGTGCCTCTGTGTGTGTGTGTGTGTGTGTGTGTGTGTGTGTGTGTGTGTGATTCCTGGGCAGAGGGGCCTGAGCAGTAATATGAAAGCCTGGCAAGCAGCCCATAGGAAACAAAGCTGATAAATAAGCATTGTTCCTCCGTGGCCAACGCTTCAGTTCCTGCCTTCAGTTCCCACCTCAGCTTTCCTTAATGATGGACTGTAACTTGTAAGCCAAGTAAAAATCTTTTCCTCCCCACGTTGTTTTTGGTCAGTGTTTTATCACAATAATGGGGGGCGGGGGGAAGTACAGCAGTCCCATACTCGGAAGGCGTTTCTGAGTGCTACTGCCAATTACCACAGGCTTCCTCATGTACTGGATGAGGCTACATGACCTTGTTCACAAATAATTGAATTTCTGTGGTACTAGGGGTGGAGCCCCAAGCCTCACTCCAGAACTAGGCAAGTGGCCTCCTGCTGAGATGTAGCTCCAGCTGGATGCCACTATGTCAGAAAGGAGACTTAGGCGAAGATCCCACGTTTGGTTCGGATGAACTTGAATGTTCCTGTTGGCCCTGGCATTGTGCATAAGCCGATTGTTGCAGCTGAGGGGCAGATTCCAGAGATGTTTGTCACATGGTCAACAAACAGTTTTATGCCCTGTGGATCTGACAGCTATTTCTAAAATGGTAGATATTTTACTGAGAATAAGCTAGAATAAATATTCAATTTGCAGTGAACAATCTTAGGACCTTGGAAACACAGAAAAATACCCAAGTAATGCTTTGGGGCCTCAAAATACACGCTTTAGCAGGAAGGCATTTGTGATAGCCAAAACTGTTAAACTTACTCTGTGCAAAGCTGACATCTCAATTTTACAAATCGAAAAAAAAAAAAAAAAAACCAAACCCAACAACATTGAACTAGATTTATCTACTAAAAGCTAATTCTCCTGCAAGAATTTGTTAAAATTACTCGCAGTAAGAGCCCACAAGGTAAAAGCTGTAATCTCCCAACTTCCTTCAGAATGTGAGATGTTGGGAAAGTCGATAGAAGGACGAGATGATTTGGTGGCTGTATCAGAAACATGGCTTTTCATATCCACAAATTGCTACAGAATAATGGAGTAGCAGCGGTTCAAAAATACTGCCTGCCTGCCGGCACTACCTCATTAAGGCACACCCCTTAATCACCAGGGCTCGAACGAGGACCCTCGGAGCCCAGCCCACCGCAGAGGGAGGCCTAGCTGGCTGGGAACCAACCAGAGATTGGGAGAGCAGAGCTAGCAGCAGGCTGAACTTAAGACACCAGGAAGGGACGGCTGACCAGGGGAACTTTCTTTCCTGGGGACCCCCGATCCTTTCGGGTTCTTACCCTCCCCTTCCGGTGATACCCTTCTTTCCGCATTGACACCCACATCTCACCTCCCGGTCTTACATCCCTGGGGGGAGAGGCTCTCAAGAGAAAGCTCGGGGAGATGCCTGCCTTCTCCAAGGCAGCCAAGAGGGGGAAATGCCTATGGTGCAAGGGACGGGATACAGAGAGACCCAGCCTCCTTGGGCTGTCCACTGGGCTCTAGGGGGAAGCTCAGACCCCGTGGAGATGCTCGGGGTCACCAAGAACTTGAGGTTTTAGCAGCTAGGGTTGTGCTTACTCCGCCCCATTCAAGTTAACCCTGTCATCGGTGACGGTCCTGGGTGGGATCATCCCGTCCACCTCCACCTTCGAGGTCGCAGCCTCTGGCGGCACGCACGGGACTAAAGGGCTCCGGAGGCCACTGGTGAAGGCTCGCGGTGCAGACCTGCGGTGTGTGCGCGTGCGTGTGCCTGGGTATGTGTGCGTGCCTAGGCGTCTGCGCGTGTGTGAATGCGTGTGCCTGTGTGTGTGCCGCCGCCTGGCGACTCGTGCCCGACAGGTGCAGGCGCGCCGGCTTCCCATTGGCCACGGCGTCCTCCTCCGCCCACGCCATCCCCTTACCCCTGCTACCGGCGCCGGCTGGGACCCGCCGAGGCGCGTGCAGGCACGCGCGCCCCTGCCCTTCCGGCGCGCGTCCGGGGCCTCGTCCCTTCCTCCCCTCTCCGCGCCGCCGCCGCCGCGCGCCCCCGAGCTCAGGTAGCGGGCGCGCGGGCGCCTCCCCGGGGACGCGCAGCCCGGCCGCCGTGGTCCTCGTCCTCCCCCCCATCCCCCGCCCCCGGCCACTCGGGGGAGCCCGGGGAGGGAGCGCGCGGCGGGACGGGCGGGGGCGGTGGAGCCCGGCAGCCGCCGAGGCTTCCGTCTCGCTCGCTCGCTCCTCTGTCTTGCTCGCTCGCTCGCTCGCTCGCGCAGCGGCGGCAGCAGAGGTCGCGCACAGATGCGGGTTAGACTGGCGGGGGGAGGAGGCGGAGGAGGGAAGGAAGCTGCATGCATGAGACCCACAGGTAAGAGCCGGAGCCCGGAAGGGGCTTGCCTGCCCCGGGGAGGCGTGCGCAGGCCGGGCTGGGCGAGTTGGCTCCTGGCTCAGCTCCCCTAAGGGAGGAATTTTAAAAATAAAAAAAGAACAGCTCAGATTTCATAAGGGACCGGGGCAATTGGAGCCTCCCAATCCTTGGCAAAGCAGAGAAGTATCCAAGGGGCAGCAGGGGGCACATTGTGAGATTCCTCAGAGTGAAACGTATAGGCCCGGGGAAAAGTGTTTTCTCAGCCGCTTGATGGTAGAAGGCTTTAGACTTTCCTGTCATGATCAGAACCGCTGAATCCCGGGGAGCAGCACAGAGCCAGTGTGCACTAACCCCTGTCCTCTCTCCCCTCCTCCATCCCTCCCGCACGCGCAGTATCCCATGGTGGCTGCTACTCTCTGGACCCTGCATGGGGGGTGGCAGGGAGGATCTCGCTGTGGGAAAGGGGGCGGGGGCTGCGCAGGAGCGAACGGGGATGGGATGGAGCCCGCAAAGCCCAGGCACCGGGTCCCCAGGGCGGAGGAGGGAGAGCTTGGCCCCAGAGCCCGGGCAACCCCGGGGTATTGTCGTGTTCCGCTCCTGGTTGCAGACTCTTGCAAGCTGGATGCCCTCTGTGGATGAAAGATGTATCATGGAATGAACCCGAGCCATGGAGATGGATTTCTAGAGCAGCAGCTGCAGCAACAGCAGCCTCAGTCCCCCCAGAGACTCTTGGCCGTGATCCTGTGGTTTCAACTGGCGCTGTGCTTTGGCCCTGCACAGCTCACGGGTGGTGAGTGACCCCGCTGTGATGGGGGGAAGCTTTGGATGGCCCAGCAGGGAGGGGAGCCTGTGCTGACAGGACAGTGCTGCGCCTCCTGCATACATGCAGACTTTAGGGGTGCCTGAGAAATAAGAGTCCCCGTGTCCCAGCCTTCTGCAAAACCCCTGGAGTTCACAGAAAATTGTGTGGAACCGGTGTAGGTTCGCACACCCACCGGCAGCCCAATTGGGCTTTTCTGAAGGAAGGATAAAAAGCCTGATGCATTTTCCCATTTTGGCCCAGAAGAAAAAAGAGGATGGGGGGGGGGCGTGTATTTGTGGCCCTTCGACCCTTGATCTTTGCCCTCCGCAGACGTCAGCTTTGGGCTTCTGGATTTGAATGTTAGCATTAAACTGCCTTTAAGAAGATGAAGGGTCTGAAAACATGGTCAGACCAGTTGAAGGGCAGGTTTATTTGAAAGTTAACTTTCTCTTTCTTGGAGGTGATGTGCTGAGGCACGGTCGGTGGCTGTTGGGGGTGGGGAAGGGCTGTAGGGCTTTCCTTCAGGTATGTTTCTGGAACACTGCTTAGCGAGGTCCTGATTTACAGGGGGATTAAGTCAATTCCTCTTCTCTGAAGTGGAAGGTCTGAAATCAAATTGATAGCCCCGGCCCCTGTAGGCGGCTAATCTATAACATACTTGATTCCAAGAGAGAGGGCTATCTTTTGGTTGTGGTCGAGGAGGGACAGATGGAGTTCCTGTCTGAATTTCCCCCGGCTTAAGCATCTCCCTTTCTTCCTTGTACACCACGGTCCATCATTCCTGCCTGTTCCAGATCCTCCTTGAGACATTGCTGATGTGGGCATGCGAAGGACGGGTTTGCGTTCTCCTAGCCGAAATACAGAGGATGCCTAAGTAGATTGTCATTCGATGAAAAACAAGTATTGCTTGGCGTAAATGAACCATTTCCATGTTGGGAAAACAAAATATTGCTGTTTCGGAGACTTTGAAGGTGAAGACGGGGCAAATAAAGCGAGCAGACAGTTAGCAAAACTGAGGGAGGAGCGTGATAACATAGGCCTTAGCACAGAGCAGTCGATAATTCAGGTGGTCCACACTGCAGCCATAGGATGCCTAGGGCGCGACAGTGTTTTTAGCGGTGTGCAACTTTGGCTTTGGATTGAGAGGGGTGGGTAGATGGTTGTGTTTATTTTTTTTCCCCCAAGGAGTAACTTTGTGTGCTGTTATTTTAGTTTTTTTACTAGAAGCATCTCAGAGGCAGGTATCTTCTTCGCAGAGGACAGGGGCAAATGTGAGTCCAGACCATGTCTTTGTGGCCCGCCAGGATGCTCCGCTCTCTGGATGCTAACTCTACCTCATGAGTAGTTGGAAGTCAGTATGCAAGCGACCACTGAACGGGTCCGGGTCTTTTCCTCTTAGCTGACCTTTCAGTTCTGGCTCCCAGTCCTTCTAACCAGGTCCACATGCTTTTCCGTCTCCTGGCACAGGTCTCCCATCTAGATGACAGATGAGCTAATCGGAGTCCATCTCCCCGAGTCTCCGCCATTGCTATAGGATGTGTGGGGTTTGCGCATGCGCCGGATATGAGGGCTCCGCTCTTGGTTTCATCCGTTAAGTTTTCAGGGCTGTCTTAGCTTAGTTTCCCAAGACTCCCCAGTCACCTTTGTGGTTTGCAGTTTGTACACTGGTATCTTTTTCTATCCCTTCCCAGAGCCTTGAAAACAGAGGTAAGGGTTCCCTGTCACACACCACACACACACCCCCAGTGTCAGAACCCTTTCCTTTTAGGGATCATCTGCTGCAGAATGGCTGGCCACCAGCCTGATATCACCTTCAGTTCTTTTTTTTGGCTGACACTGATACACAGAGGAATACTTATCATTCCAGGATTCCTGCATGAATCCAGTTTGGGCAGGAAAGAACGGTGGGGGTGGGGGAAATCCTAAGGCATCGGTCAACAAAAACAGTTTTACTTTCTTAGAAATCTATGGAGTATCCAGGTTGGCAGTAAAGGCAATTTACCTTTACTCCATACTTTTGCTCTTCAAATTTTCATATGCACACAAAAACAAAACAAACAAACAAACAAAAAAACCAAACCTGGGATCTTGTTAAAAAATAGATCCTGATTCCATTAGCTTTGGGTGGTCCCTGAGAGCCTGCATTTCTACGTTCTTCATTAGTTTTATTGATGTGCATGTGTGAGTATCTGCCATCTTTGTGCCAGTTCCCTAGGAGACCAGAAGAGAGCACTGGGTTCCCTGGAGCTTGAGGTTCAGTCAGTCATGAGCTGCACTGTATGGGTGCTGGGATCTGAACTCAGGTCCTCTAGAAGATTGTCAGCTCCTCTTAACTTTGGAACCATCTCTTGGGCACCCAGGGTCTCCATCCAATAAGCTCCTGGGTAGAGCCTTTGCTGCTGGTTCAAAGACCACAGTTTGATGAGCGACGCTTTAGACTAACATATTCCTTAGACTAAGTTGCTTCTACCTCCAGACTTCTGACCTCCTTCTCAATTACCAGATGCAAATGGCCTGCTAAGGAGCAGAAGTCTCACCCTGGTGTCTAATCCGTAGGTGAAACACAGCTGAAATCAGCCCTCAGAGAGCGCTTTCCTTTTTTAACCCACAAAAGGTGCATATTTAATAGAGCCTGTTCTGAAATGTGGATTTTCATTTTTGATTGCTTTCAGAGGAAAAAGAACATCACAATAGTGGGGTATAATAGTCAGTGCTAGGAGATGGAGGGAGGAGTCATGTGCCCAGTATAAGTATTACAGAAAAAGCCTGAACTAGAAAGGGAGAAATTGAGAAAATGACCAGACAAAAGAAGAGCGAGAAAAGAACTCCATCAAAACCCAAATGCTTTGTCCTGGGAAGCCAGAGATCCAATTCAACTCTCTGAGCCCTAAGGAGAGCTTTTATAAGCCTGGCTTAGCTTGTGGTGACTCTGGGTGGCTCTCCCTAGGCTGCCTTTTGTCAGCTGGGTAGAAGGGTCCTCATTTGGAGCCTCTGAAAAGGGTTTTCTTGAGCAGACCCCTACCAGGCTTGAGGGGGGGCGGATACAGGGCCCTGCTGTGCCCAAACTTCTTGTGGGCCATGTCTTCAGTCGCTTTTCTTCTTTTGCCTCGGACTACTTTCCCAGAAGCCTCCAGGATTTTGAGGACCGACTAGAACAGTTCACCTGGATGTACAGGAAGAGGACCTAGGCTTTGCTCTAGACGTTACTTCTCAGAGATGAACTTCCTTCTGTTGTTGGAAACTCAGGGCGGGCTCTGATACTTGATGGGTTTGAGGGTTTTCAAGTGCGTGTGCATGAGTGTGTGTGTGTGTGTGTGTGTGTGTGTGTATCTCAGCTTCCTTATCTACAAGATAAGGAGGATTTTATAAGTCTTAGGGAGTTGATATCAGGGATGGAAATGCCACAAACACTTGGTAATTGCAGAAAGTCATAGAGAATTAGTAGCTAAGACACTGTGTTCAGTTTTGGGTATCTTTGCTATATATTTATTCAGTAGACACTGATTACCTGTACCCCACCTCAAACCAAGGCCTGTGGCTTACTTACATTTTTCTTTTCAACTAATAGAACCTTATGCTCGCAACGATGATCATCATCGTCGTCTCAGGTCTCTCTGATCAGTAAACTCTCCCCTCCCCCAGGCTCCCATTGCAGCCCTGTGTCGTACATGGTAAGCCCACTGAGGGCCAGGATCTTGCCTGATACATATTTAAGTTTTAGGCACCAGTGCAGCATCTGACTAAATGCTCAGTTAATGTTGGCTGAGAACAAGAAAGAGATGCCCCAATCCCTACCTCACCATCTAGAAAACAATCACTGTGGGTGGGCCAGTCATGAAAGGCAGAGGCCACATCCAGCTGGAGGTGATCTGGGGAGGTTGGCGGAGATGTCAGGAGGCGCTTTGGAGACAGGGAGACACTTAGGGTGAGAGCATCTTGTACAGAGGTGTAGAGATGGTCACGCGATCGAACTTCAGAGAGCGCAGAGGATAGTCTGATGAGTGCAGAATACCTGACTGTAGCGCCCCAATGTATAGACAGACAGGAAGCTTGGAGTTTTCTCTTAAGGATGTTGGGAGCATCCCGAATGTCTCCCAACAGATGGTAGCACCCAGTTAAGAGTCTAGAGCAGGAGTAGAATGGTGGGCAGGCTGTGCCTCCCACTTCCTGCTTCCGAGTCGGTACACCTGAGTTACAGTTCTTTCTGAAATGAGCTCTCCTTTAGGTCCTGGTGCTATGTCTGTGTACCAGCAGATAGGAACAAATGCTTTCTAAGCAGTCAGCTGTCTTGTAGAGGTGAGTTGAGTGTCTTGGAGTTTTACTGAGAAAAAAAAATTTATATGTGGCTCAGTAGACGTTTTTCCTGTAAAGCTCTAGGCAAAATCCACGATTCGGGCTGAACCTGGTCAAGAGAGTCCCAACTCTCCCGACATCAGTCCTGCAGTGACTTCAGCAGCTGGAAACTCAGCTTATTGACAGGGCGAAATCTGAAAGCTCTGGGGGGTGCAGAAGACGGATTCCCTGTAACAAGTAGTGAATCTCACATGTCACAACCCAGAAGAGAAGAGGCAAGTCCAGGAGACGCAGGGTTCCTCTGTTCCCCGAGAGTAATGGTGAATGAAGACAAGCGTCTTGGCCCAGTGGGTACGGATTAGAAATGAAGAAAAGCGGCTGTGCTGTTCTGTTCTTGGCGCCTGAGGTGTATTCTTCAGTGCTCCCACAAAGACCTTCCAGGGAGAACCTGGGCTCCGAGTTCTTTCCAGGGTGAACAGAGTTCAAGCTCAGCCTCTGCCCTTGCATGGCTGCATAGCCTTGGCCAGTTTGTATAACTTCTGTTTGACTCCATTTTTTTTCATAACACAGACACTATTGCAGTAGTTTGTTAAATGGATCTCTCTTACAGTAGTCAGCCCTTTGGGGCCTGGAAATATGAAGCAGGAAAGTCTAGAACAAGCCGTAACATGTGAGTGCTATCTTGACTAGCACAAGGAGGTCTTTCACCAACCTGCCCAGTTCCTCCTGCATGGAATATAAATTACCCTTTTGTCTAGTACACAATACAGTAGGACATTGCAAGATAACATCCAGAAGACATGTTTCATAGTGTATTGTTATAAAGGTTCTGTTTTATTGTTTGGTATTGTTAATTTCTTACTATACCAAACATACATATTTAACTTTATCATATATACATATATATATGCACATACATATACATATACAAATACATATATACACACACATATATATATGCATAGAATAAAATAAAGTATGTGGAATTTGCTATTCCACTGTCTATGGTTTTAAGCGTCCGTGGGAGTGTTGGAATATATATTCACAATAAGGAGGACTTTTAGGAATTGCTGGCATCCAGGCTCTTAGCTGCCTCCCCATCTCTCCGTTCCATGGTTTGCTCCATTGCATGTCCTAGAAATGCACATATGAAGGGATTCAGGTTTTGCTCCCGGAGACACATACAAATAAAACTTCTCAAGAGTTTAAATGCAAATGACTTGCACAAAAATTTCTTAATATAGATTTTTAGTTCAATTTAAATTTAGTGTTATTTATTGATACTGATGAGAAAAGTGATTTTTTTTTTCAAATTGCTTCTCTTTATCCTTGCCTGGTTTTGGAAGCTCATTCAGTGCTTGATAATTGAAGCAACCACACAGGGTAAGGGTATGTCTAAATAGGGCCACCAGGATCATCGCTTCCGAACTGAAGGAAAGAAAGGGCCAAATGAACAAAATAAGGCTTTTCAGCTTATTTCCAAACATAGTCACCTCTACCAAGGCACACAGCAACACCCATGGCAGAAACATCACCTGCGTAGTCTCATGTGTCAGCTGTAAGACTTAGCTATTTGTTGGTCCATTCTCACAGGAACTGGTCAGCTGTCACTAGCTGTGGACACTTGAGAAAAGATGGGATGAAGCGTTAAATGGCCCAAATTTTTGAGTGATTGATAAACATTTCCAAACTGTCAGTAACACTGATTGCAAATACCTAGTGTGCACTTTATGTACCAACACCTATCCCCACACCTTAAATATGTTACCTCATTTAATTCCTCACGGTGGGCATACATGGCACATACCATTATTTATCCTTATGTAATAGAAGAAGAACCTGAGGGATGGTATCATTAGGCTGCTTGTCATTTTCATTACAGCCTTTCATTTAGTATGCCAGAACAGGAGGACTCCTATCTCCAATATACCCATCCTAGCCCTATTTTATATAGGTAACTAAAAAATACCCCTTTACGATGAAGTTGTCAAGTTGTTTCAAAATTGGCCTTTCCTGTTGTGACATAAGGGAACTCTGGCATTGTGATCAGGGAGGGCCATCAACATACTGGTGAATCCACAGAAAATGCCACACTCCAGGATGAAGTAGAGGCGAGGAAGCCTGAACCTTGGACTCTGGGTACGTAATGGAAGAGACCCAGAACCCCAAGAACCCTGGGTTCCAAAGGGATGTTCCTTGACTCGCACCTGCTCTCAGCCAAAGAGATGCCTGGTCCCTGGAACCCCTGCCAGCGATGTGCATGGTCACCACCTTCTTCAAAACATTGTGACAGCCTTCTTTACAGTTTCTAGGCACTCTGGACCGGTGTTGATGACCCCTTAGCTAACCTGTGCTTAGAGAGTTAAAAGCAACACAAACAGCGTTTGTACGTGTCACCCCCCGTAACTGCTGAACGCACCAGGAGGAGATTTTTGACCGTCTCTCCCATCTTTTACACCTTTATTAAGAGACGTCTTTAGTGAGGTTGAGCTCACAGCGTCTACAGATGGTCACATAACGCCAGATGAGGAGGCAAGGCACAGACAGATGCTCACACCTGTGATCCGAACACCGAGGAGGAGAGAGAGAGAGTGGCAACTAGAACTTTTGGGCCTTGGAGAGAGCATTTCTGCCCTGAATAAATTTGGAGGGAGAAGATGTGATGATCACACTGTCCAAGAGTCACTCGCCGTGCTTGCCGTTCTGTCCAGGAGGACGGACATGTTGGGTGGATGAACTTGAGGCTAGATTTTAGGAGGGATTTAGCCCAGTTTCCCTTTATCTTTACAAAGACCACGTCTGAACTGCTCTGAGAGAAGTTACCCACTCAAGAAGAAAAACAAATAGAAATAATTAAGTGAGTTGCTCACCAGTTGGAATTGAGAGTGCATTTTGAAATGGCTTCTTAATTGGGAGTATTGTAATTGCTTTATTAATCTTAAACAAGGTAAATTGGGAACATCAGAGAAGTCAAATGAAAACAAATTCTTGACATTATTTAGAAGTGGCATTAAACCTGGGAGCACAGCCATGAACGAACCTCCACATACTCTGCCATGAAGACGAGAGAGAGAGAGAGAGAGAGAGAGAGAGAGAGAGAGAGAGAGAGAGAGAGTGTGAGAGAGTGAGTGAGAGAGAGAGGGAGAGAGAGGGAGAGAGTGAGTGAGAGAGAGGGAGAGGGAGAGAGAGGGAGAGAGGGAGTGAGAGAGAGAGAGAGAG
>NW_022196891.1:79774575-79796319 GCF_008632895.1 Mastomys coucha
AGAGAGAGAGAGAGGCAGAGAGAGGCTCCTGCAGCCCCCACGGGCCAGGCACGTTTGTGACCCTGCCTGTGTACATGAATGTGTCCCGAGTCTCCAGGAATGGACTTGGGTGCTAAGAAGTAGTAAACTTGGTCAGTGGTCACTCCGTCACTGTCCCAGTAAATTGAGCATTTCAAAGGAGGATTAGTAAGGGCAGGGCTCTCTGGGAAAGAAGGCTGTGCTCGGCCATCTCTTGCTTCTGTCTGAAATGGTTGACTTGTATCTCCTGGGTCGCCACTATGGAATAAGAGCTGGACAAGGAAGGTCACTTACACTAATAATACTATATTGCTTTTTTTTTTTTAATTTGTTTTCTTCTGACAGTAACAAACTACAAAATGGCCTCATTTCTTGGGTCTGGTTGCATTGGATGTGGGGTTGGATTGGTTGAGCCAGTGAAGGGAAGGTTCTCCTAAGAAAGGCATTAACATTGGTGTTCCGGCAACATTGGCAGTGATCTAGCTACTTACTTGTTGAATTCAAGCTTTCAGTGAAGAATGTGGACGTTTCCTAAGCTGTAACCTCTCGAATTGACTGGGAAGATTCTGGAATTCATTTTTTGTTTTGTGTTTTTTGTTTTATTTCTACGAGAGGATAACAGGATCTACTTGTTTTATGGAAATGTGATAGGCTTAAAGTCTTGTGAAAGATTTTCAGTTGTCTGTTTTTAAGGGTCTCTGTTAACTAACATGGAATCTTAATAAGCTAATCCAACCCAAAGACTCATTTTAAGAGAAGAGTTGGGGGCTGGGGAGGCGACTCAGTTGGTGAAGTGTTTGCTGGACAGACACAAGGACATGGACTCAGCGCGCCGCCAGTCACATAAAAAGCCAGGCTTGGCTGTGGACGATACCTGTACCCCAGTGCTATGGATGCTGAGACAAGAGGACACCCCCCCCGGGGGGGCTTGCTGGCCAGCTAGAGTAGCCATCAGTGAGGCTACTCTAAGTTCAGTGAGGGGCCCTGTCTCAAAAAGTAAGGTGTGTGTGGTGGGGTAGAGAGATGGCTCAGCAGTTAAGAGCATTTATGGTTTTTACAAAGGACCCGGGTTCAGTTCCCGGCACCTATTTCATAGCTCACAACTGTCTTACAACTCTTGCTCCAGGGGTTTATGTACATATCTGCAAGCAAGACACTATACATACATATTTGCAAACAAAACACTCATACACATAAAAATAAAATAAATAAATCTTTAAAAATGTGGTAGAGACACAGAAGATACTCAACCAATCTCTAGTCCCTGTATGCACACTTACAGGCATGTGCACTCCTCATAAATATATACATACATATGTGTATCACACACACACACACACACACACACACACACACACACGCACGCACAAAAGGTTTCGGGGGGTAGTAGGAGACTCCTCCAAAATTAGATTGTAGTATAACAGCATGCACTTAGTAGCTGATGGGGGCTCCCCCATCAATTCAATTGTATTGAATTACATTTAAATAGGCAAACAGTCTCTAAGAAACTTCTAGTTTATCTGGTGAAGGTGAATTCAGTTATGAATTATTTTGTGACCTTTAAAACGTCTTGCCCAGGTCCCACCCACCTCCTCCTTTGCTTTGGATTAGAAGTCGAGAGCAGGTCTCCGCCCCCTTAATCTTATTTATACTGCTACCTTGCAGATGGAAGGCCGGAAGGCACCTACTTGCTTTTAATATTGACTTGGTGACTATATTATGGATTCTGAAGGCAAGCGCTGGGGAGACAGACAGACTGCCTTATAGGGAGTCACCACTGGGTAGACAGACAGACTGCCTTACAGGCAGTCACCAGTTTGTGTCGCAGCTGTTAGCACTTGGTAGGGGGATGGATGGCAACCCACTTGCTGCCTTGGTTTTACTGCCTGTGAAGAGGAGGACCTTCCCTAGGTGCTGTGAACATCAGCTCCATGGGGGAAGGTGAGGGGTGGGAGAGGTGAGGTGGAGGGTATCATAGCTCCCTGAGGTGTCAGCATCATCACTGAGAGCAAACAGAAGATGGACGATTGCTACATTTTCTGCACAGGCCGGGAGCCCGGCTGAGAGCCTTCTTTGCCTGGAAGGGATATAGAATAACAAACCCACGTCCAGCAGCACAGGCCGGAGATGGCCGGTGTGGTCCTGACTGCATAGCTCCCAATTCTTAGTGTCAGTGGTCCTGTGGAAATAACTACCATGATTTGATACAGTAGGTTCTCAGTGGAAATTCATCTCTGAGATTCTGGGAGGGGGAGGGGGTGGGGGTGGGGCGTAGGCTCACAAAACACAATAGCCTTGGAGCCAAGTTTTGATCAATAAAATAATTTTCCAGATGGAGAAGGTGTTGGGAGATTTTTTTTTTTTGAGAAAGGAGAACAGTGTGAATGAACTGAGGGAGGAGAAAGGATAAGTACTGAAGGAGGCAAGGGAAAGAACTCAGGATAGCCTTGGTAACGTGCAAGACAGAGGTCCACAGGCTGGACCACATGCCCAGCTAACCGCAGGCTGGACCCACAGGCCTAGCTAAGCACAGCACGTAGGCAGAGGGTCCACAGGCTGGACCCACATAGCTGGGCCCAGCTAACCACAACACTAGGGACTTGGAGGAGAATCTACAAAAATAGGTCTTCGAGGGGCATGCCGTGATCTGTTTCAGTTTGTTTTAAAAATGGATTTTCTTTTCTTTTTTCTTTCTTTTTCAGCATGGAAGATAGAGATATAGAGAAAGCTTTGATCGTTAAATATTTATCACACATCTATCTGAGACTAGGTGGCAGATTCGGTTGGAAACAAAGCCCTGCCCTCTGAAAATTTATATTCTCCGGGGGGCAGTTAGGAAACAAGTGTATTGACTCAGGAGGGACATGCTGAGGGATTCAACCAGGGAGAACTAAGCAGAGGGGAAAATGCAGAGGCAGGGCTGACGCCAACGGCAGAGGGAGGATGCTAGCATGGCAGACGAGGAAGCACCCCGGGACAGCCTGTCCAAGATCCTTTGGAGGTTGGTGAGGGTCGGAATCAAGGAGGGTGTGTCCTGCCGTGACCACTCGGGTGAACGAGAAGGGACACACCCAGAGATGCCCATTGACTTGAAGAGACCTTGCTGAACCTTTACTCTCGCCCTTGTCTGGCCAGGGAGGAGGAAGATGTCGTGTTGCCCCAGGTGCGCACATTTGGTCACCATCTGTCCAACCGACAGTTGAGAGAGCTCAGTTAGATGCTCGGGAGAGGCATTTAGGGCTGGAGATGAAGATGTGTGTGTCATCTGCAGCAAGACAGCCGTGGGAAGGGCTGGGCTTCCCCAGGCAGGGAGTGTGGGAGGAGAGGTTGAGTCTGCAATGAGGAAAAGCCAGCTGGAGGCCGAGGAGCAGTGTTGCTCAGCAGTGTTGGTGCTAATAAGAATTTAAAAGCAAAACCAAATACACTTGATTCAGGTTATTGAATGTTCCCGCCTGGTTGGGAGCTTTTATGTGATTTTTATGTTATTGTTAGGATACATTTTTATGTTGTTGTTATTATTAGGGTAATGCTTTAGTGATCCAAATTCTGGGTGCCCATGCCAACAAGGCAGAAGGCTGAGCCAGGACGGAGGAAGGCCATACTTGGGAATCTGTTATGTTTTGAATGTAAAATGTCCCCTCCCGGTTTCATGTTGTCTTAGTTTAGGGTCATTATTGCGGTGATGAAACACTGTGACCAAAAGCAACTTGACTGGGAAAGGGTTTATTTCATTTACAGTTCCATTGAACAGTTCATCAAAAACAGTGAGGGCGGGAACTCAAGCCGGGCAGGAACCTGGAGGCAGGAGCTGACACCGAGGTCACGAACAGCTGAGGCTTACTGGCTTGCTCAGCCCGCTTTCTTACAGAACCTAGGACCACCAGCCTAGGGATTGCACCGTCCCCAATGGCTGGGCCCTCCCCCATCAATCACTGACTAAGACAACACCCCACAGCTGGAATTCTTGGAGGCGTGTTTTCTCGATGGAAGCTCCCTCCTTTCTGATGATTCCAGCTTGTGTCAGGTTGATATAAAACTAGCCAGCCCACACGTGTTTGAACTCGGCTCCAACCACCCTACCTTGGGGGTGAGTCGCTGGGAAGGGGGGCGGGACCGAAGGATGGGAGGAGATAAGGAGTCCTCGTTACTCACCCCACCCCCACCGTGGTGTACTCACCCCACCCCCACCGTGGAGTACTCGCCCCACCTCCACCGTGGAGATGCCCGCTGCCATGGCCTCCCACCTCGATGGATTCTATCCCCTGAACTTCGAGTCAACAATTAATCCTTCCTCCCTTAAATTGATTCTTACCAGGCTTTGGTTACAACTTAAAAGTCATACAGGGGCTGGGGAATCCACTCGGGAGATGTTTGAACTCAACTGAAGATCCAGTCTTTGGTGGGAGGAGTCATGGTTCAGCAGGGCCTCCCGCGTCGTCTGAGCAGCTGTGGATGCTTCTCCTCCTGTGTGGCTGAGTATAGCGATGGTGTTAGGGTAGCCCATCTCTTCCTGGCTGCCGAAGTTTTTCCTGTGTGTTCCATGATGTGAATGACAGTCTTCCGTTGGCCCCCTCTCCTCAAGTTCTCCAGGGACCCGGCCAGGTGTCTGCTAATTATCGAGGCGGGCTGTCAAAGAGTGAGGCGTCTATCACCTGTCGCCATTCTGGTGCCTCGCAGTCACATAGCTTTCCCATGCTTTTGTTTCTTTCTCTGTAAACCTAGGCCTGTGGTGAATCCCTAGGCAACTGGCAGGCTTGTGGGACAGGAAGTCACAGGGTTGTGGGGCATAAGGGTTCGTGGGGGATAGCATGAGAAGGCTTTCAATGAACATGAAAACAGTGATTAAGAACGGGATGGATGGGCCTGCATTAGCGGCTGTCCTCCACGGAGTGCGTCCTGTGGGACCCAGGCTGGACACACCAGAGTCTCTCAGTGTTTGCATTTGCTGAACAATGCCTCCTCTCACCTCTAGCCACTTGTCGAGTAGACTCCAGCTATCAGACATCTGTAGGCTGTTGGATGATTGTGGGATTCATAGTTCCTCATCAGTGACAGGAAGTCCTCTGTGTTTTGATCTCAAAGCCCTTCAGGAAGGCAGCCTGCCTGGCCTGAGGGTACCTTGCTGCCGCTTCTGCTCGGCCCTTCAGACCTTGACCATGAGAGAGGGCTCCTAGAATCCCTCGTCTGATTTGAGAAAAAAAATTCTTTCACGCACAACCTGATCCTTAGACTTTGAATTGATAGCGGAGGGTCTTGTGTGGTTTTATGAGGTAGCTGCGTTTATCCATCCTCCTGAGAGTAGCTTTTGCTGGAAATCAGCTGTGGCCGCGGCTGTCATTTACATGGAAATGAGTGTCCAGCACTCACACAGTACTCCATACAGCTGATGGAAGACCTTAGTATTCAGTAGCTCCAGAAATGTCCCCATCTCTGCCCCAGGTGTCTGCACCTTGGCTGTGGCCACACTCAGGGGCAGGTTCCTCTGAGTCTGTTGTTGCTGCCGCTGTTAAAATTGGCCTTCCCCAGGTCCCTCCATGCGGCGTGGGTACCAGAGACTCTAATCAAAAGCTGAGCCGGTAACTGGTGTCTGCCTTCGCCGTGCTCCGTGGTTTGTAGGCCTCTCCCCTCCTACATGCCTTGGCCTTCTAATACTTGGCATTTTCTATGGTGCCTGCTGTGTTGATGTCGATAAACTGGGTCATGTTCTCAGTAATACAGCATGAGCTAACTTCCATGGAAATGTGCAGGATTATAGCAAGCCCATTTCTATTGTTCCTTGAATTTATAGGGAAACGATTGTCCCCCAAGTACCGTTTGTGGGTCAAGCTAAATATGCTTTTTTTAAGTGAGACAGCCACAACAGTGATCCCAACGATAAGGTTAAAGCAATGTCTTCATCCCTTTTGGGCAGTGTGGTGGTATGAGAATGGCCCCTAGAGACTCTTATGCTTGAATCCTTCTTTTCCAATTGGTGGAACTGTCTGAGAAGGATTAGGGGGTGTGGCCTTGTTGGAGAAGGCGTGTCACAGGGGTGGGGTTTTAAAAGTCTGGTGACATTTTGAGTTAGTGCTCTCTCTGCCTCCCGGCTAAGATCAAGATGTTGATCTCTTAGTGACTGCTCCGGCACCACGCCTGCCTACAGCCATGTTCCCTACCACGATGGTCACGGACTCTAACCCTCTGAAACTAAGACAGGCAGTTTGAGACAGTCACTAAGAACAAGAGCCCCAGGGACATAAATTCACCCACCGCAAAGTAGAATCCCAGCTCAACTGTTTAATGGCTTTGTAGGGCAACTGACTTGTCTCTGTCTCATCTTCTTCATCTATGAAATGGGATGGTCACCACATCACAGGATTATTACGACAGTTAAATGACTTCATATAAAATGCACCAGAAGAACACCTGTTATATATCAATTGAACTAATACCTACATTGATCTTCAGCACTAAGCCTCTTTAGAGGTGTGACCTGTGGCTGGTTTGTCTTCATTTCCCTGAACCTTGCATTCTCACTGCATTCCTACCGATGAGTGTAGGCAGGATTGAGGGAGAGAGCACGCTCTGTTGTCAGACTCCACAGAGGGATTCCAGGCCCCTGGAGGGGCAGGCACTCGACTCTGCTCTGGGTCACCTCTTGGGTGCAGTGCTAGAATTCCAGTAGCCTGACCAGCGAGTTGAAAGGATTCTGCAAAGCTTACCCGCTGTGTGAATAAAAGAGAAAGACTCAAACAGAAAGAAACACTTAACAGGTGTGTCTGTGCATGGTGTATCAGAGTGCATGCATGCCACAGCACACACGTGGGGGTGGGGAGAGACGCATTTGTGTAGTTGGTTCATTGTGTGAGTTCTGAGGGTTGAGCACGGGTCACTTATCTTGTGCAGCAAGAACCTGTATCCACGGAACCTCCCTTAGACCCCTTGATTGTTTATAAAATCCCCTTTTTCTCATCTAAGTCCGGCAGCAGCAGCAGCTTTGGGGTAGATGTGTGGGTAGAAAAGACGATGAGAGGCGTTGATGTCTGCCTTGGATTTGAACCTTGCTGCTGTTGGCAGTGGCAGCCCTGTGGCTCACTGAGTTCTCGTTTACCCTGCTGAGGGTGCAGGAGTGGTTTGTGTCCCCTGGATAAGGAAGCTAGGGGTTCTTTTCAGTTTTTTAATCATCATCTGTTCTCCCGTTTATCCAGCGAGCATTTAGCTGAGCGCTGACTATGTGTAAGGACTGCGGTAGGTCTGAGACTAGAAATATGAGTAAGATCATCACGGGTCCTCGAAGGGTTCATTTCTATGTGGGACGGTAAGTCAGCATAGGTCAACATATCAAGCTACCCCAGTGTGCTTAGCTTAAACAGCAGACATTCATTGTCTTGCCTTCCTGGAGGTTGGACGTGTCTAAGACATTGGCTGGTTGGGTGCTGGATCCCTTCCCGGCTTGTAGACAGCTGCCTCTCACCATGGACCTTCCTTGATGTGTGTGCAGGGCAGGGGAGGAGAGACATCTCACTGGGTGCCTCTGTGGACAAGGACTCAGTCCTGGAAGGTTTGGGCCCCGCTTTTATGGTTTCGTTTAACCTTAATTGTTCTGGGAGGGTTCTGTCTCCAAGTACAGGTAGAAGTGAGGGCTGAGGCTCTCGTTATGGATTCAGAGGGAAGCAGTTCACTCCTGAGCAGATCCCCAAGGAAGGAAAGTACGGATTCTGACCAAAAGCAGCAGTGAGGACTCGGACCGCTCATCCCAACTGAGCGGCATCAGTGATGGTTTCCGGAGATAGATGGTGCCAGCTCTGTTCTCCAGAGAGCAGTAGCTATGTGGAGAAGAAGAATCAATATGAACAGAGGTGTATTCACCCGAAGCTGAGTGTGTTTGCGTGTGGTGTGGGTGGGGGGTGGAAGCTACGTGACATTCATTGACCTATTCAAGCTTATCTCTGAATTACTCGTCAAACATTTCCTGAGATCAGCTCTGCGGTACAGACACTGACTGTGGGGTTCAGAGAGGGTGTGGAGGCTCAGGTTTGCAGTTTTCTAAATTATAGGGCCACGGCGTTTGCTCTAACCTAATCAACCGACTGCTAGACACTCACATTATTTGATTACAGCTGCTGGACACTGAAAGCCAATTGCAAGTGGCTCCCTAGGCCATGCAGGGGGCCCATCCTTGGTTAGGTCAGGTAAATATTGAATTATTATGAGGACTTAGCCTGAGGAGAGGTGACGGGCTAATAGCTGGAGTAATAGCAGGCCACCTCTGATTGTACTTTGAAGTCGTTTTGAATTTATCTTCTGTGGGGCTTTTTCTTATCTCTAGTTGCATTTTCTCTTCCTGCTTCCCCCTTCTCTTCCTCTTCCCACTCCCTTTCCTCCTCCTCCTCTCCCTCTTCTTCCTCTTCCTCTTCCTCCTCCTCCTCTTCCTCCTCTTCCTCTTCTTCCTCTTCCTCCTTCTTCTCATCCTCTTTCTCCACTTCTGGTCTGTACCCCTATGAGGCCTACAACTGAAGAGAAAACGGGGCATCTGAGTAACTGTGTAGCCAGGTTGTGTTGTGTTGCATTGTAAGGTACCTACTGCCATGGTCCCTGCCATGATGGTCATGGACTCTAACCCTCTGAAGCTATAAACCACCAGGAAATTCTTCTGTAAGTCTCTCTGGTCACAGCCATAGAAAAGTAACTCAGACTCGAGGCTCCTTTGGTATTAGCAAAAGACCTCATGAAGACTGTTGGAGGGTATGGCGGCTGAGTCCAGCCTGGTCTAGCTCTCGTGCCTGCCTCCATCTGCTAACACATCCCACTCATTCATAGCCTCTCCACAGACAGGCCTCTGCAGGCTCAAAACCACCCCCAAGGCCGCTTGTGACTACGTGTGAACATCAGTGTGTGCGCTTCTCTGGAGAGGGTCGATTTGGAGCTTTCAGCAGACCCTCCTGTGGCTTCAGTAGCCAAAGGGGGGCTCAGGACAAACCATCTAAACTGACACTGTAGCCAAGCTGCAGCGAGAGAGTAGAGACGGGGACAGTTTCTACGACACGGGGAAGTGATCTGTCCCCTGCTATTGCCTTGCTCTAGAGGTTTTGCACATAACTACCTTTGACATAGGGTCTGGGATGTCCCAGGAGAAGACAGTCTACCAAGAAGGCAAATGGTATTGGCTGAGAAGTCCATTAGAGAGGGCTGCTTTTTCAACTTCATCCTGACCCACCCGGGCAGTGGTAAGGAGTTTAGATGGCTCCTCTGCCATCAGTCACCATCTCTGTAAGCTTTAAGGGAGTACATAGGTGTAGAACAGGTGGAGCCTGTCATATGCCAGGCGCTGCTGGCGGAAGGTGGGAGAGTAGAAGATGAAGGATGATGGGCGAGTTCCAGAGTCCTGAGTTGATGGGAAATAGTGAGTGGAAAATATTCATCTTCATATTTTTTTCCCCTCTGAAAATGTGGGCAGCGTGAGAAATATTCCAGTAAATGGGCAAAAGCAACGCTTTTGTCTCCACTATCTCTGTAGTTCAGCGAGTTCTGATGACACATGGAAGCAGTACGTGTTTATGGCTGTGATTATGCTGCCATCCGTTTCCAGCGCTGTAAACTGGGGGTTTCATTGAATATGAAGAAAGTTGGGGTTGCCTCTTTTCTTTCTTCTAGGTGCTGAAGTGAGAATTAGGAACCTAGCGAGGGTCTCTACCATTCAGATCTGTCCCCCCCAACCCAGGCCTTTTGAGTTTGAAGTATTAAAGCACCGTGTCTCCATCTTTAATGCTGATGAGCCCTGAGAGCAGGGTGCTGTGTGATGTCACTGGGACAGCAGAGTACTGTGTGGTGTCACGGCTGCCACTGGGACGGCTCGTGACCTCTCTCAACGGGGGCCTTTTCAGAGCTGCACTCCTCTTCCCTCAGACGATCTGGGAACTAACATAAGAGAAGCTTCCTGTCAGAGCCTGGAACACAAGCTCCTCAGCTCCATGCACACTAACCAGCTTGTCCCTGTGCCGTCCTCCCCCCACTCCACCCCACCCAGTCCCCCAATCTCCTGGGTAATGCATTCCACACGCACACGAGCTGGAACGTGCTCCTTTCAGTTTCCCTCAAATCCACAGGCCCCTCTCTAGTTCTGGGAGGTGTCTCCTACTTCTAGGGGAGACGTGGGCCTGGTGCTTTGCAAAGCCTGTAAACCTTTCCCCTTCACACACCACCTCCTTAGGGAGGTCACTCTCAGCTTGTTTCTCCACCTCCTCATCTCTCTGTCTGCCCCTAGGGTGCTCTCCTGTCCTCCCCGTCCCCCCGAGGCTTGGCTAAGGGCCATGAGTAGTCAGCTGCCAGGCTCAAGGCTGCTTGGTGCGACAGGCCCTTTCTGGCATTGCTCAGGGCACCACTGTTGGCACCGTCTCCAGCCACATACCGGGTGATGGTAGGGATCCTGAGCCAGGATGTACGACCAGACGTACCTAGAAGGTGATTCTGTGGCCTCGGCTTTTGTGAAGGGTAAGAAGTTCATGTTGAGATGACTAGCAGGGATTTTAGGAGCTAGTGAGAAGGAAAGGACCAAACCTGCCTCCCTGATTGGTTGGTCACAGGGGGATTTATAGCGGCAGTAGGGGGAGGGAGGAAGCTGCTTATTCAGTGGAAGGTGAAGGATTTGCGGGCTCTTGTGTACCATGTAGACAGCTTTCATGCCTCTGCATAAATGGGGAGTTCCTACCTTCTTCCTGGCAATAGGGGCTTTTGAGCTTATGATGCGTCAAGGCCATTGACTGGACAAACCGGCTGCTTGTGTACAAGTCCACTTTTGAAAACCTGCTTCTAAGCCATTCTTTTTTTTTTTTAAGATTTATTTATTATTTATTTATTATAAGTACACTGTAGCTGTCTTTAGACGCACCAGAAGAGGGCGTCAGATCTCATTATGGATGGTTGTGAGCCACCATCCATGTGGTTGCTGGGATTTGAACTCATGACCTTTAGAAGAGCAATCAGTGCTCTTACCCACTGAGCCATCTCACCAGCCCCCTTCTAAGCCTTCTTGGTGGATTCTGGAAGTCTTTACAGAAAAATAGCTTGAGTATTGTGAACTAAGGCGTTTACACCCTACCAGCTCCAGATCTTAGTGTAGACATCATGAACTCCTGGGTGCAGAGGCCCAAACTCAGTAGTGCTGCGGTAGGTAGCAGTAGCCTGTGGTGTGGTACACTGGTTTCTCCGAGCCAGACTCACATGGCCACTCGGGGCTGGTGTAATAAGGAAACTTTTGTGCTCCCTCCTTCACGTTCACAAGCAGACATTTTTCTCCAACGCTCTGTTGTAAAACATCAAAATCAACCCGGGAGCAACGTGAGGCTGAAGAAGTTAATGATCTACATAAGAATAGTAACTCGCCACGTAAGATGCATTTTTAAGAAGTGGACAAATGATTACTGTCTTGCTTAAGACCTTATAATTTTGGGGGAAAAAATGAGAGTTTGGAAACTTTGTGTATAAGCAGTCCTCCACAAGTTCCACACCCATGAGTTCAGTCAATCAGAGATTGAAAATATTTGGGGGAAAAAATGAATCCCTACTGAGCATGTATACATGGTGGGTTGTTTTTTGTTGTTTTTTTTTTTCTTGTCACTATCTCAGTACACTGGGACAGCCAATGGCACAGCACTGGAACTGCATTAGGCATTTCTAGTGATACAGAGATAATTCAAAGTATACAGGAAAATGTGTATATGCTGTATGCAAATTCGGTTCCTGTTTTCATAAGTAACTTGAGTGTCCACTGATTTTGCTATCTAGGTAGAGAATGGTCCCAGAACCAGTCTCCCACGGAGGCTGGGGCATGGATATCATTGTATGTTAGCAAACAAACAAACCCCAGGAGGCTGGGGCATGGCTATCATCATATGTTAACAAACAAACAAACCCCCTCTGCCCAGTACTAGTTGTCTTCATGTATGTAAAAAAATGCTATATGTTAAAAAAAAGTACCTTTGCCAACGAGACCTCACAGAAATAGCATGCAGTTCCTTGGCTGCATCTTGCATAGATTCACATTAGGATCACTGACTTACTGTGTGACAGTAACACGTAGGCCAAGTTCCACGTCTCTGAGACAGGCCAGCTCAGGGCTGAGCTATTTAGTCAGGAAGGAATTCTGTCACTCAGTATGGGGACACATGATGCTGGATGCATAGTCCATGTGTTTTGGAGTTTAGGGGTAGAAAAGAGAGGCTGCGACTTGTTTGTAGAGGGAGACGTTTGTGATGAGGGGACTTTCGGGTTAGGCCATGAGAAGTCTACAGGGCCTCAGCATCAGGAATAGATACCAACAGCTTTAGAACAGAAGCTGCAAACAGCTGTCCCGCAGGGCCAAGTGCAGGTCATGTTCACTGACAGGGGAGGACTTCCTCTGACCTTGCTGTGGACAAGTGTCCCCAGAGGGTTCTTGGATGACAGGCGTAATTGCTAGCCTGTGACACTCTTGTGCTAGCCTGTGACACTCTTGTGCTAGCCTGTGACACAGGCTTAAGTGAAGTTAAGTGAAGCTTAGGTTAAGCGAAGGAATAATCAGAGTGGAACCTAGTGGGAGGAAGTCAGGCCATTGGCATGCCCAAGACGAGGGTGTTAAGACCCGTGCTCTCGCCTGTTTGTTTTCTGGCTGTCTCGAGGTGAACCGCCTTACTTTTCCACATACCCCCCAGCATGCCGTGCGGTCTCGCCACAGGCCCCAAAGCATGAGATCCAGCTGAGCGTGGTAACCAAAACCTCTGAAACCGTGAACCCAAGTAAGCCTTTCTTGCTTTTAAAGCTGATGACCTCAAGTGTTTTGTCACAGTAATGGGACAGTAACGATCATGCACTGTGCTTACGTTTGGGGGGGGGCGTGCCGGAAGCCTTGATACTCCATGAAGGTGACGGCTGCTCTTTGGCTTGGTGACAGGTGCTTTCCCCGTGTGTTAGCTCATTTAAACTCAGTTTCCATTCCCATTGCCAGATGGGGAAACTGGGGTGAAGTGAGGTTAAAAGACAGATGCAGTTCCTTAGAACCAGGAGAGGGGGCGCTAGCGGCTCAGTGTGAGACATCTGTTCCTAGAGTGCGTGGGTGGTGTCCACTCTCCTCTGCCTCACGGCCTCCAGGGGCTCCAGTCCTGGGAGCAGGGACAGCTTTACCTTTCCTCCGCAAGCCTCATCTTCCCACTGCAATTTAAACCCAGCCCAAAGGGAGTCAAGACCAAATCTCAAGAGAAAAGAAATCCTAGATGGGAATTCTCTTTTAAATTATTTAAAGTGATTATTATTGTTGTTGTTGTTGTTGTTATTGTTGTATGCCTATGGATGTTTTGCCTGCCTGCATGTCCCCAAAGCCAGAAGAAGACATTGGACGTCCTATCTCCTAGAACTAGCACTGTAGATGATTGAAAGTTGCTTTATGAGTGCTGGGAATTGAACTTGGATCCTCTGAAAGAGCAGCCAGTGCTCTTAACCCCCCAAGCCATCTGTCCAGCCCCATAAGTAGGAATCTCCCAAAACCATCCCCTTCTTACAAACGCCTCTAGAGCCAATTGGTGAGCTGCCGTGATTTTGAGTGAGGGGCCTGGTGGAGTGATCCTGTCTGGGGTGGGGCTACGCCTCAGGGAGGCCATTTTTCAGGTTCTGAGGGAGTAAGGGAGGTGAAGTGGGAGCAAGTACATGCTGGTGTTCAGAGAGTAGAGACCAGAGACGCTCCCTTGACAAAGAATTAGCCAACTCCGAATGTTTGCAGGGGAATGCGAGCAGCCCTGCCTGGGTGGCCAGTCTGCAGCAGGGACTTAGAGGAGGCCTTGCAGGTGCGAGGACCTGAAGGTGCTGAGCCATCTACATTAGGAAGGATTGCAGGAAGAGGACCGAGGTGAAAACCAGATCGGCAGCCACAGCCCGAGGTGTCTTGTACAGGATCAGTCAGAAGTGGGGTCATTAGCTCTAATTAAGATGTGAGGTAGGCGGGAGGCTTACTGTGGATGGTGAGTTCGTCTAACGCATTTAAAGTGGAGGTAGGTGTTCCCTCCAGCGCTTCCCAGTGAAGGATGGAAAGATGTAGTTGGGTTGTAGATAAGGATTTAGTAGTCCTCTCGAGGGAAGCTTGCATGGCATGGGAGAGTCAGGGCTCTGGGATCCAAGCCCAACTCGTTCTTTGAGCAAGCACATGTTCTTGAGCATGTCCTCGAACCTTCTCTGCCTCAACCTCATGACAGGAAACCAGGGACTGTTCGAAGCTCATGGGGAGCCAGGCTAGCATAGTGTAACCTACACAGGGAACAAGAGAGCCATGGCGGCCTGGCCGCTGTTAGGACTCTGCAGAGGAGGTGGTGGGGAGGGTTAGAACTGCCTTGTGTTAGAGCTCCTTGGTGACTTTGGGGACAGCAGTCTCATTATTGTTTCATGAATGCTGCTTCCACATGAGTTAGCCTGCTCGGCATCGCCACAGCGTCCAATTATGTTTCTCTTACAGAGTTGTGTCTGTGCAGATTTAATAACCAATTACTCATATTAACTTTATGTTCTCCTTAAGTAAGAGGAACACACTGTAGAGGAGCCGAGAGAGGAGACGCACTATAAAGGATGGGGTGGGGGTGGGGGGCAAGACAGCAGACAGGAACTTGTGGTTGTTTCCACGGAATCTGTTTTCCTTTGAACTTCCAAACTCCTAGCGCTGGGAATTAGAAAGAGGGCAAAATGCTCTGAACTTGGAAACCGTCCAGACGGTTTCAAGGAGGTAGTCCGCTGGCCTCCCCATTCAGGCAGCCTTCAGGATGGCAAGGGAGGCCAGGCTAGCCTTAGGAAAATATGCCAGCCTTTGATGTTCTGGAACCATCCATCATGGTTAAGGTTGGGCCATGGGGTCTAGAGAAGCTGGGGACACAGATGAGACTCTTAACGGGGTTGGAGTCTGACTTTCAGTGAGGCGGACTAAGCTTTGTCCTTGGCAGCCTCTCAAGGGGGAAAGCCTTCCTGGGAGTTTGTGAGCAACTCTTTCGGGATGTGTGTCTACAGACCTGTTCCCTTATCGATAATTAAGGCCGAATTGATGCTCACGAAAGGAGGTCCCCAGTAAAGTGCACCACCTGCCCACCCTCAGCATGCAGGACGGTGGGACGCCGGAGCACCTTCCGACTCCGTCTGTCATTTATTTGAGAGCCTCCCTTGAGATAAGCGCTGCCATGCCCAGCCCCTGGCAGTCCTGTCTTCCACCCCCCTAGCTCTGGCTTACCGCTCACACAGTGTACATGCCCCACACATAAGACCGGTCCCCACCCCCCTAGCTCTGGCTTACCGCTCACACAGTGTACATGCCCCACACATAAGACCGGTCCTCACCCCGCTAGCTCTGGCTTACCGCTCACACAGTGTACATGCCCCACACATAAGACCGGTCCTCACTATTGAGGCTCTAAGCCCGCCTGTGTTCTCCTCTGTCTTTCTGGGCAGGTCCAGCTGCCCACATGGATTCTTGGAGAGGGCAGCTCTACATGTTGAGCAGACGTGAAGAAAACCCTAATGCACATCCCATCTTCATCGTTTGGAGGCGTCTAGCTTACGCATTTTGGGTTTGATTTTCTTGAAGGTGGGGAACATGGGGCTTGGACAGAGGTTCTCCTGTGCACTGGGCTGTGCGCACGTTCTTACTGTGAGAATCAAACCAGAGGAGGGGAGGGTCAGGGAGAGCCTGTGGAAGGAAAGCTGCTGAGGTTCTCGCAGCAGTCGCACTTGGATGTGATGGTTAGAGAGGAAACTTAACCCCACCCCCATTCCGTGTCTGGGTGTGTACTTACTGTTGGAATGTTTTAGAAAATACTTGCTAAAAACAAAATTAAGAAAATAAATCCCGCCCCAATTCTGCTAAAATGTGATTTATATGTTTTATTACACATTTTTTTTCTCCCCAAAGTTGTACATTCATATTGCGTTGAAACCCAGTTTTGCTACTTAACAATACATCATGGTTTTGTTACCATGTTAGAATTTATCTACTATAACAACACTTAAACTTAGGGAGAAAATGTTCGATTTTACGATACTCTATTTAACCGCTGTGCTGCACATGTTGTGGCTAGCAAAACCAGAGGTACTTTATCCAGTAAGGGAGACAAGCAGCTTGCTACACGCAAAGATAAATGTGTGCTTACAAACTCAAAGTGCCAAGGAAGAAATCTACCCGGTGCTGATCATGTTTATTAGAGAAGAGAGGGGTCTGCTTTTGGGGAGCACTCAAGGGCTTCGGGAAGTGTCGATAGATTGACACTGGGGAAGATCAAGGAGGGGGTGTTCCTGATGAAGAGTAGCCTGTGCAAAGATCCTCTATTCGGAGATAGCCTGGCCTGTCTGTGAACCTGAAGGCAGGCTGGGGTAGCTGGGGCAGAGGGAGCCGGTGTGTGTTTATTGGTTCGTTTGTCAAAATTTTCCTTAAAAATTAATTGGTTGTGTGTCCATGTGTGGGTGTATATGGCAGTGTGTTCATGTGTGTGGGTTCATATGTGTGTGTTCATGTGTGGGTGTGTATGGCTGTGTGCTCACCAGCCTGAGTATGTGTGTGTTCATGTGTCTGTTCACATGTGTGTTCACATGTGGGTGTATATGGCTGTGTGTTCATGAGCATGGGTATGTGTGTGTTTACATGTATATGTGTTCATGTGTGTGTTCATATGTGTATGTCCATGTGTGTGTTCACGTGTAGGTATGTATGGCTGTATGTTCATGAGCATGGGTGTGTGTGTGTTCACATGAGTATGTGTTCATGTGTGTGTGTTCACATGTGTATGTATCTATTCATGTGTGTGTGTGTGTTCATGTGTGTGTGTGTGATTGCTCCTCTGTTCACAGTGGCCAGAAGAGGGGATCAGATCCCCCAGCACTAGAGGAGCAGGCATTCATGGGATATCCAGCTCATTCTGTGGGTTCTGAGATCCAAACTCAGGTCCTTGTAACTGATCAACAAGCACTGTTGACAGCTGAGCCACCTCTCTCAGCCCTTGTCAGTTCTGCTGATGCTCCCCTCATTCCTCACAAGAGCTGCCTTCAGCCAGCCAGCCCCTGGATCTCTACACTACTGTTCTTGCGGTTCCCATCTGTCTGTAGCCACGTTAATTCAAGTTCTGCCATCATTATCCCTGTGTCGTCCCTGCCATTTGGTGGCATGCCTTGGAAGTTTGTTGCCAACCCAAGATTAATTAAATATCTACCTGTAGTTTCTATTATTAGTTACATCTAGATGTGTAATCAATCCGGGAGTTCATGTGTGTGTGTGTGTGCTGGGAGAAGGTAGGGCATTGTTGATGGTTATCTAAATGATTGGCTAGTTGTAGAAACAGTATTTATTGAATAGTCTATCCTTTCTCCACCATTTTGAAATACAACCTTCATAACATACTGACACTGTGTAGATATTTGGGTCGGCTTCTGAACCTTCCATTATCTGCCATTGATTTGGTGTCTCCTCCATTGTTGGCACCTTCCTGTTTTACTCCCATACCCTTTAAAATCTGATAGAGCAAATCCACACTCATTACTCTTATTTTTTTTCAAGGTATTTTCAGTCCCAGGAAATTATTCTTCTGGATAAATTTTAGAATCATTTAGTTAATTTTGCAGATTAATTTGGGGACAAATGACATCTATTCGATACTGGCATCCTCAGAAAAAATGGCAAAGCTCTCCATTGTGTTAAATCTCCTCTCGGGTTATTGGGTAGAAAGGACATTTTTAAAGAAAGCAGCAGCCTTGAAGACAGCACCATTTCATCTAGAAAATGCCACAACCCAGAGAACATGGCCAGAGGGAAGACCAGACTGTGGTTAGGTCGCTGAAGCCCCTCTGTGGTCTGGGTGTGGTCTCCCCGAACTTTGGTCCACTGAGCAGACCTCAGCAGTGACTCTGAAGAGCAGTGGAAGGTTAGGAGTTTGATGTACAGAGCTCATCTGTGCAGGGTCACCCTCCTCTCGATTTGGCATGGGTCACATTCACTGCCAACAGGATCAGCAGATGAGTTCCCCTGTGCTGTTTTCTATGTGACTCAAAGGCCCTGGAAAGTAATTTAACTTTGCTAAGAGAAGGGTACTCATGACAGCGCAGAAAGGGAGGGTATGGGGGTGGGGATGGGTGGGGCAGATGACATGGGGGGGGTTGGGGGTTAGATATCTGAAAATGCTCTGTGGCCCTGCCCTTACTGAATTGAGAGCGCCACCTGCAGGCAAGGCCCCACATGTGGTCCTTATTGCCCCCCCCATCCCCCTCCCGAACAAAGGGGAGAGGTGTTCTTGTTTTAGTCAGTCTGGACCTGTGAATGTTTCACAGTGTTTTCAGTGTCTGTAGGCCAGGGCCTCCCAGCTCGTTGGTGGCTTCTGTTCTGCCTGGGACATTTGATAGGAATTGACTCCCTGCTACTTCCCACCCAGCTGGGAGGCACATCTGGAAGAGGGACGAGGGGGGGCGGTGGGATGCTTCGGGTTCTGCCCGCGGCAGCTGCCTTGCTTCTCCTGTAGCCTGGGCTGGCAAGATCAGCCCAGCTCTGCTATTTTTAAACTGTCCGCTATGCTCTGGTGGAGGCTGCCTGTACCTCATGCTGAATCATGATCCAGCCTGCTAATTGCAGCAGCGCCTATGGCCTGCCAAGTACCCAGACAGGCATCTGGTTCTGCAGTTTGGGTTCCCGCAATAGGACAGGCAGGATGACAGACACTCCTAGTGGCAGGGGTACCAGGTAGGCCCAGTAAGCACTTCTGTCGTGCTTCTTACCTTTGGGCTTAATAAAGAAATTTGTAGGCACACCACCAGACAGCACCAGATTGTTACAGCTCACACGTTAAAATGAGGGGCCTCAGGACTCTGTGATTCAGACACACGTATTTCGGCCATCAAAGTCTCTTTCATTCCGTCTCTTAGAGCAGGTAGCATCCACATGCAAACCATATTAACAAGAATATCACACACAGGTTGAGGTCTGAGGTCTACTGTTCGTTCTTAGAAACCGGTTTTGCCAGGGCTATTATTATATTTATAAAGCAATGGGGAATGGAGAATAGTTCCCCCAGGGGCTGGCAGTCTGGTGTTCTTTCTCACCAGCCACCTCTTACTGTGTTCCCTCCCTAATATCCCTAGTTGTGAGGCCATGGGACTAAGAAGGGCCCCATGCGTGCCCTTCCTATGAGGGCTGAACCTCCATGCCTTGTCGTCTCCCTAGAGCCTCTCAGAGCCAGCTGCCAGTGCTTGCATCAGTCAGGCTTGACCCTGTGACGCCTGGAGAGAAGCTATGTCCATGCAACCAGGCACCTAAAGGCCTGAGTCTTGACAGCCTCTGTTTACCTTTGACAATGATGCGGCTCTCGAGAGACATTTTCCCATGTCTTTTTAAAAGACAAGGTGGCTGGATTTTTAACCATAGCTGCTGTGTAAATGCTGGGTGTTTACCCATAGCTGCTGTGTAAGTGCTCATCTGGGTCCGCCTTTCAAGCCGAGACCCTGCACCTGCTCAGGCGTTACCAGGGCCAGTCAAGCCAAAGCCTGGATTTCTGTCTGTTCTGGGAGACAGGACACAAGAGCTGAGCGGTGCTAAGGGAAGACGTGACAAATAGCTGTGGCTCCCTAGTTCTCAGGCAAAGGGATGTATTACTTACTGCCTTTGGACAACATTAGGTCTGGTCTTAGGGTATAGACCAGCCCACAGATACTCTTGTAAGATTTGGCCACAAATAGTCAACTACAGAGGAGGCAGTTTGAGCAAGATGACGATGACGCTCTCCTTTCTACGATCTCTTGTGAGGGAGAGTTTAAAAAGACAACTTCAAGGGCAGCCGTCAGAGGGGGGGGGGGGGCTGGCGGAATGAAAGTCTCAGCTATGTTGACTGAACAGATTGCCATCTACCTCCCTCAGGACTGCTGGAAATGTCCTTACAGTGAGTGAGGACAGTTATAACGAGCAGGCCTTGGGGCTGGCCCAGTTTTGGAACGTAGCGGTACGGGCTTCTGCATCTTGCAAGGTCTCCGGTGCACCATGCACAGGGCTTGTTCAGCTCGTGGTGCCTGACTCCCCAGCAATCTTGGGAGGCTCTCTACAGGCTCCTCGGCTGAGTCACCGTCGGCTCCGGCTCAGAGGGCAGGCTGCGGGAATGTAGGCGTGCCAGCTTTCATAGTTGGGAGGTCGTCGGGAGTAGCTGGTGTGGTGGCACGCTATCTCGAATATCACCTCAGCTCTGGAAGGGACCGAGCCATGGAAAGACCACCGAGCTTCCAGGGCATGACAGGCTGGAGGGGAGATGGTCGGTTGGGATAACGATTCCTGCTGTCCCGTCGATCTTTGCCCTGCTTGGACCCAGCCTCTGTCCTTCCTGAACCCCCTTTTGATCCCACTTTCTCCTGTTTTCCCCTCCCCTGAGATTCCTGGAGAGACGTTCCCATTTAGTTTCTTTCCTCATTTCTGACTTGACTGCTCAGCCCACAGCAATCTGGTAAACCACCCCCACCACGCCACTGAAATTATCCTGGTAAATGTCACCTCTGAAGACGTGTGAACAGCAGATCTGAGTGTGGGGTGGGTCTTGTGAGTTCTTTCCGAGGCTTAGCAGCAGTTGACTTCTTGCCTTCTCTCTGCCACGATGCTTGGGTATCACTCACTTCTGCCCTTTCTTCCACTAACCATCCCGACTCCCCCCTCAGGGGCCCACACTCTAACTCTGTCTCAGTCCACCTCAGTGTCCCGTGCGACCTCATTTACCCTGTTTTCAGTCACCCCTCAAACTGGCTATTTTCTCCTTCATATTTCTTCCTGGCTCTGACAAGGAATCGTAGCTGCCTGTGGTGATTTGAATATGCTTGGCCCAGGGAGTGGCACTATTAGGAAGCGTGGCCTTGTTGGAGTAGGTGTGGCCTTGGAGGAAGTGTGTCACAATGCCGGTGGACAAAGAGAGTTTCCTCCTAGCCTCCTGAGGTGCCAGACCTTTCCTGGCTGAAGCTGGATAGAGGTGCAGAGCCTTCAGCTCAGTGTCTCGGGCTGCACACTGCCATGGATACTGCCATGATAATAATGGACTGAACCTCTGACACTGTAAGCCAGCCCCAGTTAAATGTCTCCATATAAGAGTTGCTTTGGTCATGGTGTCTTGTCATAACAATAAAGCCTTAAGTAAGACACTGCCTGTGGACATTCACTGTGTTGTCTGCCCCTCCCCAACTCCTCTACTAAATCTCAGCTTGTCTAGATGAAGTTATACAATCTCTTCCACTTGCTTCTCCCCACATTTTGCCCCCATCTACCTCATCCTTAGCAGCTCTCCACTAGACACGGCCTGTCTCTGCACATCACTGAGTCCTCCTGAGTCCTCATCCAGGCTCTCAGTCAGCCCACTCCTGGACTGCTGGACACACCCCTCAGTAGTTTTTCCTGTCAGTTAGCATCCCTCCAACCCATTCTCCTTCCTGCAAATGGAGCCGTTGCTATTGTTTTATATGCCCCGCCCCTCAACTTCCTGTGTTTGAAACGTAATCCCTGATGTAACAGCATTAAAAGCTGGGACTTAATACCCTTATCAATGACGACGTTATCGTTATCTCCAGTGTGGGTCAGTTGTGAATACAGGTCGGCCGCTCTTTCTTGCTCTCGTGTCTTTCTTTCTGCCATGGGATTGAGCAACAAGGACATTTTCACCACACTTGCCTCCTGGACTTCCAGCCTTTGCCTCCATCAGAACTGTAAGAGAAAAATCTCAATCTCCCTCCCTCCCTCCCTCCCTC
>NW_022196891.1:79796617-79824624 GCF_008632895.1 Mastomys coucha
CCCCCATATATAGTAGTCTGTTAATATCAACACAGAACGGACTGAGACATCTGTGGCTCCAACAGATACCTTTTACGCTGGTTCCGATAGTGGAAGTAAACTCCAGATCATGGCTGGAAGAGGTCTCTGCAGTGTCCACTGAGCCTCTCTCTGGCTTCAGCTGCTCCCCCAGCTCTCCTTCCCCTCCCCCAAGCAGCTCCTGCAGTGTAGTGGGTCTGATTTCAGAGCAGGGGCCCCTGATAACCCTTCTGAGCATAGCTGGCTCTCGGTCTCACACCTCAGGTTGCACTCTCTGTTGTTTTCGGAGCACTAAACTGTCTTGAAAGAGACCGAATGTCTTTGAGGAGCTGTAGTAAATCCATTCCTCCATTTCTGCTGGGAGATATGTGTGTGCACAGACATCACTGTTTGACACCAGTGTGTGTTTCCAGCCCAGTCAAAGCTGAAGTTTTACGTTCGCCTGCATGGGACTGTCTGCTTTGGTTAAATTTCCTATTTCTACTCACCTTTCTAAAGAAATGAAAAATAGTTCAAGCATTCCCTAGGAGCAAGGAGACCTCAAGTGTGGAGCAGATCTAGTCCAACCCAAGAAAGAGACCCGGCCCAGAGGCTGGACGGCCTTGGTATGAGGCCTCCCAAGGGCTTCCTTAAGGTTTGGTATGTCTTGTTTTCATACTGCAGGCTGCTTTTGTTTTTGCTTTTGTTTATGCTTAAAAAAAAAAAATTGCTTTTTCTCTTGGGGACAAAAGCCACCCTGAGCAATGACTGCCAACTGACCACGTAGCAGTAAATGTGTCAGTGAGGCTGGAGAGAGAGTAGGGATAGAGGGTTGGAATTTATACGCCGCTCCCAGCTGCAGGCATGAGGCTCTGGGCTCCCAGGCTGAGCTGGCCTAATTGCTGTCTTCCGAGCAGATGGCTCACTCCCGTGGCGCTAAGGCTGCCTGAGAGAGGCTGTGCTATTAACATGGGGTGGCAGCAGGATCTTCCATTACCTACCCACCTCCCACTTCCAGGAGTTCATTACTTGGATACTAGTATTCTCCCTCACACCTTGAGCTAAATTTAGACGTTGGAGGTCTCATCCTCTTTGCACCGTCTGTGGGTTGGCTCTGTGAAGTGTCATTCATTCGTTCACAGCGTGCTTTAGCGCTGAGGGAGCGGTGCTGGGTGCTGACGGTGGGACTCGGCTCCTGTCTGCTGGGTGCTGACGGTGGGACTCGGCTCCTGTCCTGCTGGAGTGGCAGGCACGCTGAGGACAGAGCCCTGTGAAGAATGCTCTGAAGAAAGTGAGCTCATGTTCGCCCTAGGGACAGGATGGGACAAGAGGGACAGAGGAAGCCCTGGGAAGGCTAGTAACAGCACCCTTGGCTGCCACCGCAGCGGCCAGCCCTTAGCAAGCAGGCCACAGGCTCTGCAAAGGGTGTTCCTAGCTGCCAATGTTGTGCAAAGTCCCAAGCTATGAGCACGCCATCCTTCCAACCCACCTCATGCCTCATATACTGCAGCAGGCCTCAGAGGGACAGAATCAGCATTGAGTTTGGTTTAAGTTCAGACAGAACATTCACCAGGTGGAACTTGACAAGTCCTCCCCAAACAGGCAGGCTGAAGCTCTCTCTGCCCATCACTAAGTGGCTGTCACGTGAAGAAGCAGGTGCACGTACACCCGTGGACCCATTTCTAAATGCTCACCAGTAAAGAAGACACAAGCAAACCTTGTGGCAGGTCCGTGGCCTCTGGGTGGAGTTTCATGTGGGAAAGGGCAGTTCCCACCCCGTGTTTGTTTAAATCGGTCGTTTACGATGATTTGCTGAAGCAGGAGGCTTGGTGATGCTATTTCTCCATTTCTCCCTCCTTCCCTTCCCTCCCTCTCTCCTTTCCTTCCTTCCTTCCTTCCTTCCTTCCTTCCTTCCTTCCTTCCTTCCTTCCTTCCATCTGTCCATCCTTCTGTCTGTATTTCACTTATGGGGATTGGACACACATGCTAGGCATGTGGTCTTACCACCGACCTACACCTCAGCCCCTCATTTTTCCATACCCCTTTTCATGTGGACAAACACAGCCATACCCTTCCAGCTCCCCTGTCTGCCCTAGAGCCGTCCTCCCTGGCCCTGCCTGGTCACAGGCCTCATTCCAACTCTGGCTCGTCTATGGTTTTTTTCTTCCCTTGATATCTGTTGACTGGATCCTATGTTTCTTTCTGTTTCTCTCTGTTTCTGAATCTCCGTCTGCCCATTTCTCGGGCTGTACCCACATTTTAACTGAGAACCTTTTTTTTTTAATCAGTCCTGCGAGCAAAGGGGTGAATAGTCTGAGAGGCAACTGTCCAAATGTAGCTTCCCCTTCAATCGTCACGTTCACCCAGCAGCTTAGTAAAGTTTAAGTTAAACTGGGTTGACCTCACATGTTTGAAGATATCACCATAGAATCTTCTAAGTTCTGGTGTCTCTGCTAAGTGTTGTCCCTGATTCCTGTTATTACATGTGATCTATGCTCTTCCCTCTCAGTGTAGCCATCTCTACCTCTCTACGAAGCTCAAAATCTTTCTTCACTCTAGTGCTCTGGATTGTCTCAACATTGCATGTGTGCAGTGACCTTGCCAGTTTGAAAACCCACGTCTTTGACTTCATGGAACTTTTCTTGCATTGCTCCTCCTCTGATTGTTTCTCTCTCTTCTTTTTGCATTTCCTTCCGTATAGCACTAGAACTCCTAGGCCAATCTTTTTTTTTTTTTTTTTTTTTTTTTTTTTTTTTTTTTTTTTTTTGGTTTTTCGAGACAAGGTTTCTCTGTGGAACCCTAGCTGTCCTGGAACTCACTCTGTAGACCAGGCTGGCCTCGAACTCAGAAATCCACCTGCCTCTGCCTCCCAAGTGCTGGGATTAAAGGCCTGCGCCACCACCGCCCAGCTCCTAGACTGATCTTTAAATGCTCTTATCTCCCCCCTCCATCTTGCTTGTCTGTGCGTCTTTATTATTCTCTGATCAGGGAGATTCCCAAAACCTTTCCTCCCGGCTTTTGGTTGACCTTTTCCAGCTACTACCTGTGACACATTGCCTGTCCCTTTTAAAGTGGTGTTGATGAGAGCAGTACAGTCTCGTGTGTCTCAGAGGGTCGCATTGTAGTATTTTCTTTCTGAATTATTTCACACTTCACACTTTCTTTTCCCCTTTTATTAAAAATAGATTCTTTTCTCATATAATATATCCCGGTTATGGTTCCCCCCCCCATGCCTCCAGTTTCTCCCCCCCCCCTCCTGTCTAGATGCACTCCCTTTCTGTCTCTCATTAAAAACAAACTTCTAAGAGATAATAACAAAATATAACATGATGAAATACAATAAGATAAAACAAAAAACAACACACTGAAATTGGACAAAGCAAACCGAAAGAAGAAAAAGATCCCCCAAGGGAAGGCACAAGAATCATCAGAGACCTACTCATTCATCCATTGGGGAGTCCCAGAAAAACAAACAGCTGAAGCTATGACACATACTCAGAGGACCTGGTGCAGACCCCTGCCGGCCCCGAGCCTGCTGCTTCAGTCTCTGATCTCCTTCTCTCTTTCCCCATTGTTTATACGTTTATTTGTGTGAGTGGTTATGTGTGTGGGCACACATGTGTAGGTGTGCATAGACATGTACACACTTGTGTGTGGAGACCAGAGGTTGACATCAGGCACCCATCCTCCTTAACCACAATTTTTTACTGAGGCAGGGTCTCTCACCAATTCTGCTAGTCTAGCTAATCAGCTTGTCCAGGCATCTCAGTCTCTGCCCCTTGAGTTCTGGGATCACAGACACCTGCAGAGTCCGCCTGGCTTTTATGTCGGTGCTGGGGATCCACATTCTTGTCCTCATGCTTGAGTGGCCATGTGCTCTACCGACTGAGTCATCGTTGCAGCCCCCACACTGGGAAGTTCAAGTCTGGAACATCCTTGGCCATAGGTAGGTCTGAGACAGGAAGGGCAGCTCCGGATCATGAATTTGGGCTTCCCTGAAGGGTTGAACTGGAATTTAGGCATCACTGAGGATGGGGGGTGGTAGCCCCTGACTGTCTACATCTCTCATTGTCTACATCTCTCACTGTCTACATCTCTCACTGTCTACATCTCTCACTGTCTACATCTCTCACTGTCTACATCTCTCACTGTCTACATCTCTCACTGCCTACATCTCTCACTGTCTACATCTCTCACTGTCTACATCTCTCACTGTCTGTCTACATCTCTCACTGTCCACATCTCTCACTGTCTACATCTCTCACTGTCTGTCTACATCTCTCACTGTCTACATCTCTCACTGTCTACATCTCTCGCTGTCTACATCTCTCGCTGCCTACATCTCTCACTGTCTACGTCTCTCACTGTCTACATCTCTCGCTGCCTACATCTCTGACTGTCTACATCTCTCACTGTCTACATCTCTCCCTGTCTACATCTCTCACTGTCTACATCTCTCACTGGCTACATCTCTGACTGTCTACATCTCTCACTGTCTACATCTCTGACTATCTACATCTAGAGGTGTTTTTTCTGAGGCGATTCTTTTCTTTTCTTCCAATTCTGAGGCTTCTAAAAAGATCACGTCTCCTCCCACACTATGATGGGGAGCCGAGGTCACCAGGAGGCCACAGTCAGTGGACTAATTGCTCCTTACACATTTCAGCCTGTCTCTCTCTTTCCAGCCCCATTCTCTTCCTCCCCACCTGCTGCTTCCAATGTCCCTGGCCTCGGGAGTTTCTGCGACGTCCTGGCAATCTTACTAACACTTTTCTCATTTCTGCTGGGTCCTTTATTCACATGTCTTCAAAGTTTCTTCTCATTTCTGGAATGTTGGGGAGGGAGAACTGATCAGATGTTCGATTTATCACATTCAACAGAAGTGCTAATTTCACTTTAATGTTTTGGAATGCTTCTTAAAAATTGATAAGAGTCTCAGGCGTTCATCTGTGTGTTTCCTGTGCCCGATCTGATTGGGTCCCGATGCTTACCCTTGAAGGAGGTGTTCATATCCCCCCAGATTACAGGCGGTAGAAACAGGCAGTGAGAGATCGGCTCAGAACGGATGGTGTGATAGCATCTGGGCTGAAGCTGCATCTGGTCTAAACGTCAACCCCTGTCTCATGCATCACCTCTTAGAGAAGAGCTGATGGTGCGAGGCATTCGAGATGGTAGACAGGACCTAGGAGGGATAACCTAGGATGAGGAAAGGAGGGAGGGAGGGAGGACCTGGGACAAAGAAGGAAGGTTGTTCGTGGCTACGGAAGGAGATACCAAGGAAAGCAATTGGCTGATTGTCTTACATGTGGCATTGAGGTTGCTCCTATCCCCAGGTCAGTATAGACAGCTGTGGTAGGCACTTAGCAGTATCCATTCCGTGGTCCCAAATGGACACCAGGCTGGAAACATGCCAGAATGTCTCACAGCCTCTATGAGGCTCCCCTAAAATGCCGTCATCCCATCTCGGGCAGTGGTGGTGCACGCCTTTAACCCCAGCATTTGGGAGGCAGAGGCAGGCAGATATCTGAGTTTGAGGCCAGCTTGGTCTACAAAGTTGAGTTCCAGGACAGCCAAGAGAAGCCCTGTCTCAAAAAAAACTGAAAAAAAAAAAAAAAGTGCCGTCATCCCTAGCACCTGCGTACATAGAGGGATGTTCAGTATTCAGAACAGGAGGTGGGCTTGGAGCTCAGGAGGACATTTTCATTTTAGATTCTAGATCCCTGTTACAACCCTGAAGGAAAAGGGTTGTCTGTGGAGGCGCCTGTCTTCCGTGAGTGATTTCCATTACCAAGGGTGGCAGAGTATCTGCTAAGCGCTCAGTCAGGTTTCCGTGACCAGGCTGTGTGCTTTTTAAAAGTCTGGAATCCAAATTACAGCATTAAAGCTGACTAATGACCTTGAGTTTAAGCGGTCAGAGCTAAGGAACTTTATCTGTGTCCGGGCAATGAACTCGCAAGGCTGGTATTAGGTAGTGCTCATGTCTGGAAATTGTTGCAGACACCAGCAGCAATAAATACTGGATTTTTGCAAGGGAACTCACCGAAGTAATTTAATCACATTGATGCTTGTCAGAATGTAGGTGCCATGTCTGAATATAGAGACACCGTTTTTTGCATATACTGTAAGATTTTTCTGTAGATGTGTGTGTGTATGAGCACGCATTAAACAAGTTGCATTGAGGTAGACTCACCACGCTCCCTAACAGCTCCCCGCAAATATTTTATGAAGCACATCTTATATATTTTATGTCCTTAGAGAGTGTTTTTGACACATCACCCTGACTGTTGTCTCATTTACCGAGTGCCATTTCCCCAGGAGGGCTAGAGTGCAGAAGCTGCAGAATATAGGGGTGGGGGCGGGGAGGTGCTTGTAACCACCCATGTAGCCACCCAGGTGACTCCTTCCCCTGACACTTAGCTATCTCTACACAGGAAGCCCTGCTCAACAGCCATGTTGCAATTCCATGAAGCAAAAAAACAGAAGGTCAAGGAATGGGGCTGGGAAGCAGAGATGTCAAAATGGCCGTTTAAGACTGAAGGGACTGGGCGGTGTTGGCGCATGCCTTTAATCGCAGCACTTGGGAGGCAGAGGCAGGCAGATTTCTGAGTTCTAGGACAGCCTGGTCTACAGAGTGAGTTCCAGGACAGCCAGGACTACACAGAGAAACCCTGTCTTGAAAAACCAAAAAAATAAAATAAAATAAAAATAAAAAAGGAGCGAAGGAAGACTGGCTTGCTGTCCCACCCCTTAGCAGTTGTTGCGTGTTTCCGAGTTTCGCTTCAGCAAACCTGGGCATTTCGTCGCTGCCCTGTAGTGCCTAAAGGGATGACTTGTTGGAGTAAGACAGAAGAAATCTCACCACTACTTTAGCATCTCTTAAGTTTGTCTCGGCAAGCTGAATCGCAAGCGAGCTCCTCGGTGTGAGTCCTCGTGTGGGAGCAGAGAGAAACTCCCCAGCCTGCTTAGAGAGAAACGCGATGCTGTGTGAGGTGAGACCTCATCCAACATGGGAATGATTGCAGTTTGAATCTCAGGCCCTAAGAACCACGCTCACCCTGTGGTGAGCGTAGAATGGGAGGCATTGGGAGTGATAAAGGCAGCTGAGCAGGTAGCATCCTTTGGGAATGAGGGAAGGCGGCGTGGCGTGACTGGAATCAGCGGGCCAGGCTTCAGCTTCCTTTTCAGAGGCCTCCTCATCACGCCCAGCTCCAACCCCACGAGGGCACAGTCTCGGCTAAGTTTTTGCTGGGAGTGATGAGGCTTCCTTGGCACGCGGGGCCCTCCAGCTGGCTCAGAATAGGAAGAACAGAGAGAAAAGGGAACGCTTGCCCTTGGGGACCTCTGTGGCGAAGGGAAAAGAGCAGTGTGGTGAAGAGCCAGCCACTCTGCTGCCGGATGGTAGGAGAGCCTTGTGAATGAACGCACACCAGGGGGCCGCGGGGATCCTAGGTCATGGACTCCTGTCTCTTTGGAGCAGTGGCATTTGTCACTGGCGTCACCAGGGACCATAGTACAGATCTGATGTGGGTGTTGAGCAGCTGCTGTACCTCCGGCAGAGTCATGGCTGTGGGAGGTGGGCAAAGGTATTGATTTGACACACAAGGTCCAGGAGTCTGTTGGAGCCAACATTCCTGTATGGGAACAGCAATCCCTATTCCCCAGTGGTTAGCACTTCTCATTCATTCCTTTGGCTACCCTGTGTCTTTTATATGTGACAGGGAGGTACTCCTGTCACACAGAAGGCCTAGACGGTTCCATGGGGAGCTGTCCCACCGTAGGACTACTCCGTCTTTACACAAAACCCAACAGTTGTGGTGAGATGCACCGCATAAGACTAAGCGTTATGATCAGTCGTGCCTACGGTCTGTTTACTTGAGTCTGTCGCCACTGTACTTGAACTCCAAGGCTCCTGTCACCTGGGGTGCTAACTGTTCATTAGCAGTGTGAGGGCTGGAGGCATGCAGTTCTGTTTCTACTAATGCCAGGAGATCGAGGAACTTAAAAGCACCAAGTGGGGCAAACGGCGCTCCGATTGGCAGACACTCCTTTTCCGTTTGCTTCGCTGGCTTCGCGTCCCTTTGTGTGGCCTGTTAGCTCCTCATCTGTTGCTTTCTGAGCTTCCTCAGTGAAGAATTAAAGTTTGTTGAGGATAGGCCAGAAGGTTCTCTGAAAAGATGAGGGGCGTTTCTGAAGGAATTGGGAGGTGCGCCGAGCCCATGAGAGGAAGAAGGGCTTGAGGGGAGAGGGGGCTTTCCCAACAGAGAACTTTTGTTTCTTAAATAGGAAGTAAGAATGGCGATCATGTGGATTGTGCTTTCGTCAGAAATCTAACCTCTTAAGTTTTGGGCCCTCCCTAGCTTTCCGAAGGTGCTGCTGTGTGTGCCCGTGAGCTTGGAATGTGGTGGCGGCGGTAGGGAAATTGTGAGACCTTCCACTGACAACGGGCTGAGGAATCAAATGAGTGTGGTAATGAGGACAGGTGTGATGTGAGCCACTGTCCAGAAGCAGTAGAAGCACCCCGAAGGAAGAGCGCCACCCTCCCCACACCTTGTTCATCTATCCTGCTGTCCAACCAGCCAGCCATCTACCCGTGAGCCATCTCTCCATGCATGTATGCATCCATCCAGGAAATGAGTTTTCAGCGCTCCACGCATAGGAAAGGCCTGGAAGTGAGGACTTGCGGATGCAACGCTAAATCAGTCGTTGGCCCCTTCCGGGCGGGGTCCAGAGTGAAAGATGAACTTGGTGGCTAGTGAACACAAACACAACAGTAGATGAAGCACCCGACCTTCAAGCAGAGGACGCTGAGCCAGGCCTTAGACTGTGAGCCTGTGGGGCAGGACGGGGCAATCAATGTCTGGCAGAGATTTTTTTTTTTTAAATGGGTTCATAGGCTGTGAAGTCAGAGCAAACAGCTTAAAGTTACACATTATTGATCCAGAGTAGGATTACGCAGGTAAAGGGATGATAGTCATTGATAATCTGATTTTTTTTTTTTTTTTTTGCCTGCATGTGAACTTCGCTGCCTTCTCTCTGAGTCTAAATACTGAATTGGATTAAACACAACACCTTTTTCTGAGCCAGACATGGTGACACACACCCTTAATCCCAGCATTTGGCAGGCTAAAGCTGGAGGGTTATGAGTTCGAGGCCAGCCCGAGCTATACCAAGGACTGGAGATGTCACTCAGTGGTGGAAGGTTTCTTTGGCCTGTGCGTGGCCCTGGGTTTGAGTCCTAGCACCACACAACAAACAAACAAGCATAAAATCCTCTCCCCATCTTCTTGATATCCACTGTGGAACCGAAGTGTTCCACTGCGGTGAGCAATCGGCTGGATGGGAAGGAAAGTTCTAGAGAAGGGAGGTAAGCGGAGTCCTAGCAAAGGGTAGTAAACATTGGGCAGCTCAAAGTCGATGCTCAAGATGGAACGCATCGCTCGGTGACTGCTTTCTTGCCACTGAGCTGTCTGAGACAAGATGGGTTAGCCAGCACCAGGCCAAAATTACCTCGTGGACCAGCATTAGGTGTGCTATCTTTAGAGCCAAGGATTGCCTCCACCAGAGAGTCAAATCTGCCCCAGAATGGCTGACACCCGATGATCCTGAGGAGCCAGCTGGCATTGGACAGTGAAAGAAACAGCCCATGTGCAGTTGGCAGCATCTGGGCCTGGCAGGCAGCTGAGCATGCTGACTGAGTCTGCCTGTTGGCCATTAAGCACTGCAGATGTCCCTGAGGTCAGGATCAGGGGACATCTTGGGGGAAGGTCGGTGAATACAAAGGCCATGACTTTGTTGGTTTTCACAATCTAGAGAAGTCAAGGAGTCTTTGGATGCCACGGGCAGTACTGTCCCCTCAAGGAGATTTAGGTTAGATAACCCTGACGGCATAGGCCTACATCCTCAGTTACCCAGAAGGCTCAGATGGGAAGATAACAAGTTCAAGTCCCATCTGGGATACAGAGTGAGGTTCAAGGCCAGCCTGGGCAACCTTAGTTGTAAGATCCTATCTCAAATGTAAAAGAACCAGCTAGAGGAATAGGTTAGTGGGAGAGTACTTTCCTAGAGCGCTTGAGGACCCGAGTTCAATTCCTAATAACTCCAAAAGTTGAAAAATAAGAAGATAGACATTTCATCTAACTGGTGATTTTCAAATGATGAGGATATTTAACAAAAGAGATCTTAATAAATAAATCTTTGTTAAAAAATTATAAAAGAGGGGGGTGGCTGGAGAGATGGCTCAGTGGTTAAGAACACTGACTGCTCTTCCAGTGGTCCTGAGTTCAAATCCCCACAACCACATGGTGGCTCATAACCATCTGTAATAGGATTGGATGCCCTCTTCAAGTGAGTCTGAAGAGAGTGACAGTGTACTCATATACATAAAATAAATAAATTTGTAAAAGAAAAATTATATAAGGAAAGAGATCTTATATATAAATTCAATACCTTACTGAGTCTTTGACAGCAATATGGCGGGCCTATGCAGATGGTATCCCACCCAAGAGAACCAGGAGGGCAAAAACTCCTCATGCTTGGCTGGATATAGATATGCTTGTTTCCAAATGCATGAGGCTGTCTGTGGGCTGGCAGTGGGCTCATCGTGGCCTTGCCCCCTGGTTGAGTTATCGGAACCATGAGCGGGACATGATAGTACAGAAACACCACAGTAGAATCTGGGATCTTTCTCCACAAGCTCTGACAGCCTCACGGCCCCAAGGGGTGAGGTCATAGAGTCATGTTGGAATGATATAAAAGGAGAGTCCTTTCTTTTGTTCTCTGAGTGGCATATGTGACGTTGTAGAAGCTGGTTTAGAGGACGTGTGCGTTGACAAAGCTTGCTGCGATTTTAGTTGTCTTGCCTTAGAACTTGGTAGATGAACCGTAACTTCCAAAAGTTAGCACTCTGGCCTTGCAGTGTATTTGTCTGAGAGCTGTTTCCTCTCTGTCTCTCTTTGCGTGCCTGTCTCTGTATCTGTCTGTCTGTCCGTCTCTGTGTCTGTCTGTCTGTCTCTCCCAGTCCTGGGGATAGAAGCCAAATTTTACACATGCTAACCAAGCATTCTACCCCTGAGCTACATCCCCAGCCCAAGAGTCATGGATTTTCTAACATTTTTTTTTCCCCTCATGACAAAATTCAATTAAATATGATGCTATTTGGGAGTTCTCTTGGATTCATTTGTTCATTTACTCAAGTAAAGACCTTGGCACATGACAGGGCTTTCTTGTCTTTGGAGGAAGACAAGAAAGAAGGAATGTTAAAGCCGGGTCCCATTATGGATGCTCCAGGTGTGGGCAGCTGCAGAAATCACCCCTACTTTTGATGTCTTGGTTCCTTTTACTTTTGGCTAGTAGAAGGTTGAAGAATCACTGGCTGCTGTCATCTGTATGGCGGACAGTGTGTCATAGAGACTATGACATACTGGCACTATGACATAGTGGCACGGAAGAGTGCCACTCTGGAGCTCAGGGCCCTAGTTCTGGACTATGGATGGCATGTAAGGAAGTGTTTGCCCGCAGGGTTCACACAGGGGTCACACTCGCTGGTTGTCCCATGGGGGCCCTCAGCCTTCTTATCAAACTACTGATGCACATGGATGGCATCGGACCTGCAGAGGAAGTCCCCTTGCTGGATATCCTGGAGGGTCATCCCTCTAGGCAGGTCCTGGGGGTTGGGGGGAGAGAGGGCAGGGGTGGATGGGTAGAGGGGCTTCTGTATGCGGGCGGGTCTGCAGGGGGGAAAGACAAAGCCCAGCTGTGCTGTATTGATCCTGCAGCTCTAGAGCGGCAGCAGCTTCTGTAGAGGTCAGTTCTTCATTAGCTGAGCTTTAATGTGTCTTAAAGACACATTTTAAAAATAGTCGTTTTGGATGAGAGTTCCCCCCCCCGCCCCGCCCACATATGCATTTCTCTTTCTTTCCTCTTGTTCTTCTGGGTTGTTTGTTTTGTTGTTTGAGAGGGGGTCTCATTGTGTAGTCTACTGTGGTGGGAGATATTACTTGGGGCTTCTACTATACCGTAGATCATGTAGTTCCCAAATAAAAGATACAAAACCTTTATATTTACAATAAGCCTTAAAGCACTAGAGCTGGGGAGATATGAACCTTCCAAGCTATTTTATCATCTTCCCTGTCAATGACCCTGAGCTGTCACTTGCTGTGTTCCGCCTGGATCATCCTACTCCAACAGACCAGCCTCATGGCCATGCGCTCACTATTCACCTGCCCCATGGACCCTTCTTTCTCCCCTCAGTCCTGGTCTCTGCCTCCAACCCTAAGCCCAAGAGGGAAGCCCGTCTACCTCTCTTCTGCCCAGCTATAGGCTGCAAGAACCTTTATTCAACCAATAGTTTTAAATTAAGGAGCAAGGTTTGTACAGCCAAAGCTGGTATACATGAGAATTCACTCTTCTTCAAGCAACTGGACCTTGGGATACAGAATTTAGCATTACAATACATAGCAATAGACCAAACCTCAGGTTTCCGCTTTTTTTTTTGTTTAAATATAAAGGCTCTTTCGCTTTTTATAATAAAAACATACAGTAGGAACAATTAAATAATCATAAAATTATTAGGTAAGTTACATTTAAAAAGTCCAACTTAGATAAAGTGTTCTATCATCTACCCTATCTTGATGAGTTCAGAGTTCTGTGTCTAAATCACTTTCTATCCTAATTTGTATTACCATCATAAAAATACCTTCTTAGATCTAGAACATCTTAAATCCTAAACAATTTAAGCTTATAGTCAGACTATGACTATCTAGTCTTCATCCTCATCAGAGGCCTGAGAAGGAATTACTATTACCTGATTATGCAGGAAGAGTAGGGACTCTGCTTCCAAAAATTATAGAAATGACAGAGGCAGCAGACGGACTGGATAGTCCCCAATATTCTTTGAAACATTGGAGCATCATCTTCAGCTTTCTGGCCCAGAATATTGGACAGAGCATTTGTGAAGCAGGATTTATGAAGGACTTGCTTACCCTGTCTTGGCAAAGCTTGGCAATCAACTTCCCTAAGTCTGTCCATTCTGGGCAGCATTCTGTCTGCATATGAAGTTAGGGCATTTTCTTTGCCCGGTGGCTAGTGTGCCACAAATGAAGCCATCTCCAAATGGAGGTCCTTCAATGCTCATCACCACCTTTCCAAGTTGAATGGGGATGCTGGCAGGAGCTGACATGTCTCAATCTCAAAAAAAAAAAAAAAAAGACCTTAAATTAGTGAAACATCTTTAAATGCTGTATTCTATGAGACTGAAGTTTTTTAAGACCATCTGTCTATTCATAGCATATCTGAACAAGCAAATGCTGCCTGTTTCTAGATATTTATTATCTGTTCAACCCAGGGTGCATATTTTTGTGATAATCCAGGCTAGTATGTGAAATGATCATGAGTTTGATTGTTTGACCATTAACTTCCATTTCTCAACCATTCCTAGCAGTTTGTAATAGCAGCTATTAAAAGGATTGCTATAAAAATCTTGCATTTTGAAATGAGCCACAAGGCACAACACCTATATGAGTTGAAACATATATATGTATATTGTAACAAAATTGATCTTAACATTTATATCAATATACAAAGATTTATACCAATGAAAACCTTAATCCTGTATCAGTCTACAATAATCCGTATAATCAGTGTAACAAAAATGACCTTGCATTATCTCTAAGATGAAGAGTAGATTTAGTAATCTACTCTTTTATTCTATTGTTTCCATGTGATAATTCTATAAAGTACAACTGGAATTCATGAACCTCCTGCCTCGGCTTCCATGTGCTGGGATTGGAGGGATGTGTTCCAACATGTAGCTCCTGCACTTTTGTCTGTATTTGTGTGTGTGTATGTGTGTGTGTGCTGTGTGTGTATGTATGTGTGTGTGTATGTGTGTACTGTGTGTGTTATGTGTGTGTGCTATGTATGTGATGTGTGTTATGTATATGTGCACTGTGTATGTGATGTGTGTGTTATGTGATATGTGTGTGTGTGCTGTGTATGTGATGTGTGTGTTGTGTGTGTGTGATATGTGTGTGTGTGCTGTGTATGTGATGTGTGTGTTGTGTGTGTGTGATATGTGTGTGTGTGCTGTATATGTGATGTGTGTGTTGTGTGTATGTGTGCTGTATATGTGATGTGTGTGTTATGTGTGTGTGTGCTGTGTATGTGATGCGTCTTATGTACGTGTGTGCTGTGTATGTGATGTGTGTTATGCATGTGTGTTATGTGATGTGTGTGTGCTGTGTATGTAATGTGTGTATTATGTGTGTGTGTGCTATGTATGTGATGTGTGTTATGTGTGTGTTATGTGTGTGTGTGCACGCACATGTGTGTACCCTATATAGAGGGTGTACACCCTGTGCATTTACATGCAGAGTCCAGATATCTAACATTTTCTCTATCACTTTTCATCACTTGGTTAAAGACAGGGTCTCTCATTGAACCTGGAACTTACTATTTCGGCTAGATTTTACTGGCCCGTGAACTTCAGGGATCCTCCTCTCTCTGACCCTCCAGTGCTAAGGTTCCAGGGGTATGGGCCACATATATGGGTCCTAGAACCCCAACTCTGGTCCTCACATTTTTGTAGGGAGCACTTTACTGAGCCACCTCCCTGGCCCCAGCTTCTGCTTTCTTAAGAAAAACCTGCTAGCCGGGCAGTGCTGGAGCATGCCTTTAATCCCAGTGCTCAGGAGGCAGAGGCAGGCAGATCTCTGAGTTCGAGGCCAGCCTGGTCTACAGAGTGAGTTCCAGGACAGCCAGGGCCACACAGAGAAACCTTGTCTCGAAAAACAACAACAACAACAAAACACACACACACAAAAGAAAAACCTGCTGTCTTGGGTCTTGACCATGGACAGTCACTGCTGTGGTAATTCTAGAAGCTTGTGACAGCCCAGCAGCCCTGACCCTCCTGCCTTTTATAGCTGTGTCTTTGATTCTGCTTTCCTTACCATCAGTCAGCTGTCTCTTGGCGTTACCTGTGTTCTTCACCTTCTCAGGTGTCTAAAGCATGCGCATTGTGAACCAGACACAGGGCACAGAGGGTGGGGTGACATACCACCCTCAGACTTGCCGAAGGCGTTCTTTACTGCCCATAGACTTTCATGTGCTGCTGGAGCTGCACACTCGCAGATGGTCAGAGAGCCCTGCATCTATTTCTCCCAAGGCTCAATCTACTGCTGCGGTTAAGCTGAGCCTCACTAGTAAATATTTGGGAAAGTTATTCTAGGTTCAGATTTTAATTTTTTTTTCTTTTTACTTATTTATTTTGTGTGTCTAGGACCAGAGCACATGTTTAGAAGTCAGAGGACAAGCCTCTGGCATTTAGTCCTCACCTTCCACCTTGTATGAGGCTGGGTATTCCTTGTTTCTGCTATTGCTCAGCGTACTTAGGCTAGCTGGTCCTCAAACCTCCAGTGATTCTCCTATCTCTGCCTCCCGTCTCAGTGTCTTGTATTCAGAGGGCTAACAGAGGACTGCGATAACAGATACAGACCACTGCATCAGGCTTCGAGCTCAGGCTGTCAGCCATGCCTGTACTGCCCTAGCCTTGTGCTTTTCGCCCCGCCTCTACCGTCCCTTCCCTTCGGTCCTGTCTGACCCTCCCTCTTCCCTTTGTCCTCCTCCCTGCACCCCTCCTTCCTTTCCTCCCTTTCCACCTCCCCACCTCATTTTGAGGTTCAGTCCCTAGGAAGGGAGATTCATGATGTTGCCCTCAGCCATCTCCCAAAGGTAAAGGTGACAGAGCTGTTTGTCCTCTGTCCCCTGCCTCTCGGGGACAGGTGACCGCCTTTCTCTGTCAACCCCCCCTCCACCCCTCCCCCGTTCCCTCCCCTGTGCCATGCCTCCCCTCCAGGGCAAGGGCCCAGCTGTAATTATGTGAAGGCTGCTGGGAACACGATTAGAGAGGAATGAAAGATGCATCTGTTTAATATTTTCAAAAATATCATTCCAGTTGCATAAACATAAATAAAACATGGACTATGCCCATGAAAAACTTCCCCTTGTCAAGGAGATGGATGCATGACCGACACTTCCCAAATGACTCAGTAAACACTCTACTGCAGTGCCCGCCTTCTTGCTCTTCCTGAACATGCCAGCATATGCACACACACTCTCTTGCGCCATCTACTCTTTCTTCTTCTCGTCTCCTGCGTGATGGTGTTTGTGACCCCTCTTCTGTGTCCCAGTCACTTGTACACAGATTTTTAGCTTCTAACATACAAGAGCCTTGTTAGGTTTGTAGCACGGGGCATAATGTTCTAAATTCATATTTTAAAAACAAGGCCCAGGCACTTACTCTTGCCAACCCTGAAGTCACTGGGATGAATTTGCCTGTGAACGCTGAGACTGTGCTCCAGAGGAAGGGCCTCGATAGAACCTAAAAGGTCTGCGAGCTGAGTGGAGACAAAACGTCTCCTTGTTATGTTCATGAATCTCTAATAGATCTCAGCATTTCCTTCACATAGGGAATTGGCCTAAGGTCATCTTAGCAGTGTCTGTCACCAAGAGAAGGCAAGCTGCTTTCATGTCTCTTACAGTTGTCAGTATTTCCAAACATCGTTTTATTAATCGGTGCTTTTAAGTTAGGGGAATTCTTAGATGCGACAGTAGGTCTTACTTGATGTGTTAATGAAGAGACACAAATATCCCACATCACAGACCTGAGTATTTTGATAGCTGTATTTCAGCATGATGAGTCTCTGCTATTAAGCCAGGCATTAGGAAACGGTGTTTTGCATGAGGGTTCATGTACTACCAGAGGGACCCATTGCCCAGAAGGCTTAGAACATGTCATCTTGTTGGATGAAAAGACCCATGCTTGAATAATCCCATTAATGTGGCAAGATCCAGGCTTTGGAATAGGAACAGGGAGGTATAGAGCCACAAATACATCTGATATCCAGAAAGCTCAACCAGGTCTCCACAGAAGAGAACCAGGGCCCCCTCCACTGACAGTGACAGTACTCAGTATGTGTTGACATCCGTGTCCTTGGTCGATATCTAAGTGCTTAACGTTTAGCATCTTGCAACTTCTAAAAAGCCTCAGGAGGGAGGCAGTGGACACGAGGTAACCATGCACACCTTACATGAGGAATCCGAGGCCTGGAGAGCTAAACTGACTTGCTCAAAGGCATGCAGGTCGACACTGGCTGCCTCGGGATTGCACATAGCATGATGTTTTTCTCTGCCTCCACAAGTGTGGTGGCCAAGCAGGAAGGAACACTTAGCGTTGGCACCTGGGCCTGGCAGAGCTCATGTCTACTTTTCCCAGCCATGTATGACAGTATATACCTCACAGGTTGGCCAAGGTTGTGGGCCTGACCAGAGGAGAGAAGCCTATTTCAAAAGTGCGTTTATGAACACTAGGTTTCTTTGTCCCAGAAAGTTGGGGTACATGAATTCTGGGTGCAGTCCACAGCATCATGTCACATGGAGAGTGACAGTCATGCCTTTGAAAACTTAGGAAAAAGAGGTTCAGGAAAATCTTGAAACTGGCTTCCATCCCACTGCACACAGAAGCCACCCTGTGTGATGAATGCTTTCAGAGGACTAAGGATCTGTGAATGTGTCTGTTGTTATATGGAGCTAAGTCCAGGGTTTAGGGCAGTTACCTGCGGAGGTCATGCGCCACCCAGGACGACTGTTCCTAAGCTCAGGGTATGCTCCAGCCCCGCAGAATACAGGAAAACGCTTCCCCCCTCAAGCTGGTTGAGCTGCAGAGAGCAAGCAGCCAGTTTATCGGCTTTAGGCCTCGTCTGTTAGGCCCTGTGTGTGTGGTGTTCAAATGGTTTATGCCACTTACAGAAGATAGTGTACGTGTCTATGTGTCTCTCTGTGTGTCTCTGTGTGTGCATGTGTGTGTCTATGTCTCTCTGTGTGTATGTGTGTGGGGGGTGTCTGTGTGTGTGTCTCTGTGTGTTTGTCTCTCTGTGTGCATGTGTGTGTCTATGTGTCTCTGTGTATATGTGTGTGTGTCTGTGTGTGTGTGTGTATCTGTGTTGTGTGTGTATCTGTGTGTGTGTGTGTATCTGTGTGTGTGTATCTGTGTGTGTGTGTGTATCTGTGTGTGTGTCTCTGTGTGTATGTCTCTGTGTGCATGTGTGTGTCTATGTCTCTCTGTGTGTATGTGTGTGTCTATGTCTCTCTGTGTGTATGTGTGTGTGGGGGTGTCTGTGTGTGTGTCTGTGTGTGTGTCTCTGTGTGTGTGTCTCTCTGTGTGCATGTGTGTGTCTATGTGTCTCTGTGTATATGTGTGTGTGTCTGTGTGTGTGTGTATCTGTGTGTGTGTGTATCTGTGTGTGTGTATCTGTGTGTGTGTGTCTCTGTGTGTGCATGTGTGTGTCTATGTCTCTCTGTGTGTATGTGGGGGGGGGTGTCTGTGTGTGTGTCTGTGTGTGTGTCTGTGTGTGTGTGTCTCTGTGTGTTTGTCTCTCTGTGTGCATGTGTGTGTCTATGTGTCTCTGTGTATATGTGTGTGTGTCTGTGTGTGTGTGTGTATCTGTGTGTGTCTCTGTGTGTATGTCTCTGTGTGCATGTGTGTGTCTATGTCTCTCTGTGTGTATGTGTGTGTCTATGTCTCTCTGTGTGTATGTGTGTGGGGGGTTGTCTGTGTGTGTGTCTGTGTGGGTGTCTCTGTGTGTATGTCTCTCTGTGTACATGTGTGTGTCTATGTGTCTCTGTGTATATGTGTGTGTCTGTGTGTGTGTATCTCTGTGTGTGTCTCTGTGTGGGTGTCTCTGTGTGTATGTCTCTCTGTGTACATGTGTGTGTCTATGTGTCTCTGTGTATATGTGTGTGTGTCTGTGTGTGTGTATCTCTGTGTGTGTATCTGTGTGTGTGTCTCTGTGTGTATGTCTCTCTCTGTGTATGTATGTGTCTATGTCTCTCTGTGTGTATGTGTGTGTCTATGTCTCTCTGTGTGTATGTGTGTGTGTGGGTGTCTGTGTGTGTGTCTGTGTGGGTGTCTCTGTGTGGGTGTCTCTGTGTGTATGTCTCTCTGTGTACATGTGTGTGTCTATGTGTCTCTGTGTGTGTGTCTGTGTGTGTGTGTCTCTGTGTGCATGTGTGCGTCTATGTCTCTCTGTGTGTATGTGTGTGTCTGTGTGTGTGTGTGTGTGTGTGTGTGCGCGCATCTGGAGAACTTGGATGTTGTTCCTCAGGCATAATTTCCCCACTTTTTGTTTTTAAGACAAGGCCTCTCCTTGGCCCGGAACTCTCCAAGTAGCTAGACCCACTGGAGTGTGCGCCCCAGGGACCTGCTACTGGATTACAAGCACACACCACTGCTCCTGGCCTTTATTTTTTTTTAAAAAAAAAAAAATTATTATTATATAGACACACCAGAAGAGAGCATCAGATCTCATTATAAATGGTTGTGAGCCACCATGTGGTTGCTGGGATTCAAACTCAGGACCTAGCAGTTGGCGCTCTTCCCGCTGAGCCATCTCTCCAGCCCCAGCTCCTGGCCTTTTTAATGCAGGTTCTGGGAGTTGAAACTCAGGTCACGGAAGCCCTTTTTAACCGAGCCATCTCCCCATCCCCCAAGAGATGATCATGTCTCCACCGCCCGTGTCCAGCCAGATGTCCGTGGAGACCCAGGAGGCAAAGGGCACAGCATTGCTAATAAGAGCAGCTGACTGCCGCATCCCAGTTTGACTCTGGGAACAGCTCACACTCACTGTGGGCCACCCCGGAACGGCTTACGGGCACCACACTGCTTACGGACCATCTAGTTTCCAGCTTCTGTCCTCTGATGGTGGCATGGCAGAAGGACACCTCGGGGGCTCTCCTCACTCCTTTCGATATGTGATGCTGCACGGAGGAGAAGAAATGGAGTTCCCGACATAGATCCTAGGAGGCGGGTCTTTCCTGGCTGCCAAGCGGCAAAGGGAGGCTGGCTGGATGCTTATGAAACATCTATGCCGGCATCATGCCAGCTGGGGAGTGGGTAGGGAGGGGGCTCCACACTTGTGCTTTTGTTAGGCTTTGCTGCTGAGCAGAAAGCAGGTATGAGAGGAGAGTGACGTGTGTGGCCAAAGCCTCTCCGCTCTGAAGTAGCAGAGCTGGAGTCCAGCCCAGACCTAGTCGCCCTCAGGTCCTTCCTGGCTTTTCCAACATCACCCTTACAGCAGCACTTCAGCCGTGATAAAGGTCTGAGAATTCTGAGCATGTGGCACCTTTGGTTTTTGTTTCGGTTTTTTTTTTTTTTTTTTTCGAGACAGGGTTTCTCTGTATAGCCCCGGCTGTCCTGGAACTCACTCTGTAGACCAGGCTGGCCTCGAACTCAGAAATCCGCCTGCCTCTGCCTCCCAAGTGCTGGGATTAAAGGCCTGTGCCACCACCACCCGGCTGTTTCGTTTTGTTTCAAGTTGGAAATGCCAGCACCAAACTCCCTGTTCTGTTGACAATCCGAAAATGCCAGGTTCAAATGGAGGGACAGGAAACACCCTAGGAAGGGAGCCGGCTGAGAGCCCTCGTAGCCCACCTAACACTCTGGGGGTTCTGGTGGCTCCCCATGCTGGGCTGCTGGGCACATTGTAGGTGTGCATTGTAGATGGATGCCCAGAGAGCTGCTGAAGGTGTGGGGTCAGGGAGGGGGTGGGGTGGGTGCTGCCCCAGCCTGGTGGGGTGTCAGGATTCGGGTTGGCTGTACACTCGGGATGTTGCACCAGGAAGGCCAAGTGGAAAGAGACCCGTGGACACTTGAACTTCTCTGTAGCCACACAGCCATGTTGATCTGGCACATTTAGCCTTCTGACCCCGTGAGCGACAGCGATTTGAGAATAACAACAATAATAAAGTATTTCTCGAAATAGAGATGGAATTGGAGTTATTAGCGAAGGCCACTTCCCACGGCTTTCTTGGGAACTTTCTGAAAAGCTGGAATTTCACAATAAGGTTTCTCCAGACCCAGGTTTTAAGCCCAAGATGTGCAGAGACCTCTACTCACCTGGAGGCCTCCCTCCCTCCTCACACCCCTGGCTAAGTATGACCCTGGGATCTGCCCGATGATCCTTATCTTCACACATCCTTGCCTGGATACATTTCCAAGCTTTACATCCTTTTGACCGGCCAACAATTATGCTTTACGACCTAACAGATAGAGCTTTGCGGGTTGGGAGATGGCCGTAGTCAGAAGGACCAGCATTTTAATCCTGGCCCTGTGACCTTAAGTGCAGCTCTGGGAGCCTTGTGCCACTGTTGAAAATGGAGTGTGTGGAGTCCCAGCCAAGCCTTGGATTTGTCCTCCCCTGAGTATGTATGGCACTGACTTCATAGACGTGGCCTAGATCTGGTGGAGGTCTGCTTGCGAGGAGTCCCAGTATCACAGTGCAATCTCTTTACCTTCCCACCTTCGGTGGTATGATGGCTAATATTATCAACTTGACGGGCGGCTCTAGAATGGCCTAGGAGACAAGCCTGTGGGAATGAATGAATGCCTGCCGGTGATTTTCTGGCCTGTGTTAATTGAGGTGGAAGTGCTGCCTCTAAACATGGCGGAGTCACTCTGGGGCCTGTGGTGCGGGGCAGATACATAGGAGAAAGTGAGAGGACCCCTAGCTTTCCTCCCAGCTCTGCTTCCTGACTTGGGGGTGCAATGGCCTGGCTGCCTCGGGTTCCCGACGCCGTGGTGGACTGTGAGCCAGAATAAACCCTTGCTTTTTAAAGTTGCCTCTGGCAGGCATTCCGCCTCATCAGTGATAAAGCAAATGCTCATGGAAACCCTTTGAGCCGCGTTCAAGATAGTAGAGCTAGAGTCAGGCGAAGGAAGGAGCCGTGTCCTCCCCTCCTTTCTCCCGGAAGCATCCTGCCTGTGCTGGTACAGGCCACTCGCTAAATGCAGAGAAGAGTCCTCTCCTTTCCTGGCTCCCTTCCTGTTTCTTGGTGCTTGGATAACGCGCAAGACATTTTGGGTTGCTCGGCCTCTCCTGTGCTGTGGCTCTGCCATAGCCGCCCACGCTCACCTCCCTGCTCACCCCCGTGCCCATTCACCCAGGCATGGCTCACAGGACTGACTACCTGGAGCCTCTCTCCCCAGGTTGCAGGGCGGGGAAAAGTCCCTCAGCCCTTCCAGGTCCCCTTCTCTTCCATTTTGCTGTAGCATCATCCCTGATTGTCCTGAGACCTTTGGAAAAACCTGCCATTACATAAGCAGGCCTTTTGGACACACCCTAGGGGTCTAGCACCCCTTTCATACAGTCAGGACTTCTTCTAATCCCCGGGGTGGGACACTTTCTGTTGCAGGATTTTCTCTGTCCAATCACATCAAGGCAGTGGGAGGCCTGTGATTGGACAGGAGAAGGGAGGCAGAGCTGGGAGTTGGGGGAAAGGGAGAGGTCTGGGGAGAGGGAGCGAGAATGAAGGCCATTGTGGTGTCACCAAAAGGTTAGAATAATTGGGTTAAAGCCTTATCATTATCAATTGGCTCTGAAATTATTGTATTGGCATCTTGTAAATTGTGATCTTATTGATACATAAATCTGATTGGTTAACTAAAGGCTTGAGAGTCATGATTTTACTGGGTTACTGGGGCCATGTAACCTCGAGGTTGGCGGTTTCATTTAGTTATTGGAATGTGGGGTGGCTGACCACCTGGGTTTATGGCTGAGGAGGAACTAGCGGCTCCCACCACAAGCGAGCCAGATGCTGTGAGGGCTAGCTGGAGAGAGTTGGTGGTGGTGCAGGACTGCGGGAGCGTGATCTGACCGCGAGGAGAGTTGGTGGATTCACTTTTTAAATATTTCACGCAACTGGGTTGGAGAGATGATGGCTCAGGGGTTAAGAGCACGGACTGTGCTCTTCCAGAGGTCCTGAGTTTAATTCCCAGCAACCACATGGTGGCTCACAACCATCCGTAATGGGATCCGATGCCCTCTTCTGATGTGCCTGAAGACAGCGACAGTGTACCCACATACATAAAATAAAATTTTTTTTCATGCAACAACTTTCAATTGATAATGAGTTCTCAAAACTTAGACTCTCTACCTAAGGCTCAGCTTCCCTCACAACCAGACCCTGTTCCCTCAAGTCTTTTTATTGATTTTTAATAGCCACAAAAAAGTGTCAAGTGAATTTTAACCTAAAAAAAAAAAAAACAAAAACAAAAAAACACAGCGGGGTATGGGGCCCCCACTCCCTCAGCTCCTTTCCTCTATGAATAGAGAACATGAGCCACCCTGTGTTCTGGGAGGGGAAGTTCTCAGCTGGTAGAGAACTTGCCAGGTACTCTGCTCAGAGAGAGAGAGATTTCTGGAACATTTGTGAGCCATCTACCTTTGAGATCTGTCTACATCATTTACCATTCACCTGTCTCCCTGGTCTGGGGTCCCATGGCAACAGTGACACCTCCGAACACTTAAAGCAAAGGGCAGACTCGCCCAGCTTCCAGCTCCACCATAATCAGATCCTTAACCCAGGGTATTTAGGACTTAGACTATTTCATTCAGTTCCCATCGTCCTGTGTTCTCCATTTTGCCTGACGCGGGAAGACCAGGTTTAGAAAACCATGAGAAGGTTCAGGTACCAGCCTGATGTGGCGAAGCTAAGTGGCAGAGCCAGCATCGAAGCCTGGCTTCGGATCTCTGGTTCCATCTGTCCTTGTAATTCCCCCACCATTGGTCCCCAAGGCTTACGGTACGGTTATGACACCAACACTCGGTGCACATTCTACAGGGCAGCACCCTAGACTTCAGACACCGGCTGGAAAGCTCTGGTTCCGGGCCACCAGCCTTTGCACAATGCAGGCCAGCATTGTTAGCCCTTTGCCCTTTGCCCTTTGCCCCTTGCCCCCTGCCCAACTCTTCTTGTTTTATAAGGTAGCAGGTTCACGCTAGGAAGTGGCTGTGGTGTATCTTACCAGACGACATTACCATGATGCCAAGGGAGAATGACCTGGAATTAGTTGTCTTTTATTTTTCTTTCCCTTCCTCTTCTTATCTGTCCCTTCAGTAGCTCCCAAGTAACACTGTGAATAGAGACAGAGAAAATGAAGTGGTTTTCCTTGAAGCTCTGAACAAGGGAGCTCAGCCTCATGGCTTTATCTTTGAGTCCAGACAGACTCTTCATCCTTGGACCTCAGTTTACCAATGCAATTCATTTTCGATGGTATTTGGATGGCCTTTCTGAATTCTCTAAGCACCTAGGGCTGCTTGTCATGCTTCCAACCCCACAGAGTAGTAAATTCCAAGTCTCTGGCTGTTGCAGATTAGATAACAAGTCTAGGGAAGCTTCTATAGTTAGCCGAAGTTGATGTGTCTCTGAGGGGATGGGACTAGCCTAGCAACTGGGATTAGAAGCTAGGTGTTCCTTCTCCAACACCAGCCAGCCAATCCGGCAGAGAGCCCTCCTGAGTGATTTAATACAGCCCTTTTTTGTGTGCCCTGCAGAATGGAGGTTTGGGCTGCATTCATTCCTACTCTATCCTGTTTGCCAGCTAATGAGACAAATTGTGGGTCCCATAAAAAATTAAATAACGGCTGCTTCAGTTTCTTCCCATCGAACTTTGATCTCATTTGCACGGAAGCTCAAGATGTAGATGCGGGAGCTGGCAGAGTCCAGGGGTCCTGCATTTTAACCGCAATCATATGTTCTCTCAGACTGGGTTAAAATATTTTGAGCAGCCATTCATGAACTGAACCATTAGCCTTGCAAATAGAAGACATGATTGCCAATGATCCTGTTGGGTGGCTAATTAATAATTCTGCACAGGTGGAGGAGCCAGGACTGATGTCAGAGATGAAATTAGGGAATGAATGGAGCTCCCAGGAAATTAGCATTCTGCTGAATGCTGGGGTGTGGCATTCTGTAGCCTTCCTTCCAGCGGGAGGACCACACAGACAGAAACCCTTTTTGCCAGTCGTATTTTCACTTGCGACCTTCCTGCACATCTGTCTGTTTTGCTTTCAGGCCTTTAAATGATAACAGAGCCTGCATCTTTTTTTTTTTTCTTTGAGATAGGATTCTCTGTGTACCCTGGCTGTCCTGGAACTCACTCTGTAGACCAGGCTGGCCTCAAACCCAGAAATCCACCTGCCTCTGCCTCCCAAGTGCTGGGATTAAAGGCATGCGCCACCACTGCCCAGCTCAGAGCCTGCATCTTCATACCAGAGAGAACAGAACATAATCAGGTTCCATGTCAGAGGTTTGGAATTTTTTCTTTTTTTTTTACTATTTTGCAAAGAAAACATCAACAGAAAAAAATGTTGAATCTATTTCTGAGCAAACAAGAATCTATTTGCAGGTCCCCCCCCCCTTTGCATTCATCTTAATTTATTCTGGTAGAAGACTGCTCGCAGACACTCTGTACCTCCATCAAGGATGAAGCACACCATTCCTACCACGAATCTGGACTGAAATCTGCAAGTAAAGAGAACTGACCGATGCTTCAGTGTCTTTTAGTGGCATTTATTTACCTGCATGTTTGAAGAGAAGCTACCCAGAAGAACATCTGACGTCATTTTATCCTCATCTCCCTTTATCAGAACTCCAGGTAGTATTTCAGCTAAGCCCACAGCAAAGGCTGTTTGTTCAGGGGAACATGAGGGATTCCATCTCCCCGTTCCTGATTTATCTCCATCCTTAGCAAAGCGCGCTTATAGCACAGTGTTTAGGAAATTAAGTGGTTTCAGACTGCAGGAGCGCGTGTGCGGGCGAGCACGCGCAGTGGTTCATTATCAGCCCCTACCAGACGGCTGCTCTTCCTCTCCAGCCTCCCCATCCCCACCCAGGCCTGTTTATTCTCAGCATGCAGTCGACCCTCTGAGGAGGAGGCCATAAAGCACCCGGCTGCATTCTGAATGCCGCAGACCCTCTCCTGTAGCTGCAGCCCTTCAGAATTCCTGGGCGGCTCAGAGGCAGTGTTCTGAGGCAGGGAGATGATTTAGAGGAGCAACTAAAGGGACATTCTGTTATTTGCTGGCGCCTCTGTGGAATTTAATACCCTCCAGAGTGGCGCTGGGCCTCTGCTGGACAGCTCTAGAGGAAGAAGCCGGCCGCTTCGTCACGTTTGAGCTCCTGAAGAGTGTGTGTGTCTTGTCTGTTGACTCTCATGTTTCTTCCCTACCCCCAGTTTAACTGTCTTGGGCTCCAGAGTTCGCTGAAAAACAGCGTTTGCCCCTTGGTTATAACTGTTCACTGTAGACAGTGTGAATAACTCAAAGCAGTATTAAAAAATAGAAAAATTACCAGTCCGCCTTCACTTTTTCTTATATGTTTTATCTTCTTTCCATATTAAAACAAAGACCCTAGACCAACAAGATGGCTGCGTTGGTAAAGGCTTTTAACCAAGCCCAACCATCTGAGTTCAATCCTCGGGACCCACGTGGAAGAAGAAAACAGACTCTCATACATTGTCCTCTGACCTCTACTTGCTTGCCATGGCCTTTGTGTGTGTGTGAGTGTGTGTGTGTGTGTGTGTGTGTGTGTGTGTGTGCGCGCGCGTGTGCAAAATTAAATGAATATATAAATATAAAAATATTTATATAAAATGAACAAATGTAAAATTTAAAAGTCCTGCTATGTATTGCTTGAGGGTAGTTAGTACACACATGCCCAGTATCCATGAACATTTAGGGATGAGAAGTTCTTCAGAAACACAGTTAATGGTTTCAGAACCTTGTGACTTATCTTATAAATGGCTCATTAGCTATTACGATCACCTCGGTGCCTCTTGTACGGATACTCCCTGGGAGCTGCTGTCAGCCCCACCTGTTTGGGAACCGAGGTGGTAGGAAATTTTATTCAAGGATTTCCAGTTTTAAAAACAGTAGCAGGGAGTCCAGCCTGGGCTGCACCTCAGTCCCACACCATAGTTGTTCTTGTGTAAGAAGTGCAGCATCGGCTCCCAACATTGGCTCCCATATAGAGCCGGTGGTCACTGGCCTGTGTGGTTAAAAGCCCTTCCCAGAGCTGTCTACCCTAAGGAGTGGCATGACCTTGCAGGCCACAGGTCTCAGTGAGAGATCAACTGGGCAGTGCTTGAGAATGACCTCCAGTTGGTCACCTGAGGGTCACAAATGAGACTCACTTGTTAGAGCCCACTTTCAGGGCATCTAACCCTGACACCCTCTTCTGGCCTCTTTAGACACCAGGCATGCATACAGTACACAGGTACACATGCAGGTAGAATACCTGTACACATAAAGGTTTAAAAGAAAAGTTCAACTACAACAACAACTAACAAACAAAAACAGATCCCTCTTCTCATACTTGGGCACCACGAGTTGGGGTTCACTCTCAGTGGGTGGCCTGGTGCTGAGAGAGGACAGGTTGTCTTACACACACTGCACTAGGTGCATTCTTTCCCATCTTTCATTTCATAAACGTCTGCAGTTTGGATATTGACTGTCTCTCAAGAGCACCTGTGTCCAGTGTCCAGCTCCTGGTACTACTGGGGTGACTGGAACCTGAAAATAGTGTGACATGGCAGGATGCAGTTACATCACTGGCATGTGCCCTTGAGGGAATGTTAAGCTCTTGGTCACTACACCCCAATTCATTTCTCATTGCCATGAGATGAGCAGCTTTCCCCAGCCCACTTCCCAAGGCACACGCACGCACGCACGCACGCATGTCATATAAAGTGCTACCTTAAAAGATTCAGGCCTGCCAATCATGGGCTGGAACTTCTGAGAGTCTGAGGGAACACAAGCCTTTCCTGTTTATAATCTGGTTATCTTACGTATTTTATCACAGCAAAATTGACCTTACTCACTCCTCCTCCGTCTAATACACCACACACACACACACACACACACACACACACACACACACACACACACACATAACTCCCAAGGGCAAGTGAGAGTGTAAGAGATTAAAAAGCTCACATGCTGGCTTAGACCCTACTTAGCAAATGAGCTATTGGGTTGGGGTGGGGGGTGGAGTGCAGTTCGGCTAAAAAAGTCTGCTTGAAAGTTGTTGCTGTTAACAGTTGGGTTTTCTGCAGCGGCTGTGAGAGCTAATGCTATCAAACTGTTGGAGTGATCTCTTGGGGATGTCGGGGGCGGCGG
>NW_022196891.1:79824634-79825281 GCF_008632895.1 Mastomys coucha
GGGGGGAATGAAACAAGACCGCGCGCATGTGCGTGTGTAAAACGCTCTGTAAACTGTGAGGCTGTGCACATGTGGGGAATGTGCTTTAGCATTGTCTGAAAGCTGTTGCTGGCAAAGGGGAAGAAAAATTTAATTGTACAAACAACAGAAGACAGCCACAGGCATCCTCAGATTAGAGTCTAGCCCCGCCCCCTCCCCAACCTTCAACTTTTATGATCATAATATAAACACCTGCATTTTCTGATGACCTTAGGTGACCCCTGTGGAAGGATTTTTTGACCTCCAAAGTGGTGGTGGCTCATAGGTGGACAGCTGATGGTCTAAGGACTTATGTTCTGGGAGATTGTTTCAGGTTCTTATCAAGACGAGACTAGAGAGCTGTGCCTCCCTCCAATGGTAGATTTGCTTAGCATGCAGGAGGCCCTGGATGTGAGGCCCAGAACCTCCTAAGACAGATTAAGTAGAGCGCATCTATCATCCTAGCCCTTGGGACAAAGAGACCAGAGGGCCCGAAGTTCAAGGGCATCCTCTGCCGATCTGGACCACATGAGAACTTGTCTCAAAGGAGGAGAAAGGATTCTAGAAAAGGGAATGGACCCAAGAAACCAATTTCAATAAAATATTGAAACAAGGAATTTCCAAGTTAC
>NW_022196891.1:79825416-79834480 GCF_008632895.1 Mastomys coucha
AAAAAAAAAAAAAAAAAAAGCAAAAGAGATACATCTTTAACCTTAGCAACCCATAGTCTAAAACCCTATCACACCTCATTTAGATGTTCAGACAACTGATACCACAATTTATATCAACTAGAAAATGACCCTGCCACCTCCTGCAGACAGGAAAAGTCCTGAGTCTCCCGCTGGCCGGTGCTGAGCATTAGCCTCGTGGATGGTCGTGGATGGGTGTGGATGCATGCTGCTGTTCTGGGCTGCGATTGCAGAGCCTGGGATGACTACGCTGCGTTGCTGGCTGAGCTCTCATGGAGCAGTGTCAGGAGACTGCAGCAAGAATCACGTTATGAGTTCGCTTTGTGATCAGTTTTATTGGAACCGAAACTGAGTGAAAGGCCGTAGGAATAATTGGATAATCAAAGCGAATTAAATCAAGAAGGGGAAAAATATCAGTTCCGGCATCAAACGGGGATGGCTCTGACATCCACATCTGTGGTCTTTATCCATTTTAATCAAGTCTAAATTATGCCATTAAGACTTATTTTTGTGATGTTTACACTCGCTCAGACGTAGCAGACTGCCTATTCATCTCTGGATAGTTCTTGAAACATTAAAACCTCCCCTACTGTTTCTGGGGAGGTGTTACCTAACTTGATTAGCATCCAGATAGTCTGCGCACATGCTCACTTGTGGGGCATTGCGTTGCGTGTAGGTTTTGGAAAATGCAACCCAGATGTTGAGCTTTTGAGCCATGCAGATGGATCTTTTGTCCCGACACCTTTAGAAAATGAGATTTAAGTGATGCCTCATTTGTAAGAGTCTACTAATACAAATCACCTAATCATGCTTCCGGGATGGCAGAAACTAGCTGGGGTTTCTCTTGTTCCCTCGCAGTATTTCCCAAGGGTTACTGCTTTTTCAGAAAAGGGAAAAAAAAAATCTGTTTAGACCAACACATGGTATCACTTGTTGTCCTTCGTCCCTGATACTCTGAGCATGTAATTGAGAGCATGCTGAATTATGGGATGGCTGTCTCGGTCCACCACAGGCAGAATGGATGTAGAAACCTTCCATCTCCTTTAACGAAGCTTGGATTTCTTTGTTGCTAGGGTTTGGTCACTGTGTTGTCGCCCATTGGAAACTGTCCCGAGCCCCTCTTCCCTTCGGCTCCGAGCACTTGGTGGGTGCCTCCTAGGATCATGGTGGTGTTAATAGTCTCAGCTTGGTTTGGGATTCTGTTTGCTTCCTTTGTGTCTTGCGCCCAAATTGGGAGTTGTTTTAGAGGTTGACTGCTCAACTCAAGAGAGACCATTGTCCATCTTCCAGGGGAACCTGGCTTCTGTCTCTGCAAAGGAAGGTCACAGTCCCCCTGAATGTCACTGGCCCTGGTTGTTCCCTACCCACGCTGTGCTCTGAAAGAACCCTGAATTCCATTCCCGAGAGATCTATGTGTCACCATGAAAATTTCCATAGCTTAGTACTTCGGCCAAAGGAAGGACTCCGTTTGTAGGTTTCTGTTGTTCAGTGTAACAGTCATGGTCACAGTGGTCAGTTGCGAGCAAGGGTAGACTTGAGGATTGTGAAGTGGCTAGGAAGGTGGCCAGGAAGAGAGGCGGTCCCCTCTGTGTGAAGCCGTGTGTATCTTCTCTTTAGGGACTTGTGGGATATTAACAACATAGCAGCTGGCATACATGGTGGCCCTGTCATCTGCCACTCGTTGCTTTATGTGTGTTTACATCTCCCTGAGAGTTCACGGTAATGGGAGAGTAGAGACCTTCCTGTCAATACTTCCTTTATATAAGTAGAAACTAAAGACAGCTGAGAGGTAAAGAAGCTTAGCTAAGCTTACACAGCCAGAAAACCAGCGGAGCCAGGCTTCAAAGCATGGACGCTCAGTCCACAACCTTTACCCTTCCGCGCAAACTACATCACGGCCAGTAGACATGCTGCCGTTGCCCTGCTTTGGCTGTGATATTGAATGTTGTCTTCTGTCTAATCTTTCTGGTTGTGGTCTCTGAAAGCAGTGCAAATTGCAAGCAAGCACACGTGCATAGATGCAACCAAGGACTACACAGAGCCATCTCCCCTCCCACGGAGGAGGGGCGCTGACCTCTTCTTATCCGCTTTGCTTTATTCTGAGGAGTACCGCTTGTAGCCAAGCCTGAGACGACGGTTTCTGAACCCTTCTGGAGAGGCTGAGGCAGGAGGATCTCATAGTCAAGGCCTCCCTGGGCTGAAAAGTCAAAATGGCCTGTGACTGCATCTTAAGGATGGAATGCTTGCCTGTAAGGATTCCCAACACTGTGTCGTGTGTGTGTGTGTGTGTGTGTGTGTGTATGTATACTCTATCTGCTCCCCCCAAAAAAGAACAAGAAGAAAAACAAAACAAAAACGGGGGGCGGGGGGAGGACATCTGTTGGAGTGGATGTAGGTCCTACACCGCCTCTCCTCCAAACAGCACTGTTTGTAGACAGAATAAATAATATAAGTGGAACTTAAATTTTCCTTCCTCATCTCTCTTATTTAAAAGTGCTTTTCTCCCCTCTTCCCTTTTCTTCTTAAAACCAAAACTGAAATTTTGCCAAACACGGAAATTGTTTGTCCCAGAACACAGGAGGCCAAGAGGCACTTAATAATGTTATCATGCAAATATGTCTAAAAGACCCTTTGTAGAACAAGTCACTTCGTCACAGTGATTGTCCTTGTCATTCTGTGTGCCTCTGTCTCCCACCCTGTCTGTCAGGAGCTGCTCTTGGAGACTTCTCCTCTTCTTGGTGAGGCCTCTGCAGGTAAACTGGCTTGGTCCCAGCTCCTTCTCACTGGAATGGATTCAGATTCATGCATACATCCGGGCAGTTAGAACCTGGCCTTGGCTCAGAACAGACTCACTTCCTGATGGTAGAATCTCTCTGGAGTCTGAGTCAAGCGAAACCTCCAACACTGTGTGTGTAGATTTGTACCTTCAACTGAAGCCAGGCACAGCAACTAGAAATTGAGCGTGTGTTCCTGTGTTAGCAGACCTCCCATGTCTGGGAGCATTTGAGTTTTAAATATTTACATGAGAGACTGGGCCTCATGTGCTTAGTAGCTGTAACTTCATGTGGTCTCCTTGATGTTGCCTCTCTCTCTTCTTTCATCGCAGACCCCACGGTAGAGACCCATACCCGCTCAAGTGGTATCTGGACATTGATCTAATCCTGGATGAGACAGGATGTCAATGCATGAGTTCATTTAGAAAAATTAGTCCAGCTTGTTCTGAGGGTGTGGGAATGTTGAGGTAGGGGAAACTGAGGCTGTTATGGGAGGGTGTGCTGCCCTCAGGCACAGGTCCTGGGATGTCATGATCCATGTTAGTGCATGAATAAACTTGCAGAGCTTTAAACACCAAAAGGCCTTCTGAAGATTTCTCTCTGTGGGACACAGGGTATCTATCCATCCGGGTGCAATTTTTTCTTGAAGCACAGAGATAGTTTCCTGTTCAGTCTGTCTGTAAGCAGCTTTGTCCATGTGTTGTTACTGATTAAAAGGGATTTGGTACCGGGGGTGGGGGGGGGGAAGGCAAGCTTTCACCTATGGGGAAATGTAGAGGGAAGAGCTTGGGTACTCGGGGGACCCCTGCGAATCCAGCACATATTTCTCTGTGCTCTTTGATTCTTGAAGGTAGTATGCAGTTTAGTCAGTAGGACTTCCTCCATCTTGTGAGGCCATTACCCAGGATTGAGCTCTGTTCTCCACAAAAATATCCTCATCAGAAATAGACTCTGGACCCCCTACTACGGTCAGGAGATGTTTGATAGCTCATTTTCTGGATCCTTAGATGTCTTAGGTGACAAGCCAGGTTCCCCGGCTCCTCCCATCGAGATGGTGTGATAAAGGGAAACCCTGAAGGCCGTGTGGTGTGGTACACAGTCATCAATAGCCCAGCGTTGCTATTTTTCTCAGCTCTGTTTTAATAGACGAGATCCATGAGCATTTAAGAGTTGAGATTGTCGCACAGATCTGTCGCAAGCTAAAACGTGGTGAGAAAAAGCCAAGCAGAGACAGCTCTGTTCCTGTCAGGAGTGCTGGACTGAGTCTGAAGCTCTGGTTTGGGCCCTGCTCTTAGCCACTGTACTAGTGCTTTAGCCTCACACCCCTTAACCACAGAGTCGGGCCAGTGACCTTGCTGGTGATTTGAAGGTCAACTGAGTCTACAGTAAGTGCTTCTGGTGCTAGCAAGGCTTGGGAATTGCTCTTGGTTATCCGTTTAACATTTGCAGGGATGGCTCCCTCTCCTTTACCCAATACCCTCTCACTAAAGGAATGCATACAAAATCAATTTCTGCGTCTCTATCCTGTTTCTTCCCCTATAGACCCAGAGAGCAGTTTACAGAGAAATGGAAACCCAGCCCTGGCTCTAAATGGATTTGGCTACATTTGATACACTCTTCCTTTCTAGAATATGACTTTCCAGCTATAATAGCCCCAAAGATTGCTTTTCCACACCTCTTTCGTTTTTATGATCCTTTTCAAAGACTTCTTACGTTGTTCACAGTAGAAATGTCGACTAGGTTTCTGTGGAGTCTCAGAAGTAAGCAAGCCAGAAGTGTCAAGACCCCATCATCAGATGGAGAGCCCGATGCCTTTCTTTGTGTGAGAACATAAGGGTGTTCCCAGCCCCCGTTATTCACGTGGATTTGGGTTCAAAGAAAAGAAAACTAAGGAACCCTGGCATCTACCAGAGCCAGAGCCCAAATTATTATTGTGTCTTTGACTCGATCTGGGCTCGTCAGCACTAGAAATAAGGATGCCACGACCCAAGAAGGGGTTGCAGGCTCAGAGCAGCCAGTCTGAGCCAGAGCAGCTAGGGTTGTCCCGCTAGGTTGTCCAGACCCCAGGATTCAGCCACTAACCCCGGTGAGTCAACTGTATATCTAAACTCAAAGATCTTAAGAGAAGTGGCCCCTGAAAGCAGGCATGGCCAGCATCCTTACAGCTCACGTGTTGGAAGTGCCTAAGCACTTAGAAGCCTGTACACATCTGGGTTCTGCTGGAAAACAGAACTAATAGAAAGCATTAAAATAGACATCCCTTCACCTACCCACCAGTCCTCCCCCTGAACCCTCCCTCCACTCACCCATCCATCATCTGCATCTCCTAGAGAGCCAGGAGAGTTGGTGGTGGAAGTCCTCAGGGGAGTCCTGGCCCAAAAGTAGAGGGTAGGTGTTTCAGCTTGAAGACTAGCAGCTAGGGAGAACAAACACTTTCCTATGCCTCACTTCGCTCTGTCCTGGCCTGCAACACTGAACAAAGCTACCCTACACGGAGCGGGCAAGCCATTCCGCGTGGTCTCCGGAGTCTCAGGGTGATCCCACCCAGAAGAAAGGGCACAGCAATCCCCATAGGACTAATATCTGCGTGCCTATATCCCAGTCTAGGTCACGCCCAAGTGTGTCTTGCACACACGCATGCGCACGCGCACACACACACACACACACACACACACACACACACACACACACACACACACACGGCCAGGAGAGGCTCCTGCTGCTAAGCACAGTTTGAACTGAAGTACCCTCCCCCTCCTCCAGCTCCTCCCAAGAGCAAATGTGTCAGAAATCATTCTGGGAACTCACTCTGCCCTCAGGCCGTGACCGCGAGGTTCCAAAGTGTAAGAGCGTAAGCCGAATTTGAAGGGTGGGAGGGAACTGTGTTGGGGTTTTAAGAAAGCAGAGTCTTGAGAGATGACCTGCACAGGAATTATTCTCCACACCTCCAAATACCTACATCAGCCCACTCCTTAATGGGTCTGTTATCAGACGAGGCTGATCATCATCATTACGGAAGGACAGTAAGAGAGGGCTCTGTAGAAAAGTGGCCAGGGCTGGGAATTGATCCACCAAGGGATAATTTGAAACAAAAGACTCCAAGATCTGGCAGGCCTAGAAAATTACTATCTTGCTCAGTGGAATTAGTTGTCCAAATAAAGAATATTTTCTCCTTACACCATCTTGCCTTCCGATGGCTCTGTTCTGCTCATCTCTTCTGAGCTGGATCCGTGGCCAGCAGTACTGCGGATCTTCAGCCCTGTACCCAGTCTTGGGACCATGTTAGCTGTGGTTCAATGGAAGCAGAGAACTGATGGGGCCGTGTATCAAGGAGAGGGAATACATAAAGAATTGGCTCCCAAGGAACGCCCTGCACTCTCCCGTTGTAATTTTCATGAACTCTCATCATTCTTTTATTAGCACAGTGATTTTCCTGATGGATTACGTCATTTTTCTGATGGATCTTCAGTCCTCCCTTGAATAGTCTCTCCCTCCCTGAAAGAGAACAGTTTTGTGGTCAAGGACAGCGTGTGGCCAGCTGGAGGTACTCCAAAGTTGGCAGTGCTGATGTTTGGTAGCAGAGGTGACTAGCTAGAAACCATGCGTAGGGGAGCACAGATGCCCAAGGCAAGGTTCAACATAGACCTGCCCTGTCCTTGTATTAAAGAAGAAGGTTAAGATATTGGAGTTGTAGGGAATTAAGGAGCTGGGCGTGATGGTTGCACACCTTTAATCCCAGCACTCAGGAGGCAGAAACAGGCCTCTGAGTTTGAGGTCAGCCTTGTCTACATAGCAAGTTCAGGCTAGCCAGAGCTACATGGTAAGATTCTGGTTCCAAAAAAGGAAAAGAAAAAAATACAAGAGAAAAAAAAATGGAAGAAAGAAGATTAAGGATCATGGTCTACAGGAAAGGGAGAGAGAATGCCCTGCAGGAAACTCCTTCTCTGTGACGCACAAGAGCTTCCGGCCACTCGTGGTATTGCTTGGTTGAGGAGGGATTGCTGTCTAACAGGTCTAGGAGAATAGTTGACATGCAATTCCATTCATTTGTTCATATAACCACACCCTTTACCCATCCATCCATTCATCCATCTACCCATTTATCCATCCTGTCTTATATTTATCCATATATACACCTATCTATCAACCCTTCTATCCATTCACAGATCTCCTCATCTCTCCATTTACCCATCCATCTATCTATCCATCCATCCATCTATTCACAAATCTCTTCACCTTTCCATCTACCCATCCATCCATCTATCTATCCATCCACTTATTCTCCCTCTACCCATCCATCTATCCATTTGTGTATCCATCCATTCACAAATCTCCTCACCTCTCCATCTATCCATCTATCCACCCATCTGTCCATCCATTTACACATCTACCTACTCATCCATTTATTGACCTATCTTTCCACCTACTTATTCATGTATCCATCCATCCATCCATCCATCCATCCATCCATCCATCCATTTGGCCCTCCCCATGTAACCACCCATTTACACACCCACCCAGCCAGTCATCTTTGAGTAAGGGTGCTTGTGGGAATGGTTACCACATACAGCACACAGTACTGGGTGCCGAGGACATGAGGATGTGAGGACGGTTGAATGTCCTGCTTAAGCTTGCACTGACAAGACAAGGATAAGGAGAGCAGCAGTCCTGCTCACAGGGAGGAAAGCCTTGAAGGGAGAGCCAGGCTACCTTGATGGGAAGAGGAGCCTCCTGTGTGTATTCTGAGGAGGCTGGCATTATGGGAAACATACACCGTTGAAGTGATCATGTGGTCACTGTCCTGGATGGTTTCTTGTTGCTTCGATGCAGTCTCAGATCACTCATACTTAAGGAGTAGAAGTGCGGATTTCCCTACATGTCTTCCTTTTTAATTGTCTCCCCTCCCTCCACCTCATCACCTCTGCACAGAGGGAGTTCTGACAGCGAGGTTTGGATGGGCTGCCACCACTGTGCCTCTCACGCTGAGACGCTTTTAGCTCACTGACCCTGAAGACCAGCGGAGGAGGGAGTATGATTCTCACACAAGCATCTGGGGTGAGGGGTGTCACCGACAGTGGAGGACCTTTAGCGATCCAGGCTGTTAAAGAGGAGTAGGTACCTCACAGATCCAGCATCGGTCAGCCATGGAAGCCACAGTGCTTGTGTACAGTGTGTTCTGGATCTGAGAGCAGGGCTGGTACCAGCAGGCTGTACTGGGCACAAAAGGTGGGCACGCCAACCCAACTCCGTGGAGCTGTGTGTACTGGTTCATGATACCTGCTCAGTGAGGACGTGTGGGTCAGCTTCTCTTAGTTTATAGGAGAAACAGTAGATGTCTGTGCAGGGCTTGGACATTTCCACACCTTCCCTTTGAGGGCATGTTTGGACCCTTAGCAGAGAGAAGCCACTCCTGCCTCATCCTTGACCTCTCCTAGTCAATGGGATACAAGCTAACATGTTTAGGTAGGTTAGTTTTGACTGTAATTGGAGTGGCCAAAGGGGTAGGAATACAGATCCTGAAGAAATATTCAAGTCTCTCTCTCTCTCTCTCTCTCTCTCTCTCTCTCTCTCTCTCTCTCTCTCTCTCTCTCTCTCTCTCTCTGTAGGGTTCGATGACCTCAACGTGTGCACTGACCCAGGCGTCCCAGAGAATGGCTTCAGGACCCCCAGCGAAGGAGTTTTCTACGAGAACTCAGTAACCCGATTTCACTGCCAAGACGGATTCAGGCTGAAGGGCTCTATGAAGAGACTGTGTGTGAAATTTTTTAATGGGAGCCTAGGCTGGATCCCGAGTGACAAACCTGTCTGCATACAAGAAGGTAAAGGGCCCACACCTCTGTGGAAGCTAGCCCCATGGCTCTTGGGGATGAAGATTCTGGTTTCTCTGGAGGGGAGTCCCAGGGCGGTCTGGTCTACAAAATCAGTCTGAATCGTTCTTTTCCTCTTGGCAGTTATCATCCAATCTATCACCATTGTGGTGGGTTCAAGAGAGTACTTGGGTCCCATAGGGCAGTTTCCTGTCAGGTTGCCAGGTCAGCGCCCGCTCCTGTGTCCCTCCTGTGTTACTCAGGGAAGAGTGTATATAGTAAATATTTTTGTGCAGAAGGGGGATGTGGCTTGGACTCTAACCAGCTACTACCTTTTAGCCCAGTGTGGTGTGACTTGTTTGAGAAGGTGCCATGACAGGGAGAGGGAATTGACTGACATGGCAGATGGTCCTCTCTAGCAATGACCCCTGCATCTATTGCTCACTGCCTTCCGGGGGGGGGGGG
>NW_022196891.1:79834598-79899601 GCF_008632895.1 Mastomys coucha
ACTCTGTAGACAATATTTAGAGTTGTGAAAAATGCATGGTTTAATTAAATTGGAATCATTTAATTAATTGGATTGAGCGTGAGCCTCACAGGGTGAGCGAGGCCAAAGTTGGAATAGGCACGGATCAGAAACGAACTTAAACCCCTAACTTTCAGGAGGCACACACAGGCCTGCTCTGTCTCGTTGTGCTCATGAAAGTTGGACTTCCATGTCTCTTCGTTTATTGAGGTGATTTTGGGGAGAAAGATTTTATGATAAGGAGTAAGGGATCATTGTGACTTAGCAATGCGTACTTCCTTAATGAAACTTTAGAAAGAGACTACATGTGTGCATGTGTGTCTTCGGGCGAGTATGTGCATACGAATGAGGCCAGAGGTGTCGAATCACCTGGAGCTGGAGTTACAGGCCAACCCCTCCAAGATGGGTACTGGGAATTGGATGTGGGTCCTCTGCAAGAGCAGGGTGTGTTCACACCCACTGAACCGTCTCTACAGCCCTGTGTTATGAAACACTTAGACTGGTTTAATCTGACAAGCACTTTTTATTATGCCTTCTTGTACTGCAAAGGATGATCAGGAATGATCTCTTACCCTTAAAGGACTCACTAATAAATTCAGTATTCCCTCTTGCATGGACGTGTGAAATTCCAGACTAGAAGTTTATTTGGCTCATGTCTGTATACACTCCAAAGCCTATGGCCTGAGATGTCCTGGACTCAGAAAGCACGAGTTGACAAAGAAAAAGAGAGCAGGGGCCCCAAGTATTGCCCAGTCATGAAGACCTTCTCGTATTACCTCTTCTTGGGGGCAAATCAAAAACAGTTTAGCATCTTTCAAGTGATCTTCTCTGTAGCTCTGGGTGCTGTGGGGTAATTCCAGGTGTCAAGCCAATCGCCTCCGTTGGGGGCGTCTTGTGTGCCAAGACACAAGGGGAAGAAGGCACAGCCGAACGTGCCGACGCGGTGACGGGACACAGCACTCCCACCCAAAACCAGACCCTGCATTTTGGTGTTGAATGGTAAGCAATGTTTGGGAAAGCTTGGGCAAACCAACTGCCAGCTTGTCCATCCTGGTGTGTTTATTTGAATTTAATGGTGATCCCACAGGCCTTGGCGAGTTCGTGTTCAGATGTGGCTGCTTGTGCCTCCATGGTAGAAAACATTATTGTGTCTTTCTTTCTTTCTTCCTTTCTTCCTTCCTTCCTTCCTCTCTTTCTCTCTTTCTTTCTTGGTCCTGGGGATTGAACCCAGGGCCTCAAGCATGCTAGACATGCCCTCTACTGCCGAGTTATCTCCTTGGGCCTTCATTCTGTACAGCTCATAGGGAAGGTGATTTAAAAAAACAAAACAAAACAAAACCTACCGTGGAGTGTTTGTTCATTTGTTTGTTTGTTTTTAAGCCTTGCTTTGTAAATAACCCTGGCCGAGGGCTTCATTTATGCTGGGTGGATCTTAAGAGCTGTTGAATTAATTTGCTGCCCTTGCCAGGAGGCTGGGAAGGTTTTGTCATGGAGATAGTGATGAATTATTTCAGACTCACTCTAACTACCCCATGAGGTGAGAGTTTCTCATTTTCTGTGTGGGAGACTGAGAGTCAGGAAAGCTCAGTCACTTCCCCAGGGTCACAAAGCCTAGGACTAACGGAACTGAAGGTCGTCCTACCATATGGGAGTCCTCGGGTTGTGTTTCAGCTGCACCGGAAACCAGCGAGACAGAAAGTGACGGAGAAACAGGCTTACTCTAGGCCAGCCCTGAGAGCAGGGAAGGGTTCAGAGGTGTGGGGAGCTTAGGTCAGCCAGTCCATAGTCCATGCAGAGAGGAGAAAGCTTTCGAGAGCGTCACAGGGAAAGAGTGGGTTTGGAAGATTAAGGAGGATCCTGTGGGTGGAGTGCTTGCCCACACAAAGCCCTACGTTTGATTCTAGTGCCACATAAATCGGGCGTAGTGACACGAACCCACAATCCCAGCACTTAGGAAGTAGAAGCGGGAAGATAAAAACAAAAACAAAACTAACAACCCTTAAGCACCAGTTACTCAAAACCCAGCTTCCTAGCCTTTCTGAGGCTAGCCTAGGCTACCTAAAACCCTGTCTTAAAAAAAAAAAAATATAGAGGATCATGGGGCAGAGACACAAACGCTCCCACCCAAATAACTGACTTTGTAAGTTTGTTGTTCTGGACATTTATCTCATTTCTACATTTACAGTGTAAACATGGCTGCCCCCCTGGCCCTGTCACACTAAGCCTGGGTGCTTTTCCTCCACAGGGTTACGGCTGACTCTTTATTGGGTCACAAAAGCCCCATTTGACTCAGGCGCGGGAGCGCATTGTGACTGCAAGTGACTGGGTCAGAGTTGGGGTTGAAGGGGCTCACCGGACAGCTGAAGCACTGCTTGGCGGGCAGGGGAACTGACTTAAGGAAGTAGAGGGTTCCCTGGCGTTCTGTGAGGATCTCCATGACAGATGGACCAGATCTGGCCTCAGAGCTCACCACCGTGACCTCCACTGTTCTCCGAGTCCTTTCTCTTGCCTGCCGGCCATGTCCGAGAGCAAACTTTTGTTTGTTTTGAGAAAGGGTCTTCTGTTTCTCCAGTTGGCCTGGAATTTGCCCTTGAACTTCTGATTCTCCTGCCTCTACCCCAAAAGTGCCGGGAGCACAAACATGGACCACTATGTTTCTGCCAAGAAGCAGATTTTTGAAGCAGCCAGTTCACTTGACTTCCTGGTGCCCACTCGTTGAGCAGTGTTCTGCAGAAGTCATGTGATGTGCATGTGATGTGGTGTGCAACAAAGTAGGCAAAAAGTCCTCTTGGGCAGTCCCACAGCTCTCTGCACGCACACACGCACACATGCACGCACGCACACACACACACATGCACGCACGCACGCACACACACGCACACACAGAGTCTAAACTGCTGGTCTCGGAAGCTCAATGTGAACCAGGGTCTGCATAGCTGGTATTACAGGGTTATTGGTACCCAAATCTCCCGCTTGACGTGTGGCTGGGTTTTTTGTTGTTGTTGTTGTTGTTGTTGTTTTGTTTTGTTTTGTTTTGTTTTTGAGCTGTCATCCAAGGACCACACTAGCCTTCAGGACCAGGATCCTGGTGAATGCACAGTGCAAAGGAGAATTCTGTAGCCGGCTGAAGACTAAAAAGGACCTTGTTGGCATAGCATTGTCGACCTGTGAGGTCAGGATACCGGCCACCAGCTGGGCTTCTGCTGTGGCAAAGCCACTCAACTGGGTCTAACTGGGGACACATTCCTGGGAGTCACACACTTTTCCGTGAAGAAGAGGTGAAATAAGATTGGCCTTGTGTGAATTGAATTTCCAGACACAGGCCGAACACAAATGTCAGGGCAGGAACGTATCGCAGAAACTAAAATAAAAAGTCACTTTGGCTCCCACCGATCATTATGACCCAATGGACAGAGCAAAGGGAGGAAGCTGAGCCTCTCTCTCACCGGGCCTGTTGATTGACAGTGCTGCTGGAAACGCTGCCTTGATGAAGCATCGGGCGCTGCCGGGCTGCAGGACGCGCATCTCCCTTCGGCGTTGGTTATAACAGCTAGCCAGAAGCTTTGGCTTTTTGTTTTTTAAGCAGAGAACTAAATAAGCAGTTGCAGCCAGCCTCTGCATTGGCAAGAGTCTCCTTTAGACGGTGAGCCAGCAATGCAGAGCACCACAGGCCCTCAGGAGGCTCCCCTCGAGGAAGGGTAGTATGGAGCTTTTAAAGTCAGGTCTACATAGCAGGACTGTTGCCATCTGACTGGGTTCAGGGTGCCCCCCACCCCCAGAGCATCTTTGGGTGTAGTCACACAGGTGAGGGAGACACGCAGCTTTCTTTTCTCTTTTAAATGTCTGGAGTGGACGTGCTCTGGGAAGTGGAGACCTAGTCACTGCAGACAAGTTTTTTACGAAATTCATATTTGAGTGCTTCGTCAGCAAGTTCTCCGATGTTCCATTTCCTCCCCCGCCAGCTTCCTTGAGCGGCTGACTCCCCCCCACCCCACCCCACCCCCACCCCCGGCTCTAGCAGATTGCTTGTCCCAGGGTGTCTTCCCCAGCAAGTGCCCAGATAGTTTATGAGGACAGTGACACTCCTAATTCCGGCACAATGCTATTAAGAGACCTTACATGTCCCTCCTCCGCAGAGCATCCCTTGTTGCAGATGAACTGTCTGAGAGGAAAGCTTTTTCAGGCAGTGATTCCTCTCCAGTTGGCCAGTCAGTCCCTCTCAGCCAAAGAGGAGTAGAAAAACATTCCCTGAACCACACTGAACACGCAGTCCAAACTCTGCCTCCTCAGAACCCTCTCCTCATCCTTAACACGGTCTCCCGCCCCAAACCACAGGTACAACCTTCAGTACTGTTTCAAGAGCAAGGCTTAACTAAAGGTGACACTGGGGCCCCAGTACGGAGGGAAATATGCGACTCTGGGGAGCTCTTAAAAATGACTGTATGTGTATGCGTGTTTGGGTTGCATGTGTATCTGTGCATGGTATATATGCAGTGAGTGCCCTCTGAGGCAGGAAAAGAGCATCAGACTTCCTGATATTTGATTTATATATTTGGTCCCCTCGGTCTAGAAGGTGCCACTTGCAGGCAGCATGCTGCAGCACCTTGCAGGTGTGTTGAGATGCTACTGGATAGCCGCGGTCGGCATAGGTGTGTAGGCAGCTCTCACCCGGGAGGCGCTAAGGGTGGTGGGCCCAGTGTTCCTGCAGCTCCCGCTCCCTCGGTGTTCTTCTTAGACACAGTGGTCTTCTGCAGCCACTTGCCTCCACTTCCTTCCAGGCGTCCCACAGCCTTCACAGGTGGCCTGGGGATGATTGGTGTTCCCCTAAGTGCCACCCTGAATAGTCACGCAGAGCTGGTTGGGGGAATGCTGGCTTTGCCCCTGGTCTCTTTGACTGGTGTTTGTGCAAGGTGACTCGTGGTCGTTCCCACAGAGCACGCCTCCCTTACTTCCTGTTGCCTTAGCACACATCTTACCATCTTTTTTTTTTTTTTTTTTTTTTTTTTATTGACACGATTAACAATGTGGATGCGGTTGAGTCTGAGATGTAGGGCCATGAGAGGGGTTGCCAGTTCCGGATCATGCAGTTTGGGAATGGTGACAGATAGAGATGAACCATGACGCCCAGACGTCAGTCCAGAAGTTACCTCCACCCACAGACACCAGTCCCCCACGTACCCTTCCCACGTACCCCTGCGTTCTGCGCATCTCTGCTGGTGTAATACCTTTGTTCTTTCCCCCAAGGACGCTGTGCTGTTCTAAGGAGGCGTGTCCTGTGTGGACTGGGGACTGTGTTATATACATGGTGTGCTCTTCCGTGGCCAGGTGCCGGCCTGGATTCCCTGTCTCTCCTTCAGTGGGTGCTGAATACACAGTATGTTCTCCAATGGATGCTGGATGCAGTGTATTCATCAATAGCTGGGTGCTAGGCAGGCTGCGATGCATGTTCTTCAGTGAGTACAATACCCCAGCATGGTGGCTCTGGCATTTGTTTTCTGGGTGAGAACGAGGCTTAGAGAGGAGCTGGATTCTCAGGGGAAGCCTGGGCAGTGGCAGGGATGGGATTGGCTCTGTACTTTCCAGGACACCCAGGAGATGCCCAGGGCTCATTTCCTCTCACTGGAGTAAAGAAAAGAATTACATGGTAATGGCTGCAGGTCCACACCCCCTTATGGAGGACTGCCCTCCCTGTCAGCATCTTTGGTGGGAATCAATTGCTTTAGGTCCCTGGCTTTTAAGGTATAAAAGGATCCCCTGCCTCAGAGCCTGGTGTGAATACCTATTCAGACCTCTTTTACTAAAGTGACCAAAGAATTGACATTCTTTTTTTCTTTTTCTTTTTTTTTTTTTTTTTGGTTTTCCGAGACAGGGTTTCTTTGTATAGCTCTGGCTGTCCTGGAACTCACTCTGTAGACCAGGCTGGCCTCGAACTCAAGAAACCCACTTGCCTCTGCCTCCCAAGTGCTGGGATTAAAGGCATGCGCCACCACTCCCCAGCCAGAATTGGCATTCTTAAAAAAAAGAAAACCAGAAATCTCCCAGGTAATTCTCTTCTTTAGAAGCCCCGAGAGCCCCTTTCTCAGGGATGTAGTGTTTCTGTGTGAGGGAAGAGAACTTAATTTTCTGTCATGTTCAGCAGAGTTCCTCGGAGACCATTCTTGTGATCAGAGCATCAGTGTATCAGACAGAGGCCCGTGTGAGCACGAGTGACAGTGTTGACGAAGAAGCAAAGTGGATGGGCCTTCCCAGTGATCTGCGGTCCTGTGCTCTCTCTGGAGTTGTGTGGCCCCACAGTACATGTTCGTCAGATTGCCCACAGGACTCAAAAAAAAAAGTGAAATCACCGTACTCTAAAAGTTTTATTCAATCGTGTGTTTCCATTTGGAGGAGGCACACGTCACAAGGCTACCTCTACAAGCTCCCAGGCCGTCCAGGGTGTACCTGGAAACCCCTCCATCCATGTTTTCTGTCTCCAGGTTCCTGGTGGCCAGGTCATATCTCTAAGGAACTGAAGGCAGGAGAGCTCTTTCCAGGATAGCCCCAGCTTACTGTGACTGTGTGTTTAACCCTTCTTTGTCCAAAGGTCCTTGCAGCGTGCCAAAAAAAAAAAAAAAAGCCATTCATGAGAGCACATTTTTTTTTTTTAAATATACTTACTACAATATTTTGGCTCCCATAGGCCTGACCAGGATTGCTATAAAAGATGAATAATTTGACATTAAGATGATTCTTTGAGCTTCCTGGGGGATGGGTGCGATGTGAGTTAAGTATGATTATTGCATTATAAATTTTTAATTAAAAGATCCAACTTGACTCACAAGCTGAAGCCGGCAGTAGAGTTGGCAGCCGGCCCCTTTATTCATCGAGAGTGTGGGGTGCAGGCATTTTTCAAAAGCAAAGGGAATCTTATTCCCTTTTATGGCTACTCATATATTAAGCTGAGCTGTCTTCCACCTTCGGGAGCTTCACCGAAACAGATGGAAGCCCTAAAAATGTTTTATTTAGCGTTCTGTTCTTCTCAGGTGCCTCTTCTATCACCTAAAATTCTTCCTTTGTTGCTTTAGACATGAGTTATCAAGAGCGACAGCCTCTGCCCACGTGGGCAAGTGCTCCCGTGTCCTCCCCTAAGATGTGTTCATGTTTTCATCATCTAAGGTAGGAGAGTGCAGGAGGACACCCCTACCAGTCCCCGGGGCCACATTACCATTCGCCCATGTGCCCTCCCTGTGGTCCTGTGTGAGTCCAGCTTTTGTTCCTGAAGAATTTCTCTTCTTACATGTGAATGTGACCTGAAAGGGGAAAAAAAAAATTCTAGAGAAATAAGGTCAGGCGAGATAGGCCTATCCGGTAAGGAAGAATGGCAGAAACAATCACTTACCCCCGTGGCTTGATGACAGCCGGATAGCCACAGGCAAAGGTTCACTAGCCTTGTCATCAGGCCCCACGATTGCCAAGGGGAATCTAGGTGGCCTTGCCAGGTAACCAGCTGCCCTCCCCCTCATATTCTTGAATTCTTACATCCATGAGTGCTCGTTCCCAGACTGTCTGAACAAAGGCCCTGCAGGAGGAGAGGGGCAGGGTGGCTTTAAATCGCAGGATTATCAGGTAAATAAATGTAGAATCCCAACATCAACACGGCTTAGATCTCTGTCAGGTCACCTGATGACCAGTGGTGACCTTGAACGTCAGTTGACTATGGATCCCGGGAACACAGTTTTTCGTCAGTTTGTTTGTTACAGCCGCAACAACCCAGAGTCCGGCTGCTTGCTTACGAAGAATGCACGGCTTCCCCCAGGGAGGTCCTTCCAAACTCATCACTGTGCACCCAGTTTTCTCTCCAGCATGGAGTGGTTTGAGGCTGGCCTGGGCTCTCCAGGCTCCATTTTCTGAGTCTCATTAGCACCAATAAAGACTTCCTCAGAGTCCCTCCTGGACCCTCAAAGCAAAGGCCCCATAGTGTGGACTTGCCTATTTTACAGTCCAATCCCAATTGGCTAACCCAACTTCTGGGATCCTTAAATTCTGAGGCATTGTTTTTGTTGTTGTTGTTGTTGTTGTTTTGGTTGTCTTTTTGACAATGTCTTCTGTCTTCCCGGCCACCTGCACTGGCCTTGGGTCTCTCAACGGCTCATCTTAGCCTTTGATTAGTCTCAGAAGGATGAAGGGTGCACTTTGCCAGCACCACACCCGAAGCATTTTTCAGGCTGGGATCTAAATTTATCAAACACATGGGTGATTCTCCTGCTGGGCCTCAGGCACTCGTTGAAGGGCTTGTCCTGGGTGTCCTGTCTATAAGTAAAGCACAGGAGACAGGGCAGATGCTCTGTCAGTCGTCAGCCTATGAGGACGACCTTTGAAACCCATTCCCAAGACTAACTCAGGAGGCTAACTGCCCACCTAGCGTTTGCAGGGCCATGAGCTTGGTACCCGATGCCAACAAAAGAGAACCTTGCCTGAAGGGCATGAAGCCCGTTGTAATGTTTCTTCTGAGACCATGTTGGGCCACTTAGGATTCCCCATCTCTTCCTTTTTACATAGAAGGTGACTTTCCAGAAAGTGAGAATCAATCTCAGAGTTTCTTTAAAGATGAAGTAATTAAGCCCTTGTTGATCAAGAGAAGCAGAAAGAGCCGGGGAGATGGTGCCAATGGCCTGCCTTCTGCCGAAGCATGAGGACCTGAGTTGGGATCCCCAGAAATCATGGGAAGAGCCAGGCACCGTAGCTTGTACTTGTAACCCTAGCACTGGGGAGTGGAGACAAAAGGACCCCAGGGCTTGCTGGTCAGCCATCTTACTGAATTGGTAAGGTCCAGGTTCTGTGAAAGATTCTGTCTCAAGATGATGATGATGGTGGTGACGACGATGATGATGATGATGATGATAATGTGTAGAGCAACAGAAGGAATTGCTCAAAGTTAATCTCTATCCTCAATGCACACGCTACACACTATGTGTGAGTATACATACTCATGCATACATGTGCACACACACAAATGAACATGTACACACATACACATACATACACAAAGTAAAAAGTCATGGTTTACCTGAATGGTGAAACTGCACTGACTTCTGTAACTTACATCAAGAGGTCAGCTTACCCTCTTGAAATTTTCTGGCAAATAATCAAGGTTTTATGCTTTGGGGAAATTCAACGCTTTGTTCCCACGCACAGTTATTCATCCCAAGACATTCTGTTCGGTGGCTCCACCCTGAGACCCAGAGGGGTATAGTCTTCATTGAACTTTCTTGTTCTTCATCATGCCTCGTTTTTCTGTCTCTATCATGACATTGTTTAAATTTGCATGCAAATATGTGTGTGTGTGTATATATATATACACACACACACACATATATATATACATATACACACACACATATATACATATATTCACATACCAAAGTTCAGGAGGCACAACAGCCCAGTGAAACTCACAAGACAGCACCAACATCACCATCATCCAGGGAAGAAATGGGACACTGTCGCTGTCTCCAGGAGTTTAAGTTTCTTTCCACTCCCCTCCCCCTCCCCTCTGAGCGGTAGCAATCACTTCTTATGATGGACATCCCTAACTCTGAAGCTCCTAAACGTGACACTACCTCAAGCTTAATTTCCTTTTGCCTGTTTGGGGTTAACATACACGGACGGATAGGGTAAGAGCCACGCTAGACCTGGCTGACTTCATCATTTTGAAATCCATGTGCCGCCGTTTGACCCCTTTCACTCTTTCATGGGGTGTGGACTACCATCATTTGAATATTCATCTTGGTATATGTTTTAAACGTTAACAGTTGACTTCCATTATAAACAGCGCTGCAGTAAGCATGTCCAGTCATGCCTATTGATGATTGAGCACCTCCTATTTCTGTAGGTTCTGTACCAGTGTGAGGCTTCTGAAGTGTGTGATATGCGTACATCCACTGTCAACAGGCCCTGCTGGTTTTCTCAAGTGGTTGTACTAGTTTATACTCCCCCACACAGAACATGCCCTTCAGTGTTTGCAATATTTAGTTTTTCAGGAGTTGGTTTCTTTGATGTGTGTCTTAGTCAGGGTTTCTATTCCTGCACAACATCATGACCAAGAAGCAAGTTGGAGAGGAAAGGATTTATTTGGCTTACACTTCCACACTGCTGTTGATCACCAGAGGAAGTCAGGACCAGAACTAGAGCAGGTCAGGAAGCAGGAGCTGATGCAGAGGCCATGGAGGGATGTTCTTTACTGGCTTGCTTCCCCTGGCTTGCTCAGCCTGCTCTCTTATAGAACCCAAGACCTCCAGCCCAGGGATGGCACCAGCCACAAGGGGCAATTGAGAAAATGCCCCACAGCTGGGTCTCATGGAGGCACTTCCCCAACTTAAGCTCCCTTCTCTGTGATAACTCCAGCCTGTGTCAAGTTGACACACAAAACCAGCCGGTACAATGTGGGTTGGCGGGATTTGTTTTGAGAGAACATCATACTGTGCAGGCACACCTGCCTCGGCCTCCCGAGTCCTGCTTTATATAGGCCTGTGCCACCACTCCCTGAGTTTCTCACCTCTAATGCTCATTTCCATGGTGAATAATAAAGTTGAGAACCTTTCTGTGTTTATTGGCCAGCTTGTGATTCTCCCCTGTGAAGTGCCCACTTAATTCGTTTAACCATTTATCGATTAGTTGTCTTTTCCGTATTGATTTTTAGGAGATTTTATATACACAACATGCGAGTCCTTTGTTAGTTATAGGTGCTACAAAGCTGCTCTGTGGCTTAAGGTTTTACTCTCTCATTATCTGCGTGAGGCACAGAATACTTCAACTTGAATGTAGTCAAGTTTGTCAATCTTTTTCTTTATGCTCCGATTTGTGTGGGGGTTTCTTTGTTATGTTAAAGATGTTTTCACTGGGCTAGATAGGTGGGTTTTTCTTTAGAAGACCCAAGTTTGATTCCCACCACCCATGTTTGCTAGCTCACAAGTACCTACTCCAGCTCCAGGAATCTGATGTTCTCTTTTGGCTTCCACAGGCCTCTGTAGTCACATGTGTGCATACACACACACACACACACACACAGAGTTTACAAATGAAAATAAATCTTTCAAAAATGTTTTTGTATTATGATATTGCAAAAGCATTTTCTTGTGTAACCCCGGAGCCTTACTGTCTTGCCTGCATAGTTATCCCTCTAGCCATTCTTCTTTGGGCTTGGTTTGTATATAGCGTACGTAGCACTGGTCATTGGAATGAATGTCCCCACTACTTCCTGTGACCACCTTTGTCAAAAAAAAATGGAAGTAAGTCCCTGGCTCAGTCCTCGGCTCTGTTAGCCGATCTGTCCGTTAATGTGCTAGATACGACTCTGTTTTTATTACTGTAGCCCTACAGTAATAAAATCATTCTTAAATGATTTTAAGTAAGTGATCATTCTTAATGCCCGTAACACAAGTTTTACCCTCTTTCTGCTCCTTCAAAACTGTCTTGGCTCTTCTTGGTCTTCCAGGTTTCCGTATACATTTTAACATGGGCAAAGCAACCACCAAAACAAGTTCTGAATGTTATTACGTTGTGTTTTGTGATGTTTAGTTTTGTCAGCTCGACACAGTCTAGAATCACCTGGGAAGAGAGTTTCAATTGAGGCGCAGTCTAGATTAGGTTCACCTGTGGGCGTGTCTAGGGACGATTGTCTTGATTGTGTTAATTGATGTAAGAAGACCCAGTCCACTGTGGGTGGCAGAATTCCCTAGGCTTGGGTCCCGGACTGTGTTAAGAGTGGACGATGGAACTGAGCAGTGAGCATGCCTGCTTTGTCTGCTCCTGACTGGATGTGACCAGCTGCCTCAGGTGTGTGATCCCCCTGGCTCCCTGGTATGACTCTAAGCTATATTTTGAATGAAAATAAACCTTTTCTCCCCAAAGTTTTTGTCAGGGTATTTGTTCACAGCAACTAGAGAAGTAAAATAGGACAGATTTATAGTTAAAATTGTAGGGAAAATAAGACCTATGCAATCTTAGTTTTCCCTACTTAACTAAGGTATTTAACAGTTCTTCTCAATAATGTTTTCCAAATGGATGTCTTGTCTTTTGTTTGTTTATTTGAAGTAAGCAATTCAAATATTTCTGTACTTGATAAAAGCTTTAAGTTTGTTTGAGCTGATCTATTAGAAATTCATACATATTCAACTCATTAATTTTACTACCTAGATTTGCAAATTCTTGAAAAAAATTTTAATATTTATTTCTTTTCTTGTGTGTGTATGAGAGTTTGCCTGCATTCATGCATAAGTACCATGTGCTTGCTAGGCACCCCTGGCGATCATAAAAAGATTTCAGGTCTCTGGAACTGGAGTTACAGATGATCATGAATCACCATGTGGGTGCTAGGAACTGAACCTGGGTCCTGTGCAAGAGCAACAAGTGCTCTTAACTGCTGAGCCAGCGCTCAAGCCCTATCTTTGTAAATTATTTTGGTTCTTACCATATGCACTGTAATTTCATATTTGACTAGCAAAGCTTTTCTTTCTTTCTAGTTCATCCCTTCCACTTGCCTCTTACTTGGGTCCTGCTTCAGTCAGGAAACCCAGTATAGACTTAGACATAAGGGTAAGGAGTGAGCCCACAGGCAGGGGTCCCAATCTCTTATCGAGGCTCTCTGTATTTTTGCAATAACTTAGTTTTCTAATAATATCGCTTATTAAATTGCAGTATTTTATTTAATCTCTAGCTTATGAGAGCCTTTTAATATGAGTGGATGTGGGATTTTTTTTTCAGATTTTTTTTCACATCTAATAAGATGCTAATTCTCTCCTTTATGCTGTTAAATGTTCAAGTCACATTGGTTGATCATTAAACATTAAATCAGCTTACTTGTGATATATTTGAATGGTGTGTGCTAATGTGTTAATTTTAAGTTTTGTGTCTGTGTTGCTGAGGTGGCTTGGCCTGAATACTTTTTTCCTTCTGTGATAGTCTTTCTACATTATGTAATAATCAAGGGAGGCTGTCCCATAAACATACTGGGGTCCTTCAGAAGAGAATGCCCCACTCAGGGTGTGTGAGGTGGCTGCTATATCATCGTAAAATGTCCAGCAGAATTCATAGAGAAGTACCTTGGGTCAGGAGTAGGCTTTGTGGGAGACCTTTCTGATTAAACTGAGTTGACTTAATGCTTTACTCAAGTGTAAGTTGGCGACTTTGGTAATTGAAAGTATTTCTGACCTTGTATGAGGAGTTTAGCCTCATCTAACTTCTCAGTTTTTTGACTTCAAGGTTTTTTTTTTCAGTCTTTAAAATTTTTTTAGTGTAAGCTGTGTCATGCTATATTGTTTTATCTGTACATGGTTAGGTACATGACATTTCATGGCTCTTGATGGATCCAATCACTGACTAGATTTTGACTTTAAAGAAATAATGCTTGGTCCTTCTTAGCCTGGTTATTAAATTCTCTCCTAATCACTCTTTATTATTTATTTCCCTGTAGTTTCCTTGAATTTAAACATATCTCTTTTTTTCTCACCAATGAAGAATTCTTCATTTTAGTTCTAAATGATAAGCCTGAAATTGTATATACCTAGTAACTTATGAACATTTAAACTCAACATTTATAAAGCAAAATTCAGTAGAACTTTAAGCAAGACCCTCAGCCTCAGTAAGAACATGACTACCATGGAAAACTTGAGCGGTCTCTCAGCAGATTTGACTTAGTCAACTCTAAGATGTATGTTCTTGACTTTAAGCATTTATTTTTTTCTATGTGTACTTAGATATGCTTGCTTGTTTCTTGGGACAGGGTCTTCCTGGGTAGTCGTAGCTGACCTGGAACCCATAGAGTTCCAGACCAACTTACCTCTGTTTCCTGAGTGCTGGGATTTCTGGCATATGCAAAGAACAATGCTGGACTTTCTGTGTGTGTTTAGGCTTAAAGAGAAATGTATAGTCACAGATTTATCTGAACAGCACATATTACAATAGGCAAATTTTCATTGTTACTCCAGCCAAAACATTTTTTCTGTATTTTATGTTGTTATTTTATTGAATCATGGGTTATTTAGGAAGATATTACTCAGTTTCCAACATGGGAATTTTGTAACAATTCATTTCTGTTGTATTTTCATTGTGGCCCAAACACATGCTCAAGTAATTTCAACTATTTGCTACTTGTTGAGACCAGATTTCCTCTCGAGTATGGTCAGTCTTTGTGAATGTTGCATAGTTACTCCAGTGTATGTAATGTGTAATAGTCTCACCCTGAAAAATGGACAACTAATGCCCACAATCTATCTAAGGTGTAAATATAAAAATTTACAGCACAGCTCAACACAGGGCCATCTTGGGCTATGTAGCAAGACCCTTATCTCAAAAAAGAAAAAGAAAGTTTAAAAACAAATCAAAACAAAACAAAACAAAACAAAACAAAATGGTACTTCTAAGTAGCAAAGCACTATGAAGTATGCTTACTATACTGGTTTGTTTTAATCATTGTTTCTGTGTGTGTGTGTGTGTGTGTGTGTGTGTGTGTGTGTGCATGCGCACGCATGTTCATGCGTGTGTACACATGCGTGCGTGCACATGTGTGTGCATGCATGTGTGTGCACATGAGTGTGTGTATGTGTGTGTGTGCGAGCGCGCGTGCGTGGAGGGGCACGTGCACATGCCTGTATGTCTGTGCCTATGTCTGTGTGTTTCTTTGTGGTTTCAGACAGGGAACTAATAATGCCGCAGGAGCACTCATGTAGAGCCACGAGCTATCAAGTGTCCTGTTTTGATGCTACATCGAGTTTCATCAAAGTCGACATCCTTTAAAGAGGACAGAATCAGCCAGACGCACAGCCGCTCACTGAGTGGCACCTCTTTTTCTAAGCAGCACCCCCTGTTCCATCGGCTCCCTCTGGGCGGCAAGAGCCGTCACCTCTCCTTTCCCTTGTTCCATGCTGATTGTCTGAAATGACATCATTTGCCTGGGCTAAATCCATTCAGCTTCTGCAACCTGCTCCTGAATAACCCAGTGGTCGGGACCATCTCTCTGAGTTGTATCAGAGCAAGAGACTAATGCTGACCGATGCCAGTAGATAGCAAATTGAAATGCCATTCAGTGACCCTACAGCTGCCCTGACTCCTACACTGTCTGCAGGTCTGGGGCTCACTCAGGTCATTTTCAAATTCAATAATTCAGTCGGACTCACATAACTTAGAAAAACTATGACCCCCCACCCCCATGGATAAGTGTTGACAGTAAAGATGCACAGGTTAAAGCCACCCAAGGGAAGAGTTACACAGGATGGGATCCTGGAGAGACAGCCACAAGCACCCGGTGGAGCTGGACAGACAACACTTGTCCTTGAAGCAGTGACATTTGACAGTGTATCAATAACCAGGGAGACTCCCACAGATTAGTGTCAAGGTTTTGTTAGGGTCCTTTCATATACACAGTTGACTCTTGTGGGCTGATATTGGTCTCCAGTCTACTCAGAGCTACACTGATATTTGATGTTCCAAATCACACAGACTACATAGCATTCCTAAAGCCAGCGAGTGAGCAAAGGGTACTTATCTCAAGCAAGACACTCCAGGAGCTTAGAGATTGCCTCCGAGGGCTTGAGGACAAGGCGGTATGTATGCTTGGCCAAGGCTCGTCATTCACTGCACATGCGACAAACCTTTAGAAAATATAATCTAGACCTTCTACATGCTTAGGCTTAATAGCTTCCAATCCACTACAATAAAACCCCACTCCCTGTCCTAATGTATCAGGCAGAATGTGATCTGACTCCCTGCCCCTCCCCCTCATATGTCGCAAACACCCAGGTCTTCCCTGGTGTGCTTTAGGACCCCAAGCTTCTCCCTGGCCTTTCTGCTAGCCTAGCTATTCTGCCTGAAATCTCCCAGATCCACATGTAATTGGATCGGTGCTGTCATTCAGGTCTCAGCTTAATAAATGTCATTTCCTCAGAGGCCCCTTGCCTGTCTGCTCGAATTAAATGAGTCCCCAAGTCACTCCCTATCTTATCACCACATTATGAGCTCATCGCAGCAGTGAGATTTGCCTGTTGTTTTCTAGCCCATTTGTCTCTTAATTTTGCTGTTAGAATCCTCCTCTGTGCAAGCGCTATAAAAGCAGAAATGGTGACTTCTCTGTCGTGTCCCTCCCTCGCTTAGGAAACGCTGGACCTGTGTGTGGTCTTGCTAGTCATTGAATGGACGAACACACTGCGGAGTGAATAAGTAAGACTTACAAATGCCGGTTTCATCAAAATTTAAGTCAAAGTCTTTACAGCGAGACATTTAGAGCCTTTAACATAATAACGTGGATTGCAAGGCTTATATGTATCTAGACATCATATATTCATGTTCCTGGGAATGGTTTTGCGTTTTCCCATATAACCAACATCTGGAAAAAAAGAAAGTTGACTCTTCCTGTGCTTGCCCCATCCCTGGAGACTGCCGTCTGCTGACTAGTCTCACTGATGTGTCTGTACCCAAGTGTAACCCTTCAGTACTGCCACATGCTCATTACACCGAATCTCCATTTTAATAGGTTCAGTGTACAACAGTGGCTGTGGTGAGCTGGTGAAAGATGGGTTGCAGACTGGAAGCCTTTGATGCCCCTCCGGTGACATCCCTGGAAGTGCCCGTTCATGCCCCGCCCACCTAAGTTCTGATGGCCAGATTCTATGTGACAGAATCAAATATTGACAGATGCTTCTGGTCTTTGCTAATGACAGTGTGTGAAGTGGTTTTATCATTTTTTTTTCTCAACGGATGAATCCATGATGTAGGGAAATTGCGATACGATCCGTCTCTGACTTAACAATGGTTCAGGCTAATGATGTCTCGACTTTACCGTGATGTGAAAGCAATGCACCCTTGCTGAAACTTTACTTCACATTTTGAACTTTGCATTTTTTCTGGGTTAGTGATATGTGGCACAGAGTCCCATTTCCGTACTAGTCAGCGGCAGCAAACCGCAACTTCTAGTCAGCTGTAAGATAATGAGGGGAAATGACCCACACCCTACACTCTACTGGGTAGCTCATGTTGGGGTGCAGTTGGTTGTATATTTAACACCTTTTCAACTGTGTGTGCATGTGTGTGTGTGTGTGTGTGTGTGTGTGTGTGTATGTTTGTGTGTGTACATGAATGCCTGTTTGGAGCGGAGGGTACATACACACATGAGTGCACAGGCATGTGGAGAATCGAGGACAACTTTGGGTGTCTGTGTGTGTGATTTTAAGAAGCATGCTTCCCCTTGCCTAGTCTCTGTGCCCAGTGCTGCGGTCCTCCCACACTGCTGCTGGCTCTGCTGGTGTTCCAGAGGCCAAACGACTGCCCATCACCCCTACCCAGGGGTCTCACTCAGCTCCCATGCTAGCTCTCCCAGTCTCCACTCGCGGCTTGCCCAGTGCTTCAGTGACCACCCCGGTCTCACCCAGCTCCCTTTAGCCCCGTGTAAGGAAAATGCTAGAGACTTTTATATTTTAAAACTGACAAAGGCTGGACGAAGAATATCCTGCCCCATCCCTTCTTGGCCTCCACAGGCACAACTGTGGAGGCCACGAACTCTCAGTGCCCCAAGAAACCTACATGTCTGCAGCAGCTCCTCATCTGCCAGCTGCCTGGTTCAACTCCCAGTTCTCCCCACCCGCTTCCCGTCCTGCCTGGAATTTAACCAGTCAACAATTAGGGAAACTCCCCCTACAGGTGTCCACCTTGTTTTTTGAGACAGGGTCTCCCATTGACCTAGAGCTCACCCATTAGGCTACCTGGCCATCACACCCTAGAAATCCACTTGTCCACTGCCTCTAGGATTACAAGTGTACAATGCCACCACGCCCAGCTTTTCTTATTCTGGGTTCTGGGAATTGAACTCATGTCCCTAGGCTTGTAAGCATTGATGGAGCCGCCTCCGCGGTTCCATTTTTCAGCTTTTAATGTTTTCAGTTTGCAGGAAGCTTCTCTGGGTAGGGCTCCTCTTATAAACCAAGGAGCATCCGTATTCCTACATGAAATGAACTTCAGAGTTAATGAAGATCACGCATGGGTTTTTAGATAGTAAAAGCCCTGATTCTTTCCCTAGAACTAAGGCTCATTGTTATTTACAGTCACCAAAGATCACTGAAGCAGATACTGATGCTAGGTCACATCTTATGCTCACCTTGTCCTTCCTTCCGGGAGAACTGGATGCTGCCACATGGCGAGCATGAAACATCAGAAAGGATGTGGGTGACCCGTTCTTCTGTTGAACTTTAAGGTTCGTTAGAGCTGGGCTGGGCTAACGTTTCCCTTAGTCCTAGAACACATCCCAACCTGCTTTCTCCACTTTGGAGGGACTTGAACTATAAAACCTTACTGCCCACTGGCTCTGTGTGGCTCTCCCATGTAGTGAGGTGGTGTGCTGTTCCACGAGACCCCTCTTTGACCTGTGTCTATGTACACACACACACACACACACATACACACACACACACACATACACACACACACACATACACACACACACACACACACACACACGTATACACACTAACACTGCAGGAGACCCAACCTGTGTGTAACACCATACATTAATCTTACGACAGGCTAGGAAATCCATCTTGGGAGCAAGACCCGAGTGCTTCTCCCTCTGACTAGCTAATGTCAACCTGTCTGTGATGTCCAAGTGGACACTCTGTCCATTGACTCTACTCTCCGCACTGACCGCCTCCTGTCCATGCTAGTTAATTCTTGACGCCTCAAAGACAGTTGAAGTCAATCAGGGAATGGTTGCTTAGACATGTACTTAGCACTTCAGGAACCAGTCACGCCAAGATTTTACAGCCCGATGCCCTGACGAATGTGTTTTCACCTGCTGTGAATAATTTCTGCTGAGTGCCATTGAGAGAAAAAAAATATAATTCACATTTTCCCATTAAGAAGAAGGCAGCTCTGGCGTGCAGCATTGTCAGTTACCTCGAGACTCCAGTCAGGACTATTCTGAGGTTGATTTGGAAGAAATTCAGCTATTGTAGCTTGGAAACTATCGGTGAAACTTGAACGGTTAGGGCACTCCTTTCTGCGGCCTGATTCGGAATGGAAGAAGTAGTGAAATGGAAACCAACCAGTCGTCAGCACTTCAGCTGAGACTGCTGGGAACTCCAGGGGAACACCAGGGTTGTGCTCAAAGCCAGCTAGCTGGGCTCAAAGGGGCTGTGCATCCCCAGGGATCTTGCTGGGACTTCAGACAGCACCCCCCTTCCTGAAGTTCTTTGCCAAGAACGTGAATGATGCTAGGAATGGTTAAACAACAGGGAAGATGTGTGTCAAAAAGTGTCAAAGTAAGTGATTCAGGTCTTGCTCTCAAGCTAGTGGTGGCAAAGATAAAATTAATCCTGGCCTTGCAAGTGATCTACAGTGAATGTTAGTGGTCTTCCCCCCAGAAGCTGATCCAGGCCCTTCTCCTCCAGGGAAGCCTCCCTGAGACCTTCCTTATTTATTTCTTATACCCTGATGTATGGAGTCTGCTGTCTACAGAACCTAGCCCCAACCTTGACATGCCCTTGGACGGACCCTTTCTTTGTAGGGCAACCAACGCTAGCAGCCACCAGCCAGTGCGAAGCCCCCTCTTTCTGCCTGTGTCAGGGCTCTGGGCCTCAGAGTTGACCACTCCAGGCTTAAGCATCCCGATGAACAGGGCTCTTATTGATGCTGTTCCAGCCACCTTGTGCATTCAGTGACTCCGGGGACTAGCTAAGAAGCCAAACATCCTTTAGCGCACTGAAGAATTTCTGGAGAAAGGTTCTGACTGGAAAAACCCTACCCTGAGATTTTTGCCTTGCTTCCAAAAAAAAAAAAAAATTAAGAATTCATTAAGTTGGAGTATAACATATCTCCGGGTCATACTTATAAACCCGTGTGCATCTAAAATCAGGAGCATTTAGCGAGGGTGGTGGTAAAGCCCAGAGACAGAACATTTACCCAGCAGTCTCAGCGTCCCGGTTTCTAACCCCAACAGTAAAATAAAGTGGACAAAATCAGAAACATTTAACGGAAATGCACTCGTGCATGCGCGCGCAGTGGGCGGTGTTCCAGAGGAGACTCATTGTGCAGTGTTTGGGTGTAGGATGAGCGGAATCCCAGCCTGGTGGTGAGCACAGTGCTTTTTACAGTAAATTGTAAGTAGATAGGGTCAGAAGCAGACACTCACCTTGCGTTCCTTGGTGTGTTTTGGTCAGTTTGCTACCTGGCCTCACTGCCCCTTTCGCCTCCTGGTTTCTCCTCCTCGCTGTCCTTTTCACTTGGGCTCAGCCACTCCATGTGAGGACATAGTATGCCCAGCTGTCATGAACCCTAGGAGGTCGGCAAGAGTGTGTGCTGGTCTGAGGCCAGGCCCTGGGCCATGCCTGGGTGGCTACAGCCACCAGCTCGACAGGCTAAATAATGTTAAATCCTGTCCAAAATACAACCAACTCTATTTATTTTGAGAATCATTCAGAAGACAAACTGTTTGGCACAAAGTGTCATAGGCAGAAACTAAAGTTCTTTTGGGGATATGGTCCCTGCACCCTGGATCCCTTTTCCTGTTGTTTCTGCAATCCAGGCTGTGAGCTTGTCATTGTGACCTGAGTCTGATGACAGGTGAGGTACCAGGTTATCTGTTAACAGATTGAGACTAGGGCTGAAAATAAGAGCCTCCTTGTAAAGCTGTTGACCATTTTAAATCTCACAAAGTGATGTTCGTCTCTTATTACAGACTGCCGCATCCCCCAAATTGAAGATGCTGAGATTCATAACAAGACATATAGACACGGAGATAAGTTAATCATCAACTGTCATGAGGGATTCAAGATCCGGTACCCTGACCTGCACAACCTGGTTTCCTTATGTCGTAATGATGGGACATGGAATAACCTGCCCATCTGTCAAGGTATGAGATGGGAGCCACTGTGGTTCGCTGTCACTGTAAAGGATGGGTATGCATGATCCTCTAATAGAGCAACAGGCATTATGGCAGAGAAATACAAGGTCATCCCCCCCCCCAGGTTCTGCCCTGCCTTCCTGTGACTTCTCTCCTTATGGTGACCGTAGACCACATTTCCCAATATAGAAAGGACAGACCTTATACTTCAGTATGTCTAGTATCCTACCCTTTCCCCTTAGAAAACCAGGAAGGTAGTGTAAGAATTAGGAGAAGTGGGCTGGTAAAGAGGCTCAGCAGGGAAAGGGGCTTGCCCACAGCCTGACAACCGGAGTTCCGGCTCTAGAATGCACTCATAGACGTAAGAGAGAACCAACCACACAGGCACTGTGGCTTGCACGTGTGTGCCCATGCCTATGTACACACACGTGAGCACGCACACTTACACACACTAATAATAAATTAAAAAGAATTAGGAGGCTTTGTAGCTGGGCTTTGAATACCGGGATGAATTGTGGACTTACTGGAAATAACAGTGTGGTGCTTGAGTAGGAGCGAGAACACAGTAAGCGTCTTAGAGAGGCTTTTCTCTTCGTAATGTCATCCTTCTTATAATGCATGAAAAGCAGAAAAATAATCACATTCAGATGCTTCCAAACTGCACAGCAAATATTTATCCTTTCACACTTTTAAAATTTGCCCCAGCCACCACATATAGAGGGACCTGTTTCTGAAAATAAGCCCTTGAGTTCACATTAATTCTGATTTTATTTTTTGACATGTGACTTGGTCTAAAGGACCAAAAGGAGCCAATGCATAATTCATAATTTGAGGGAGAAGGAAGGCGTCCAATTTGTTCCAAAAGCTCTGGCATGTTCGAGTTGAGATGAATGTTAACTTTGTGCCTGGAAATCACAACTGGCAGGCCCTGATATTGCTTTGTGTGGCCCATCATCAGGAATAAATTGTTTCCCCACACCAGAGCTTAAGAGTCGTGACCCTCTGGAAGGAACAAAGGCTTCAGAGTTGAGAGGACAGAGGAGCCTAGCCATCACTCTGCCTGCCCTGTGGCCTGTGTCGCTAGCCTACCCTAACAGAGACATGGGCTGTATTTATCTGTTCAGAGACTGCCTACAACACAACCAACTGGCACCTGGGTTGGGCTCCTCATGCAAATAAACATCATTAGCCACAGATTTATTCCAGGACCAGAGTCACGGGGTGAGGAAATTCACCTCAGACCTCGGCTGCTCCCTGCAGTCCGGTTTTCTCTGTATCCCTTCTCTGTGGCTTCTCACCCTCTCTAGTCCTCCCTTGTATTCCTTAAATCCAGGGAGTTCCCTTAGGAATCCCGTTTCCCCGTGGCCTGATGTTATTTTAAAGAGTTCATATATGTGTGTGTGTGTGTGTGTGTGTGTGTGTGTGTGTGTGTGCCTTGCTTTTGCTCTGTCTGGCTGAGTCTGGGTCACTCTCTCATTCTCAAATTCTGCTCAAGAGCAGGTCAGCAACAAGAGAGCTGGCTGGCTATTCTCTCTCTCTCTCTCTCTCTCTCTCTCTCTCTCTCTCTCTGTGTGTGTGTGTGTGTGTGTGTGTGTTACTGGGATTCGAACCTAGAGCTTCACACATGCTCGGTCAGTTCCCTGCTTCTGAGTTATGCTCCTATTCCACCTTCTAAACTCTTAATTTTGAAAGAAGGTCTCAGCAATTTACCCAAGCAACCCCTGAACTCACTCCGCAGCCCAGATGGGCTTTGAAACTCATGATTCCCCTTGCCTCAGTTCCCCCAAGACGCTGCAGTTGTAGGCCTGTCCCACCAAGCCTGCACCTGGTTACTCATAAGAGACGCAATGCTCCAAACAACACCACGCAGCCCAGCTCCTTCATCACGCCTTCTCAGAGCCCCCATCCCATGCAGTAGGTGCCCGGCCTGTGCTGTGGTTCCAGCCCGTCCTGTGCAGAGTCCTGCCCGCTACTCCTCACCCGCTGTCCTCTGACCACCCAGCTAGCTGGCACAACACCAGAAAGGGATATTCTGCGTTGCTGCAGACAGCCTGGCACCTCTCGGATCCCCCTGGTGGATTGTAATTGGCTCCCAGAGTGACATTTCATTCTAGAGCTTCTATTTGCACCTATAGATCCAGGGGCTAAGGCTCTAGTAGGCGGCTCTCTATTATCTAAAAGTGCAAATGGAAATCCCATTGAACTCTTGAATTGAAGCCTGCTTCCCACCGTTATATTTAGGATGGGCTGTCTCCAGCCAAGAGTGAGCATATCTTTCCTTCTCAGTACTGATTAGCTGCATGAATTATAGCTCCTGCCATCTCCTCAGGAGGAGTGGAGGACAGGCTGCACAGAGGCCTTTGGGGGTGGGGGAGGGTGGTGGTGGCACTTTAGGTTTTGGAGGAGTGTCCTGCTCACTGTGGGGCAGAATCATCTGTGATTTGGGAAAGACCGTCATCTCCACACGAGTAGCTTGGAGTGGGAGCCCTGCCATGGGAGGGCAGGCTGGGCCAACTCCCTATCAGCCACCTGAACTGCACACGGATCCCACACCTTCCCTTTGCTCCAGTTAACGGACTCATCTGCTGTCCTCAATTACTGATCCCATTTCTTCCTGCTTTCCACTCCCCACTCTGACCCCTCATATCTCACCTTTGCTGTGAATATTACCAGTTTTTAGCTCAGGAAGATGAAAAGTCATCTAAGGGAGGGAACTCAGGAGGTGGCTCAGTTGGTAAAGTGCCTGCGTGAGGCTCTGGGGATCTGAGGTGGATCTCCAGTACCACAGAAGCTGGGCATGGCATGTGGCAAGCATCTGCATCCCACTGCTGGGGGGTACAGAGATGGGGCATGGCTGGGCCAGCCAGCCGAGCTGAGACAGAGACACCCTGGTACGGTGAGAGATTCTGTCTCTGAGAAAGAGAGACAACAGTAGAAAAAGACACCTGCCATTGATCTGCAGCCTCCACACATGTACATACCATCACTGACAGACAGACGAGCAGGTAGACACACACACACACACACACACACACACACACACAGGAATTGAGAAAAACTAATACCTTGAGACGGGGTAAAAAGACGCAGAGTTCTCCCACCTTTGGGGGTATCTAGAAACCTCCTGACTGGTTCTAGGTCGGGGCCTGCTCAGATCATGGACCTTGGTGTCTAAGACGTAGCAGCGTGGTAGGGTACCCCACAATCACAAGGGTGAGTGGCTATGTTTGTCCCTTAGGTCTATCCTGGCGCCTCTCTTGTCTCTCCTCACTCTGGTGCACAGGTACCACGTCAACCCGCTGAGAGAACACCTCAGGACAGTATGTGACGAAGCCAGCTCTGGAGGAGGGCTTAGTCATCTCCCATCATGCATGGAGTACAAACCCCGTGTTTGGCACTAGAAGGGAAAGCGGGTCTTTTCATTTTATGCTATTGCTTCGCACACACGCCTGCCCCCTGGAAGGATATCACATCACCCTGTGATGTCATTATGCATGCCAGTGACATTGTTCACCACAATTCCATGGCAGCAGGAAAGGCACGCACAGCAGAATTCTGTGCCGTGAGGAATAACTCGGGCTTCAGGACCCAAAGGCAGACGGTGATTTAGAAGCAGGGCTCCAGGGGTCTGCTTTCCCACTTCTCTGATAGCACCCAGCATACTCCTTTTGGAACGGAGACCCACTGCAAGTCTGTGCTCCTCAGAGGGCCTTCCTCCCCCCTGGACCTTAGCAATGCATATCCTCGGGGGTTCCACCGAGACCTGCTGAGACAGAAGCCCTGCCTGTGGCCTGGGGGTCTGTGTCCACTAAGGCCTCTGAGGAATTCTCAAGTTTGAAAACCAGCACAAGACTCTTCGTCTTTTTCCCTTCGAACCCGGTTCTCAGAAATCCAGTGGGACCAGCACAGCAAGACTCTGTCCCATGACTGAGTTTAGAACATAGGCTGCCCAAGTCACAGATCCCTAGCCATTAGGGTGTCTGTTCCCTGCTAGGGTGCCTCAGTGTCTTCAGCCCCGATGTCATCTTAAATGACACAGGGAGCTTCATAAACATACAGTGACACCAGGCTCTCTTCCTGGGCATGGCTCCCAGGCACCGCTGGGTTGTAAAAGCCCCTCAAGTGATGCTAATGGTCCATTTGGGACAGGCTCACCTGGCTAGGGATACACTAATCCATACCCTGCTTGCCTCCTTCTTTTCCTCCTAACCCTTTGTCTGACCCCCACGGCACCGTCTCAGATATACCAGCAAACATCTCTGTATTTGTGGCCCACGTCTACAATGGCCTCTTGTTGCTAAGAGGCAATCCCAGAGTTCCTCCGTGCCGTTGGCCGGACACATATGCAAAGGCAGCCCAGTGAGACCTTTCCACTTTGCTTTCACAGGCTGCCTGAGACCTCTAGCCGCTACCAATGGCTACGTGAACATCTCCGAGTTCCAGACCTCCTTCCCTGTGGGAACTGTGATCGCTTATCGCTGCTTCCCTGGATTTAAACTCGAGGGTTCCGAGAACATCGAGTGCTTGCACAACCTTATCTGGTCGTCCAGCCCACCCCGGTGCCTTGCTCTGGAAGGTAACACATAGAAACCTTTTGGATGGGGAGGTGTCTGATGGCGGCCAGTAGGGACCTTTGCTTTCCTAAGTCCAGATCACCCACCTGACCTGGAGCTGTACTTACATTAAACGCGCCCCTCCCCCACCCACCTGTCACCATTCTTAGATTTTAGGGGAAGAAGGTGAATAAAGAAAAAAGAAAAAAGCTGGAAAAAAAAAAAAAACAAAAAGCAAATATCAGACTGCAGAGTATTGCAAAGTTAAATGAAATGCCTTCAGAAATTAATTTTCTCTGCACCGGATGATGATAACAGATGGCATGGTGACACCATCCGTCTCACCCCTCTTTTTATTGTGGTATCAATGTTTCTTTCATTTTCCCATGCATTTACAGTGAAGCCGTAAATGTTTGGCTGTAAGACACGAAGCCTGAAAGCAAGAGCTGTCTCTTCCCTGTCTTTATGAAATCTGAATGGTTATAGAGTGTGTGTTGATAAAGACCACTAATTAGGGGGTTTGTGTTGACTGGGTCTTGGGGGACAGGGCGGCACCGGTTCCATTTCCAGAATCAGGCCAGTGCGTCCTTGGGTTCCTAATATCCTCCCCCTGAAATCTAATGCCAGGCCTCAGCCCCGGTGTGTCTCAGGTCTTGAAGTTTCACCTGATGTGCTTCTTCCTTCACATCCGGGTAAGTGGGTGGAAATGGCGGGGGGGGGGGAGAAAACTTCCATTCGAGAACCCCCTCCAAACCTGTCCACAACCCAACCCCCGAAAAACCATAACACGCCAGAGCAAACCAGTCCCTCCAAATTAGCAGCAGCAGAGGCCGGCAGCTTCCCTGTTGGCTTTCCCCAGGAGAAGCGGGGTACAGAGTGTCCTGTAAGAAGCGGGGGCTGCAGAAGGTTCTCAGAGCAGTGGGAGAAGGTCTTTATTTCTAAAGGAAGGGCCAATGTGGAGAGAGTTGGCCAGAGCCATGCAGCCTCCTTGGACAAGAGAGTTGAAGGGGTGGAGGGAGGGATGGCCGCCCCATGCCATTCATCTGCTAAAGTCTGCAATGTCTTAAAGTCCCCACACACCCCTGTCTCCCACAGGGCCAGATTTTATAGGGGACAAAGGCCAAGATAGAAGGTTAAAGTTGAGACACCCTACCTATATAGCAAAGAAGTTTTCAATGGGAGCATTCAGTAGAAGCTGTGTGTGTGTGTGTGTGTGTGTGTGTGTGTGTGTGTGTGTATTCTTCATCTAAAATTCAAATAGAATTGACTGTTTTGTACCCCTGTTTGCTAAAGCTGGCTAGTCTAGTCTCCAGAGACAAGGTGCTACCCCCCACCTCCCCATCTCCCAGCCTCCCCACCCCCCCTTCCAGTGTAGTCACCTCTCCATTGTCCGCATACTGCAGGTGGGTCGTGGTGAGTTCTGGCTGTCACTAAAAGGCTCACTTCCTAGTTCCTGGAGGATTTTCCATATTCACATAACCCCAAAATCAAGGGTAGTTTAAAGATATCATTGTTAGGATTTTGTCAAATTGAAATGCCTGTTTTAGCATCTTTTCAAATTTGCCTTAACTGCATTTGAAGTAGTCAGAGTCTATAAGCTTCACTGGGGGACTTGGAAAGCCGCCTTTTATGGAGCCTGGAGAATATGATATGGATAGACATAAAACAACATCAGACTTCAGAGGCAGTGATCTAAGGGTTATACACAGGGAGCTGGGAGCAGCTTCTGGCTGCTGGCTGTTGCACGGAAGGATCCGGGCACCGCCCACACCAGGAGGGCACCGCCCACACCAGGAGGGCACCGCCCACACCAGGAGAGCACCGCCCACACCAGGAGGGCCACTCGATGCCTTCCCCTCCCCACTCCCACCACTTTTTAGAAAAAAGATTACTTTTTTGGGGGGGGCGGGGGAGCGTGGAATTCAAGACAGGGTTTAAAAGATAACTTTTGCATCTTGGTTGTTAATGCCCTTCCCTCCAAAATATCCGTGAGCCCGTCCAAAGCAACATAGGTCGGAAGTATAAAAGCTACAAGTCTAAGCCCACAGGCGGAGTAAGCCAGAGGGATGCTGGTTGCTCAGGACCACAACTAGTAGTCCTTGGGGAGATGCTCACTGAAGCAGCAGAGAGAGCAGCAGCGCTGACAGTCTAACTCTTCGCCGGCCTCCCACGTTTCCCCTTCTCCCCGTCTTATGAAGAACACATTTCATATAATTTGATTTTTCTTTACGGTGCAGTAAAAACTACCTAACTGTGCCGTGTATCCCGGTATTCCTCGGGGCTTTTAAATCCATTAGCGTTCTGACCCCAGCAGGGAGTGGGGTGGGCAAGAGTTCTGTAAAAAGCTTTCCTCAACCTCTTAAACTCCTACAGATCACCAGCCTCCTACCCTCCATGGACCTGTCACTCATGCATGACACGGTAGCTGTCCCCAGACCTAACATGATCAGTAGCTTGCTCAGTACTCACAACACTGGATTCAGCCCCCAAATACTACATAGGCCGAGCATGGTGGCATACACCCATATCCCAGCACTCAGAGAACCAGGTGTTCAAAGCCCTCCTTAGCTATATGGTGAGTCAAGGCCAACCTTGGCTACAGAAAACTCCATCTCAGAAATAATAAAGCAGGCCAGGGGGGGCTGGCTCAGTGGTTAAGATCTTATACTAGCCACTCTTGAAGAGGAGACAAGTTTGGTTTCCACACTTACGACAAATGGCTCACAACCACCTGTCAACCTGTCACTCCAGGGACAGGGGCATCCTTTGCCCCTGGCCTCCACCTACCTGCTCTTATGTGCACATACCATACACAGACAGACAGACAGGCACACGCGTGTACACACACACACACACACACACACACACACACGAGTTTAAATAGACTAGAATAGAAAATGATTTTGGTCATACTTCATGGAACTATAAGGCTTTGGGATGAGAGCAAATGTAATACTTTTAAGGAGTATTGGTCATCTGGTGATAGTCAAGGGTACTGTCACTCTTAGATTCAGGTATAAGGTCACCCTAAGTTAGTTATGGCTATGAATAAAATGCCCAGGCTTTAAGACTCACGTATTGTGTCACTCTCTGGTTGGTCAAGTGTTGTTCTGGCTCTCTGCACGTTCTTAACTGTGTTTGGAAATACTTCATAATAATAATGATGACTTAAGGAGGGATGGCAGCACACGCCTTTAATCTCAGACTCAGAAGGCAGAGACAAGCAGATCTCTGTGAGTTCGAAGCCAGCCTGGTCTACAGAATGGGTTCTAGGACAGCCAGAGCTACACAGAGAAACCCCGTCTTGAGACAAAACAAGTGATCACTTAACTGAAAGCTGACAGGCTGTGTGCTGTGCCCTCACCATCTAACCCTCTGTGCCCTCCTAACATCTCCTTCCTGTTCTCAGCTGTCTGGCGGATGCGCAAACCCAGGCTTCTAAAAGCTCAGTGACAGGAGCTATGGAGTACAAGATGGAGCTGGGGACTCAAGCCTGGGCCTCTGTCACTTCAAAGCCATTGGTCGAGCCTAGTTCACTAGTAGGGATTGCCTTATGGTCTAACAGGAAGATAGTCTGGTACTTTTATAGTTGTCTTTGAAGTAGAAAAAGGATTTTAAATAATTGTTGCATAGTAAAGGATTCATCGTTCAGGTCCAGTTATCTCCCTAGAGGAATGCCTGAGGGAGGCCCATCCTTGTCAGCACTCCTTGCTGCCTCCCAGCAGGACCGGGTGTCCCTGGCTACAGCTGAGCCAGCAAGGCAGCAGAGAGCATGGGTCCCTGTCACAGCCTGAGGCAGTGACACCTTGGTGGCTGGCTGGCAGGACTTGTGTAAACTCCTTGCACCACGAGGCCCCACTTCTCCCTAGTGGGCGGAGCCAACATTTGAATGGCAGGTGTGAGTGACCCTGCCTTCAAGGTCAGGCTGCATGAAGAGTTGATGGCCTGGAAGCAAAGGTCATGCAGTGCCATCAAGAGTCCCAAGGACCAAAGGTTATCGAAGCCCTGCGCTGCTATTCCCATCTTGCTGGCAGCAGGCACATTCTGGAAGGAACATGTGTTTCCATATTTATATCATGTGGCAAAGACCCTGAGAACATACGGTCTTAAACCACTGCTATGACAAACGAATATATTGATCTGTTTGGGCCTGAAGGTATCCCATGATCCTTATACATTGGCCTGTTTTTGGAGGCCTGTCTGTCTGTCCTCATGTGGCTGCGTCTCAGATCTTTCCCCTCTCAGGCCTTTTGACCTTCGTGACTGCTAACCTCTGCCTGTGTCTTTCCCATACGTACTTCCTTGCTGAATGCAAATCTTTTTTATAAAACGCCTTTGTTAGTGAGCATGAGCAGTCTCCCGTCTCTGGGTGCTAAGAGCTTTGTTACCTGTCTACCCAACACTCACGAAGCCCAGAGCAATACCGAGCTAGGCACCAGGGAACTCCAAGGAAAAACAGAGGACATGATTCAGTTATTTGCAGAGTCGAGAATCTAACAGACTCTGGAGACCCTCGTCATCACCATAGTCTGATGTCCACATGCAGCTACTTTCACCACAGGGCACATCAGGGCTTCTGCTGTGGGCAGGGGTGGGAGGGCAGGCTAGTGGGAGATAATCACAACGGCAAAGTGAAATTTCTACCCGGAGATATATGGCTCTTTATTTTCCCAGAGTCCAAGCCATGGTGTGTTTTCTGCCTGCCCTTAAGCTTTAGGAAGTGTGGGGTCTCTCCTGTGTGAAAGGATTCCCTTCTGGAGCTCCACAGAGCTCGTCAGGCTGTGTGAATGCCTTAGTGTGTGTGGAGGGTGCTCGTCCAAGGGCTTGTAGGATGTGAGTGTGGGAGAGAGTGCGAGGGCATCAGACAAGTGAACTACTCAGGTGGCAGTCCGACTCTTAACTACTTGTAGTCAACTACACGTGCTCTAAATGTTAGAAGGAAGCAGGTGGGCATACAGGTCAAGAAAAGGAGATAGCAACTGCCTAGAATCCCCAGAGCACACTGAGGCCGGGACTGTGTGGGAGACAGCTGTGTGTGGCTGTAGAAGCGGGCTCTTCTTCTTCAAGAGGATGAACCCTCAGAAAGCGTTTAGTGTCTAGAGCATTCTCTTAACATCCAGGCTTCCAAATGGACAGGAAGTAGAGTGTGTGCTAAGGATGTCTAGTTAGAGAAATTCCTAATAACCGTTTTCACAAATGGTAGGTCAGGGACAACAGTGATCACGTGACCACTCAAATACAGAGGAGAGGAAAGGTCAAGAGAAGAGGCGACTGAAGCATGAACTTGGAGTTCAGAGTCTTTGGCTTAAGACTCCTGTGCACATAAGAAGTCTGCACCCAAATTTGTAAATTGTAAATAGCTGTAAATTGTTAATCTGATCTGAGCTCCGGTGACCGCACTTCTTGCCAACCCCCAAAGTTCTCTGGATTCGTGAATGAAAACACACACACAAACACATGCAAGCTTTATTTGACTAGCTCACTTCTAAACCTCCCCATGGCTAGCATACACTCAGCTCCAGTATTCCTGAGTTAACACTTTCTAAATCCATATTTTATCTTTCCAGCCCCATTTCCTTCTGGGCAGCCCTCTCATGGGGCCACTTTCCCTTTGTACCTATATTGCTGGATGATTTCTCTCCTGCAGCTCTTAAACCTGATCTCTCCGATTCCCCATCATGGCGATTCTGTTCCTTCTCTCTTCTACATTTCCTGCCCAGGCATCCTAAAAGCCCCGCCTCTTTCACCCTGAGCAGCCATTGGCCGCTGGCTCTTTATTGATAAATCAAAAACCAATGGGGGACTGGGACCCTCAGCGTCTAGACACGTAGATTCCCGTGTGATTTGGGGAGTCGAATTAAGACAAAGCGTTAGAACCTATCCCCAACACATATTCGTTTCCCCTGCCTCTCTTCATCTGGGGGGAAGAGCAGGTTGGTTTGGAGTGTACACTTTGAGGGGACATGGTATACTGTGATGGGGAGGGCATGGTGGCAGGAGGGTGAGGTGGTTGCTCACAAGGTGTTCACGAAGGGACAGGAGAGGCAGAAGTGGAGCTGGGTTACGGAGTCACAAAGCTCACACCCATTTGCTACAGGAAGCTACTCCTTCCTAAGGTTTTACTCCCAGCACTCCAGCTGGAGACCAAGGGTTCAGATATACCAGCCCGTGTGGGGCATTTTACATTCAAACCAATCCTGTCCCCCATTCCACAATGCTCATGGACATAAATCAACCCCGCCCACACCCCACTAATCTCATGGCGATCTCCTATTGCAAAATGCATTTGAACTTCTAAAGTCCCCATAGTCGTTAGCTATCCCAACATTGTTCTAACGTTCGCAGTCTCTTTTGCGGCTCAAGGTACTGTCTTTAGAGGATATTACAGTCTGTCACAGAAGGGAAGGCGTGATGGCAGATGGGAAAAGTGGTTGGTCACACTACACTAGCACTCGGTCCCTAACTGCTGAGTTAGAGGATCCGGGCCTGAAGTCAGAAGTCCTTCTCTCAGTAGATTCTAGAAATAAAAGAGGGACCATGATTCCCTCTAGAAAGGACTAAACATCCCGTGAGACTAGACGCTGAAAAAGAGAAGACACTCCAATTGACACCATTTGCTATTTTAATTAAATGCCTGTGAGATTCATATATTCATCCGGCAAACGTTTTTTTATGCTTAGCTGCACTGGAGTCTACAAGGCCCAGAGACTAGTTAGTTCGTGAAAGTCTCTGCTGCTCCGGGCCTCCCATAGCTGGTGCTGCTCTCGGTGGAACTCATTGCCTGTAAGTGGAGGTAGACAGAAAAGTACCCTATCTGTCCGTTAGCCAGGGTGCTTGCTGCCTGCCTGCCTGCTTCGAGGCTGGGCAGAAGGCACTTCCAGAGTGAGGCCTTCCTGGCTTTGAGAGAGTTGAGAAGAGCTGGTGAGTCACTTGCCGCCGGGTGGATCATCTCCAGAGAGGTTGGTGTGCTTTTCCATTTGATTTCCCCCAAGAAGGCTCCTGTCGATCCAGAGCAGTGCTTCTCAACCTTCCTAAAGCAGTGACCCTTTAACACAGTTCCTCAGGTTTGATTCCCTACTGTAAAAGTATCCCCATTGCTACTTTATAACTATGATTCTGCTACTGTTATGGATGATAGCATAAGCCCCTGTGGTTTCCAATGGCCTTTGGGAGCTGAGACCCACAGGTTGAGAACCGCTGCAGTAGAAGCTTTGTCTTATGATTTCAACAGTCGCTGCCCCCCACACACACACTTCCCCCTGTGTGGTCAAGGCTGTCTCTCGGCCTCATGCCTGGTGTTTAAACCAGGAGGAGGCAAAGCTGACCGGTCCTCAGAATCACAGTGCCCAGCATGATCTGTGGTGCCTGTCCAAGGCCCAGCTCACAGGATAAGAGGGAGATGTAATGAGTGACCGATCCAGTCACAGAGCAGGCTGCAGTGTGGTTTCCTCAGAACCCACGAGTGCCCAGGGGCCTTTCAGATTGGCAGCCTTTCATGAGAAAAGGAGGAAAAATAGGAAAGTGAAGAATATTGGCCAAGTGCTGAATAACTTGAAAGGTTCCAATCTGAGATCGAACGTCAGAGCCAGTTTGGATGTGGAAGACTCATAGGGTTTTTTGTTGTTGTTGCTGTTGTTGTTGTTGTTGTTTGTGGTGTTCTTTGTTCCCAAGTCAAAACACATTCAAAACACATAAGAAACACATAAAACAAGTCAAAACACATAAGAGGCGACCGGCTTGGCAGGTGCCTGTCACGATTTCTCCCTCTGGAATTCCTGCCTTCACCAGGAAGCCCCTGGGGACTTGAAAGCCAGGCAGCAGGAATCTGAAGTCTTCTGGTTAGAGACCTTCTTTGCCTGTCACAGAGAGCTCCTAGGAGACAGGCTACCTCACCTCACAAACCCAGCACCCACTCTCATGCTAGGGGGGTCCAGGGGGTAGAGGGGAAAGGAGGAGGGGGAAAGGGTAGGTGAGAAACTGAGAGCACTGGAAGCCCAGCTCTTCCCAAGAGAGTGGCTGTCAATCACAGCCTGTGATGAAACCCACCGCTACCAGGTTGCTCCCTCAGGCACAGGTGGGGTCCTCGGCTCATGTGTGTCAGCTGCTTGCCGCTGCCCTTCACAGAGCAAGTGAGAGAGACTTGGAATCTCTCCCTCTTCTACCTGGTTGTCCAAATAAGAAAGGTTGGGTTAGACATGCAGCTTAGTTCTCTATAAAGTATTCTGCTCAGGAGTTTGAAAACAGAGGAAAGGCAAGGAGAAGCATCCCCCCCCCTTCCCCCAGCCCAAGGAACATCATGGGTCTGACAGTTATTTTTTTAGTCCTGCAGAGCGAGGTATTGAACCCAGGGCCTTGGACACACCAGGCAGGTGCTCTGGTACTGAGGTCTATCCATAGCACCTGTTATTATAGACTCTCCAGGCTGGCCTTACATTTGCTGTCCTCTTGCTTCAACCTCTGGAGTATTGAAATGACAGGCCTGGGCCACCATAGCCAGCTCATTTTCTGATGCTCATTCTGAATTACGGATTATAGGAGACAAAGCCGTAGACATGACCCCCGTGCCTCCCAGCCACCCTACCATGCCAGGCTCAGACACCTCTGTGTAGATGAGTGGGAACATTCGGAGCTGGCTTGGCGGTGGCCTTGGGGTCTGTAGGTGCTGTGCCCTCATACAGCTCTAGGCTCTGACCCTACCAGGATGCTTGGCATGGGGAGGGCCCATGCTCCTCCGCCACCCCTCCCCTCTGTATCAGCATCCTTGAGCATGGGGAAGCAATATTCCTGTGTCTGTCCTTAGAGCAGTCCCTTGCTGGAAGAGAGGCCCTCCCCTTCTCCCCAGCCCTGACCCCAGATGTATTCTCCTTCCCCAAACTGCCTTAGCTCTCTTGTCATTTTGAAGTTCCTCCTCCAAGCCCCACATGGTGGGGCCTTTATTCTCTGATCACTTCTTGGTCACAAGCAGGTGTGATATCAGCCACAGAGAGCCCTCCATCTTCCCCAAGCCTTGGATTAGATTTCAGCAAAAAAAATCACTGGAAGCTACTCTGTCTGGACTTGAAGTAGAACCGAAAGAAAAGCATAACAAAAATCGTGTTCCAGAATGTGTGTCTCCTGAAACCCAGGCCTTCTAACACCACCCCTGTGGCCCTTGTAGGACCCAGACGCCCCCTCCTGACAGCCACATTTTCTGACTGGTGTATACCAGAGACTGGTGTATACTCTGCCCAGGGAGGCTGCCTCTGAGAGGTGTTGGTGGAGGTCTGTGATTTGGGGCATGCGATTCCAGTTGGGGAGGCCACCAACTCAGCCACAGAGTCAGCCTTGCTCCCCTAAGAGCCACTGTCCATCCTGTCTGCTTGTGGAGGGCCGTCTGAGAGATAGACATGCCCTTTGTCAACTTTCTCCAGCCTTGAGCCAGTTCCAAGTAATGTGTCCTTGTACAGAAAGGGAACAGGCTGAATGACGCCCCTGGCCTTGGGTGTCACCTACAAGGTACACAGACAGATTCAGAAACAGCCCTGCCACAAGATGGCGGTCTTTCCCTGAACGTCCCATTACCTTCCTTGGAGGGATGCCAAGGACATGGTGTGACTTGCTCCGCATCCATCACTGTCCCTATAGCGTGGAATTTTAGTATGCAAACGCTTTTTCTGCATGTGCGTGGCGGGGTGGAGAGGATGTGGCATATGATGGTCCCCAAGATGCCCTGCATACCTCTGTACCGTGGTGGTGGGCACTGTGGGAGTTACTTCTTTCCCCCCACCCCTTACCCCATCTGCTTCTCAGGTAAAGCCTCAGGACCACCCAGAGCTGTACTGACCGCAGGAGGCTCTGCCTTTTAGAATTCAGGTCTTGCTCAGCTCAGTTGTAGTGATAATAGCGGTGACCAGGCAGTCACCCAGCCCCTCCCCCTCGGCTCCCCACCCTCTGAGTAGACCAGCTGGCCAGGGCACAGTCTCCATTAGCCTCTCCTGGCCCTTGAGGCTCCCTGCAGACTTACCCGCCATCCCGGCAGCAGCTGGATTGCAATATAAAATTGAATCAGCAGAGAGCGAAGAAAAGAGCCCTCTCTCCGCCTGCCTTTTCCTCTCTCCTCTTTCGCCAGCCTTAGCGTGAGGCCTCTCTTCACAGGAAGTGCAAGGAGGCCACCCGGCTTACGTGTTCCCCAAGTTCTCTCCTCCCCCACCACATCACCTGAGAGAGGGGTCAGGTAAAACATGACAAAAACATGCAAAAGCAGTTCCCATGTAGCTTTGTCCCGGGCTGTACCTGTTCCAGCCAGCTCTGTGTGACATTTTGTTTGTTTGTTTGTTTGTTTTTTTGTTTTTCGAAACAGGGTTTCTCTGTATAGCCCTGGCTGTCCTGGAACTCACTCTGTAGACCAGGCTGGCCTCGATCTCAGAAATCCGCCTGCCTCTGCCTCCCAAGTGCTGGGATTAAAGGCATGCGCCACCACTGCCCGGCGACATTTTTTTACATGGTGTGTTCCTACACAGGGTGTTTTGAAAGAAGAGTTGTGGTCAGGTTTCCTTATGGGTCGGTTTGTTGGTTGGTTTGGTTTGTCTTTTGTGCAACCCTGGTTGCTCTAGAAGTCGTTATGCAGCTGATGCCGGCCTCTAACTTGCAGCAGTCCTCCTGCCTCTGCCTCCAAAGCTGAGATTGCAGCTGTGTGCCACCACATGTAGCCATAAAACTCTGCAAAATGTGCCCTTAGTTCCGCCTTCTTGAGAGTAGAGGGGTGGTTTGCTGGGGGTCCTAAAACTCCCAGCATCCTCTCAGACTCCCGGCCGTCAGCAGCTAGGGAATGGCTAATTTATAACCTCAGACAGGAACCTGGCTTACACCAGGCAAGGTCATAGGGGCTTGGGGATCTTATTCTCAAAAATGAAGGGATCTTCACTTGCTTTGAAGACGTGTGTGTGTTTCCTGGGCCTGGGAGAGAGGAAATCTTGGGCTTGCCCCACTGCAGGGATTGGCTCTTGAAGTCCTGTCTGAAATACTCGGAGGTCAATTGTGAGGGCAGACTCGGTGCTCTGGTCTGGACACGATGCCAGTGGTTCTGTCCCACTTTGGGCACTGACATGCCTGTCACGGGCACTGTCTACCTGACAGCCACCTTGCCAATGACCCTGAGGCCACCTTGCCAGTGACCCTGAGGAGGTAGGGTATTGTCTTAGCAAGCAATCCCGTTACTGTGTTGCTCATAAGCAATAGTAAATTATCCTGATGCACTTTTCATGGGCTGCCGTACATGACAGCAGAGTGATTACACGAGAATAGCGGCTTGCACGCCACAGCAGCGCTCAGCGCCATCGCAGCGCCTAACATTTTCTTTCTACGATGAGTTATTGCCGGTGATTGACTTCCACATCCTCAGTCACAAGTGTTTGTGCTTCAAGGAAACTTTGTCCTAACACTGAGAACAATCTCCCCGCTCCTCCACCAGGACCTCCCCCCTCGCCCCCTCTTTCTCTACTGCCACCTCTTCCCCCTCCTCCTCTTCTCTTCCCCCACCTCCTTCACCTTCTCCTTCCTTTTTTTCTGCCTACATTAAATTAAGAAGCACTGACATTTTTCTCTTAAAAACATACACACATCTTTAGAGCTGGAGAGAGCTCAGTGGTTGTTCTCCAGAAGGCCTGGGTTCCATTCCTAGCAGCTCATAGCCCTCTGGAATTCCAGCTCCGAGACATCTGATGCCCTCTTCTGGCCTCCTCGGGTACTGCATGCATGTGGTGCACAGACACACGGCAGGCATGCCTTTCCCCTCCCAAAAAGCCAGATTTTTTTCCCCCTATTTTTCAGGAAGACCTAAGGCTTTGCTGCTGATCATTTCTAGCCTCATCTCTCACTAATGTCCCACCTCAAAAACAGGGTCAAGCTCTCCTTCCTCCTATTCCCACGGACTCACCATTCAGTGGATCTAGTCCCTTGGCAGGGCCTGTCTTGTCTCCTGTCTTTCCTTTATTCTTGTTGGAAGCGAGTCCAGCCACGTTCATCTCTCCTGGGCTTTGACAATGAAATGGTTCTTCTTTATAAACTTCATTTAGGGGAGAAATTTCAACTAAAGCCAAAGGAACAGCACAGGCGATTCTTCCTCCATAGAGGAAACCCCCACCCAAAGGAAAATCACCCCCTACCAGGCCAGAGTCTGCCTCCCCACAGGCCCCATCCACCCACGCTCACCCGGCAGGCCGCTTGTCCTGGGGCACCTGTTTGAGGCAGATGCCCGAAATGGTTCCTTCCCTGGATTCAGGGTCCTCACCATATATGTCCCCGCTGAAGCCTTCACATTGCCTCACAGAGGAGCAAGCCTTTGTTTTGGAAGGCTTTAAGCATCCTCGAAGCAGCAGAAAGAATCACCTCACTGACTGTGGCCAGCGCTTTGAGCTCTTCACAAGAGGAGCGACCGACTCCATTATGCTTGGGATATAGCTGGCCACTGCAAGTGGGAAATCTTCCATCTTTACCCTAGGATCTCTTCCACCCCTGCTCCAGACAGGATTTATTTCCTCCTCTCCTCTCTGGGAAGTAGGATGGCTTGTATTTCATGGTAATAAAACCTCTTGCAATCAGGTACAACACAGAAAGCAATAAATTCCCTGCATCGCCCTGGGGCCGTGCCAGCCTGGCAGAGTGGTCTGGGGTCATTTTCCTTGGTTTTTCTTTTCTCCTTCTCTCTACAGCTCGCACCCCTCCCGCACTGCCCCTTCAGGAACCACCACCACACTGGCCTTCCGTTTGTCCCAGAGGCACTAGGCATGCGAGCGGGAGACAGTAGAGCGGCACACCGGTCCCTGTCCACCTTGTGTGGTGAGGCCGTACCTTTTGACAGCATCCAAATCACACCCGAAAACTCCACCTCTCAGCGCCCCCCTGGCCGTGTGGGCTCTGTGCTTCAGCTTGTGCAATGGGCTCTGTACTGGCTCTCTGTCCTTCCCAATCTTTGTTTGCTTGTTTGTGGACAGGGCACTCTTCCCGTTCTTACTCCCACCTGCCTCTTTTCTATCCTTCCTCTCCACATTTGTTCATATGTCACAGTGGTGCCTTTCACAGAATAAATAGCATGTGCCTTTTCTTGCAGGAAACACTGGTGTACTTAATGCTATCCTGAGTCTTAGGAACGCTGCCCATAGGCTGAGATGTAGCCGTTGGCTATGCATAACTTGGAACCACATCCACCAGTATGTGGGCACATATGTACACACTCACACAGGACCAACAGCCGCCTCTGGATACCATCTCCTCATCCGCTAGGGCTTTCTATAAAATCGGAATAAGAAATTGTCCATTTTCAAGCAAAAAAAAAAAAAGGCTCAGCCTGAGAGACTGAGGTGAGAACTGAGGGCCTTGTGGGCCCTGGGAAAGGTGAAACCAGAAGGTGGAGCCTCCTGGTAGGGCCTGATCTTTGATCCTGGCAGCTGACAAATGCTAAGGGGTTAGAAAAGCATCTGGCGGTGATGCCTGACTTTACATCAGCGACTGCCTGCAGAGCCTGCTTCTCAGTGTAGCTTTTCATTTGGCTGTACTTGTTAGAAGTAAGGCTTGAGGCTTTGAGGTTCATTATAAGGATGGGGGCAAGCGCAGTGGCCCTGTGAGTGGCTGTAGAACCAACCCCAGGGCAGACTGACGTTAATGCTTAGAACAGTAAGAGGAAGGCTTAGCCTATAGACATCTCCTGCTTCCAGCCTGTCTGCCACAGTGCATTAAGAGTAACACAGGGGGACAGCAAGATGTCCCATGGGTAAAGATACTTGCTGCCAAGCCTGATGATCTGAATTTAATGCCTGGAATTCACGTGGTTGAAGGAAAACACTGACTCTCATAAGTTGCTCTCTGCCCTCCACACACAAATAAGCAAATGTGAAAATAAAACAGACACCACATTTTCGCTATACTGAGTTGCCCTAGGTTACCCCGATGGCAAAGCCATTGTCCAGTGTGTCCACTATGGGTCACCTAGGCTCTGGTTTCTCACCTGCGTCTGGCACTGTATATGAATAGCTGCAGTTGAGTCAAAGTTACATCCTAAGCCTGTATGCATGTGCTCCCTTGGCCTCGGATGCTCTGGCTTGGACTGGAAACCATACCAGTGTGTCTGTCAAAAGAACTCTGTCTGACTCAAACAGGCGGATGTCCGTCTCACCTATGGCCTAAAGCTTATGATCGCTTTTCAGATTGGGAACCTGAGAGACTCAGCCAGATCTCTTTTCAGCCCTGGGTGTTGGGGGCTAAACCAAACATGTTCAGTATGCATGCAGCTGTGGGTTTACAAGGTTCCGTGTCCGGTGTTCAAATGTTGCCGTTAATTGTTCTGTACTAGAGAGCAATATTTCACCCATTGGGGCGTTCACACTTATGAAGGAGGCTCTTAGTATTTATTTTAAAGGTGCTAGATTTAATTTGGTTATACAGTTGTAATACTTAATCTTGTGTTCTCCTCAAGTACAGCACTATTTCTGTTTTTTTTTTTTCTTTCATTTAAGAAACTGCACTTAAAAATGAAATAACCAATGAAGAATACTTAACTATTAGGGTCCTGTCGGAAACCTTGTAACACTGAGCCATTAAAATGTTCACTGTTCTGTGCTTTTAAGCAAAATTTCTATTGTAATTAAGGGAAATCCAGAGAGAAGAGGAGAGAGGGAGGAGAGAGAGAAAGAGAAAGAGAGAGAGAGAGATTGTATGTGTCTTGCCTATACAATGAGTCTGTTTGAAAAAAAACAAGCAAAAATCTTGAGCTTCAGAACATCCACACTGATTTATCTTTGTGCCACCGTGGTCTAGACTGTGGAGGGAGAGTTTGAGAATCACCAGGCCATCCTAGCCACCTTGAACCTTGCATGGTCTCTGGTGCTGCAGGCCTTTGTGAGCTGCAGAGAGAGGGAGAAAAGCCAAGTGACAAGCGCTCTCTTACACGAGAGCTTTCTGGTCTACCGTGAGGAGCACATGCCTCCCTTTCATCTGGAGCCCCTGATTTCTCTTAAAGAAATAAAGAAGTCGCGATGGCCACCGGGAGTTCCACCTGTAGCAGGTTATGTGTTGAAAAGGGAGCGAGCCCAGACTTCAGAGCACCACGGTGTATTCTCAGCTGGCGGGCGGCTCAGACCGCTCCTGTCATTCCAGGGAACAATTGCAGCCTTGGAGCACAGAACCACACGTTAACTTCTGATTCCAGCCCATCTTCCCTGCTGCAAAGACTGTCAGTGAATCGCAGGCTCACACCAGCCGCCTCACCTGTGCACTCACTCTTCCATGGCTTCGATGCGGCTGTGGCACCAGGCGCGTTGCTTATGTGAAGCCTCGTTTTTTTGTTGTTGTTGTTGTTTTTACCCTGAAGTCTAACAGCTGTCAACAGATGCCTGCTGTATTTCTTCAGGAACACCCCATTGCCGTGACTCTGAGCTGGAGAGCAGATCACAGCCCCTCCCTGGGGACTACTGGGTCATATTGATCTTGAACATCATCCGTCAGTGTATCTCAGAGCAGGTGAACACCATTTTCTACCCAGCCTGGAAACAAGCAGAGCCCGGCGCATGATTGTTTGCTTACTTGGGCGGACACATTTATCGGTGTTCTGTGTTGTTACAACAAAAGTGGGAAATGCAATGTGCTGTATAACGTTTATTGGTTTTCTCTGAGCTAAAAGCAAGGTTTTCAGGTGTCGTCTTGGAAACAGCTATGACTCTGGCATGCAGGGGTCTATAAAGCTTCCTGGATTCATTACCTGAGCTTGAGTCAGACTAGGGGCAGCTGCCACAATGACAGTTTTAATGACTACAGGCCTGCAGATCTCCTGCAGGACAGAAGTTAAGTGATTCTGGACATATCTACCTGAAACCATAGCCCCCTTGCAGAATGATAGAGATGATATGGTAGACTGCCTGAAGGTGAGGTCAACACAGAGAATCGTGGATCTTTTCATACCACGCCTTGCAGTTCAGGGTCAGATTATGGCTTAAGAACCAGCTTCTTTGCTTCTCATCCCTAGGCTCATCTACAAAGTCCCCTGAGCCTAACTTCATTGTGAATGTGCCTCACCAGGGCATTTCTCTAACACAAAATTTGTGATTTGGTAAGTCGGGGCGTGTCCGGAGTCCGCACTTCTAAACTCCTAGCACATCCAAAGCTGCTTGCTGATCTGTGGGCTCCAGTTCCCCATAGTAAGAGCTTAGTGAAAGGTCAAGACCAGACCAGATACTATGGCAATGTCGTTCACATACTAGCTACGCTGAAGATGCTAAGCATGCATCCAGCAGCTGGTGGGTAGAGGGAGATCGGTTTTCCCCGACTGTCTATCACAACTGCACAGAGCAGGGCATCCTAACTTGGATGGCCCATTAGAATTTCTCAAGAACTCTTAAGAGCGAGTCAAGGCCAAGACCCAGCCCTGACCAATTAGGCAGAGAGTTCCCTGAGTGATTCTAATATGCAGTCTGGGCTGAGGAACCACTGGCTTAAAGCATTAAGACACCGTTCAAATACAGCTCTAATACGGCAGGAAGAGCACATGCTGGCTGCGATAACAGAGATGGATGCATTAAGAAGGCACAACATGCTACTTGACACAGCAGGACTCATGTCTGTTACTCACACCCTGTGCCAAGTGTAAGGTAAAGCAGGGCTATAGGAACGTTCGTAAAGGGTTGTGGTGCAAACAGAAGTTGACATCGTAGTGCGGTGTGAGTGTTGGTCAGTCAGTGCTGAGTCTCCTCCCAAGGTCCATGGGCTCCACTGTCTCATATAGCTTCAGATCCCTCTGGGAAATCACTCCTATTCTAGAAAATATGGGAGAGACTTATGGGTCTAGCCTAGACTCATGGTACCAGTTGCTGCTGTGTGTTACCTCTAATAGTCACAGGCCATTGGCTAGACCCTAGACAGACACAGAGCCATGGGCAATGTAGGCTGGAGGAATGCTCAGAAATAAGAGAGCAGTGTGGCTGGTGGTGGGAAGCAAGCAACCTCTTACACTAACCACGTGGGGCAGATGTGGCTACATGATCTAAGCTCTTCCCTACGTGAAGAACATGTGGACTGTGTGAGCCTTTGGGACAAGTGAGAAGGAAATGATCAGTGAATGCATCTACACTCATGGCCTGGAAGAGTTTTAAAACACTGTAGAGTGGAGGTTACAGGGTTCTGCGCTTATCACCCCTCCTGCCTCTGGGAATATTAATGAGGTGCCTAGGCTATTTTTAAAGTTTATTGTCCTCTTTTGCATGGGCTGAAATACATAAACGGTTCAAGGGCTATGATAAATAATACACAATCTTCATACTTCTCTCAGAAACTAGGAGTCTTTACAGAGCACTGTCCATCTCTCTACTGCCCTGGCCTTGGAGCTACTGGGCCTTTGCCCAGATCCAGTTCTGCCTCCAAAGCAAGTGCCCCTGCTCGTGAGTGATCCTTTCCACTCTCACCCCTTCACAGCCATCCTCCTCCAGTCCCTCTACCTGTATCACCAGTTGTCCACCATGCTGGACCACTCCCAGCAACGTATATCAACACAGACAAGGTCCAGAACTCTGATGGGGTCCTGCTCTTTGACTCTCCAGCTACTCTGTTCGCTGCCTCTCTGCAGCAGACTACTTCTCCCACACCGTTGACTCTGCCCTCTCCAAATGGATTTAATTCTATCACCAAGTCTCAAGGTGCTTTCCATGTAGCCAAACCCACAACCACACTTTTCTTCCTAACCCATGGCCACATTTCTCTTCCTAGCCCCTGGCCATTCTCCTCTTCCTAACTCATGGCCACCAAACCCATGACCATACTTCTCTTCCTAACCCATGGCCACATTTCTCTTCCTAGCCCATGGCTTGGCCATTCTCCTCTCCCTAACCCATGGACACACTTCTCTTCCTAGCTCCTGGCCATTCTCCTCTTCCTAACTCATGTCCACCAACCCCCTTGCCACACTTCTCTTCCTAACCCATGGCCACACTCTCTCTTCTCAGTTCATAGGGAGCACTCACTCTTCCTCATAATCCTCCTTCTCTCTGTGAAACAAGAGAACATGCTCTGCTTGTCCTTTGGCTCCCCCTGATGTCTCTGTATCTGGATTTAGAACCCTTTCTCTGTTTTCTTGTACACGAGTCCATGCCGCATACCATGGTCAGAAAGACTGTCTTTTTATGACTGCTGAGCTCTAAATGTATCCCGGACATGTCTCCAGATGCCTGATTGCCACTCATGGGCAGCTCCAGTCTAACCAGAACAAAGCTGAACTCACTACCACTCTTTCCCACAAATAAACTACCTAATATGTGAATGGCCCCATCATCAGCCCAGGTCCGAAATCTGGCCATTGCCCTTGGCTCTTCTCCCAGGGGGGCCCCAAATCCATCTATCAAAACCTTGTCGTAGAAATAGAACTAGAATGTCCGAAGGACGTTCTACCTCTCTCCTTCCCAGCATGCGGGTTATCGCTGTCAAAATCCAAGCTGCCATCATCTGAACAGGTCATGACAAACATGACCTAATAACTCTGCAGGTCTGTGTTATCCCCCAACTGCCAGCCATACCCAGGGAAACTGGCACTTAAGGCTGTGCCAGTGCTTGCTCTTCACAGCTTCCCTTCATATTTCTGACAGAATCCCAACTTCTTACCATGGAGCTATGGACCACACATGCACTGAAAACCTGTCTCCCTGACTGGTTGCTACGCAGCCCTCCCTCTCCTCTTGTACATGGTACCATCCAGGCTCCGGGTCAGTGCCTCTGACTTACCTTCAGAGCGCCATCCCTTCTGCCCAGCACGTTCTCTTCTCCAGCTCTTCTTGGCTGAGCTCTTCCAGGCCTTTCTGCCTCATAAAGCTATGGATACTGCCATAGTTTGGGTGAGAATGCTCTCCATAGGCTGAGGTGGTTGAACGCTTGGTCTTCGGTTGGTGGTGCCGTCTGGGGAGGTTAAGAATGTGTGCCTTGCTTGAGGAAGTAGGTCACTAAGGGTGGCCTTTGGGTGTTTATAGCCTTGCCCCATGTCCAGTCTGCCCCTCTCTGCTTTGTGTTTGTCATTGAGACTATGAGCTCTCACCTGCCTTCCCCTGCCGCCAGGCTTCCCCACCGTGATGGACTCTCATCCCCGATAAACCCTTCCTTCTGCGAGTCACCTTGTCCCTGGAGTTTGATCACACTGGCAGACGAGGAACTAATACAAATGCCTCTGTGATGAGACCAGCATCCATCTCGATAGCCAAAGAACCCCGTGTGTTTTCCTGGTCATTTACAGTACATTGCAGACCCACACGTACATAATCTGTGGTGGACATGGATTCTTGAAAGAGAAGGAGAGGCAAAGCTAGTAACACAGGGCCCATCTGTCATGGTTAGATTCAACTGTAGTTGGATCACATTTAAATACAGAGAAGTTAAAACCACCCATGCTTTGCAACAAGGGCAAGTAGAATTTCCTGAGTATTTTGTTGTAAACTCTTAGCAAACAGCCTCTGCTCCGGTTCTGATCTGAGACCCCACCAGGGACAGAGCTGTTCTGGATTTCAGCCTAAAGGCCATCATCTCCTTAGGGCTTCCCTGCATAGCTGATTTAAACAGATCCTTGGAGTCCACAGTACTACAAAACCTTCTCCACTGCCTCCCAGTGATCCCAGAAGAGAACTCTCATCAAGTATAACAGATCAATCCGTTGCTGCTTCTCTCGTGGGTAGATTTTCTATCACACCTGACAAGAAAGTCATTCTTCCATTAGACATGGCTGGATATCCTAGCCACACCCCCAAATCTCCAGAAGATTGTAGCCCCAAGTTCCCAGTATTGGAATCCAATCTGTACTTTCAGGGTGGGGCCGAACTCATTGGGGTATCCTGCATTATCCATGAAGGGGCAGAGATGTCAGTGATGCCCCCATAGGACCTACCTTCCCCTGGCAGAGACTGTACCACCCACAGCGTCCCTCTCCTCCTGCCCCTTTTCTCATGTTCCTTACTCTTTGCCCACACTGGTCTTTAACCGGTCATATTTGCTGTCTTGGTCAGTGTTCTGCTGCTGGGAAGACACACCATGATCAAGGCAACTCTTTAAAAGGAAAGCATTTAATTGGGGCTGGCTTACAGTTTCAGAGGATTACTTCATTGTCATCGTGGCAGGGAACATGGCAGGATACAGGCAGACATGATGCTGGAGAAGTAATTGAGAATTCTATATCCAGATCCACAGGCAGTCAGAAAGCCATTGGGCCTGGCTCCAGCTCTTGAAACTTTAAAGCCCACCCCTCCAGTAATACTTTTCCTCCAGCAAGACCACACCTCCTCATCCCTCCCAAGTAGTGCCACTCCCTGATTACTATGCATCCAAATACATGAGCCTATGAGGGTCATTCTTATTCAGACCACCACACAAACCTTCATGGAAATTCTGCCTCTCCTTTCCTGTTCTCCTCCTGTGTCTGGAGGATCCCCAGACCCCACCCCCTTGTTCCCTGTGTACACACCCCATCTCCATTACAGAAGACCACCATACCTGGCCATCAGCCTCTTAGCCATTTTCGCCTGTTGGACACATCTCCAATTCCAGCACACATTCAAGATCTTACTGCACACAAAAGAACTTCAGCTTCCAACAGTCATGGGTGCCAAGTTCCCTAGAGAGATGTGCAGGCTGGGGCTTCATTCCCGGCGCCTTCAAGTATATGAGCACATGCTACTAAAATTTATTTGAGCAGATAAGAAGATGGCTTCCCCAGCCACAGCAATCACCATGGATCACATAGTTTACTATCTGAAGGTGGGATGTATTTCCATTTCACTTGGTGGGAGGGGGGATTAGGAGGGGCATGTTAAACAAATGACTTTTAAAACAAGGTAAAGAATATCATCAACATACAGAGATAAGAAAATGAAGAATCCAGTAAGCCCAGAGCAGGTTTTTCACATCTCTATGCCCCACCGCTAACCCTGAAAAGCCTGTGCTTAGAACATGCACAAGCATGTTCCACTAGCTTTGTCTTCCACTTAATTTTGCTTGAATTAGTTCACCTTCCTTGAGCTCAGATGATGAGGGTGTAGGTCTGATGCACACAGGAGAGGGAGAAGTGACTTAGGTCCCTTTGGCCCACATAGGGATAGTGGCAGCCACATGGCCCTGCTTCTAACACTTCCACAGTATCATTAGACTGTGGCATTTGCTGCCTGGCCTTGAAGAGACCCTCAAGCCATGCACACTATGAGAGAAGCAGAAAATCATCTGCGGAAAGAAATCAGAGGAGGGATGGAAGGGGTGCTGGGCTGGCTTCTTATGCATCACTGTGTCCAAAGCAGCTGAGAGAAGCGACTTAAGGGAGTGGGGGGTTGGCTTATTTTGTCTCCTAGCTTCACAAAGGTTTCAGACCACTGTGTTGGGAAGGCATGATGGGAATGGGCAGCATCATCACGGACCAGAAGCCAGAGAACAGACCAGAACTTGGGGCAGCTATTGCCTCTAAACGTCCCGCTCCCAACTGCCAAGCCTCATCTCTTAGAGGCTCCACAAACCTCCCAATCGTATCCCATGCTGAAGACCGAGAGGTCAGAACATGAGCCTGTTCCTTATTTGGTGAGAGGAGATGCTGGTATATGGAGGCCGAGTGTCTCACAGAAAGTCTCAGAGAAGAGGGTCATTTATCTCCCAGGAGCTAACCAGGACTGCCAGAAAGCCCATTCCTGCTTCCGCAAACCGTTTAGGCTTATGAACTGTGTCAGTCTCCTGAGAGTGAGGCAGCTGAGCCGTGTCCCCTGGAAGGGCCTTCATACATCCACGCAGGAATGACTACACAACCAGTGTGCACCAAGATGGAGCCAAAGGCGAGCATGCCTGTGGTTTGCGTGTCCTTTGTGTGGAGCATGCAATGGGGCTAGGGGTTAGGGGGTGAGGGCAAGCGCTCTAACTTACCCTTAATTGGAACTTGCATTGGCCAGTGTTTGGGGAGGGGACCGCCATGGCTAGCATCCCTTCTGACGCAGAGAGGCAGCCAAGGTGGAGAAATCCCACACAGCCAGCTGACTTCCTTCTTGATCCTAAAATCTCCAGCAGCTTCACTTGTAACCGGGCTGTGGGTCTCGCTCTTAACTGTGAAAACAAGCCACTGGTGTGATCCTCTCATTAGCAAGCTCCTTGCTCAGAGCCCTTAACCCGTGTAATCCTCATTACACTCTAGTGAGTGTGTATTGTTTCTCTTGCTTGATAGATGGGAAGCTGAGAAGGGGAAAGAGGCAAACGGAATAGTGCCTAACTCATTCTGAGTGCCCAGCACGGTCCTAACACCCAAACCAGACAGGGATGCTATATGAAACCCCCAACAAAATATCAGCAAACTGAACCCAACAATGCATAGAAAAGCATTTGCTATAGTAAATGGGATTTTCAACAGACTTATGATGGATTGTCTTAAGTAGAGAAACATGTAGTCATACAGAATGCCCAGGAAGGCTATGGGGGTCTTTGTTGTACTTTTATCCAAGAAGAGGGGAGAGATAGGGGTGCACAGTGAGAACAGACCTTGACAGCAAGGAAGAGAACTGGCAGGGGGATTCCCAAGAGGCAGGATGGGGAGAAAAGTGGCCCTCGATTGGGAGACGGGTCTGATGGCAGGCCTCCGGCTTGCCTATCCCGCTCCAGCTCCAGCCATTGGTATCCAGCACAGGGCAGACTGTGTTCTCTGGTCCCTGTCTCTTCTCTCCTCTCCTCTGCCCCACCTAGCTCACCTCTGTCAAGTTCTATGAGTCAACTGATAGAAAGCTAGTCTACAACCATATGGCAGGTAGGAATTTCCCCTGCTCTGCAAGGAGACATAACCCTCTGTCCAGCGAATGGCAAATAAGGAGCAGAGCAGTGACACCTGGGTGACTGTAACTAAGATCCACTCCTGGCTGAGCCTCGGCAGAGCCTAGCTCGGATTCTCTCTGTAACGCCCCGACATGCAGGCTCACAATCCTCTGGAAAGCAGTAACGGCTAGGGATCTTCTCTCAAGTCAAAAGAAATGCTTTAAAAACTAAAGTTGCAGAGGACTCACTCTTTGTTCTTGCCACCCACAGCTTTCGCTGAGAGCTCATAGCTGAGGGGCTCTGAGTCAGGGGCAGAAAGAGTGTTGAGTTGAAACCATGGTGCAGAGCCACAGGGTATCTCTTAGAACACACAGATCCACATGGATGCTCAACACGTGGCCCCGGAAGCGGGCTGTTTGCCCTGTGCCTGAGTCACTATGTGGGCAAGTGTGTCTGTCAGTCTGTCTGCCTCCTAGGAAGGCTGTGGGGGAGATGACATAGAGTGTCATGGTGGGGCAGTGTTAGGTGATAGTGAGAGTCCCTTGAGCCCCACATTAGGATTTTGAAATAAGCTTTACATTTATAACTTTTCTGATATGTATGTATGTATGTATGTATGTACGTATGTATGTGCATGCTTCTGGGGTTATGTGCATATGTGCATTTGTGCCTGCCTGTGTAGGACAGAGTTGTCATTCCTCAGGATGATTTCAACCCTGATTTTTTTTTTAAGATTTTATTTATTTTATGTATATAAGTACACTGCAGCTGTCTTCAGACACACCAGAAGAGGGCGTCAGATTTCACTACAGATGGTTGTGAGCCACCATGTGGTTGCTGGGAATTGAATTCAGGACCTCTGGAAGAGCAGTCAGTGCTCCTAACTGCTGAGCCATCTCTCCAGCTCTCCTTCCTGAATTTTGAGATTGGGTCTCTCACTGGCCCGGAACTTGACACCTGTGCCAAGCTGATTGTCAGTGAGTCCCCAGGATCCACCCATCTCCACCTATCCCAGCCCTGGGATTACAAATGTGCACAACACACCTGGCTTTAATATATGTATATTTTCTGGGTATCAAATTCAGGCTTGCTGGGTACCAATTTCCAATCTCAGGCTTTCATGGCAAGCACTTCACTGACTGAGCCATCTCCCCAGCCCAACAAGTTTATAATTAATACTTTGGTTGCTTCCCTCCAAGTCACCCTGCACCCCAACCTACCCACATGGAGGTTTCCTTAACAGCGAAGCTAATGGTGTTTGCAGGTGCAGCAATCAGAACGATGCAAAGTGTGCAGATAGATTTTTTTCCCCTTAGAGGAAGCACGTCTCCATCACATGCCGATTCTGAGAGAACATAGACCTCCACTACCACTAGGGACAACCACTGGTCTCTGAAGAGACGTGGGGTCCATGGCTCCAGGTCCTCCAAGGGTTTGGTGCTGCTGTGGCGTTTCTTGGCATTCCTCGTTGTGTAAGGAGCAGGCATGAGATCTCAGCAATGCCCATCCTGAGATGGACGGACGGAAGGACGCAGCAGAATTCCAGTGAGCCTGAGCACTGGTGAAGCTGATGACCATTACTTAGTCAGAACCTGCTGGGCAACGCAGAGGGCTTCTGATCCTCCAACAACCCGTCATTAGTGATTGCTTCTCGGTGAAGTGTCACGCTAGCTGCCCGGTGCCCCAAAGCACAGGGGTTTCCCATCCTCAGTGGTAGAGCAAGGGCTTGAAACCAGATGTGGCCAACTGCACCACACTGACTGGGTTGTACAGGGCAGGGGGCGGGGGCGAAGCCATTCTTAAGAGCATCATGAGTTCATTGGCCTGGGGGTTGATTTCAACAGTCATTTGTTCTTCAAGCCAAGTGAGGGGAAACCCTGCTCATAGCCACTTACATACGTCGATGTTGGGCTTTCCTCCTGAGGTATTGCAGCCTTTGAGACCCAGTCTGGTAATTCTCCAACCCTATGATGTCCCTTGGGAGCTTTCTCAGAAAGCTGACTGAGCAGGAACACCTTGCTGCATGGTGTCGCTTTCCCCCACCCCCATCAGTTTCATACATGGGTGTCTACCTCCATGGCGAGACTTTTACTAGAGCTGAGCTGTGACCATTTCCATCTCCCCATAGCTGCCTTTGACCAGAGGTGAGAGCTGGAGTCTACTTTTGGCAGATTTTTAACAACATGGCTTAGCATTTCTTCAGCCTGGGTAACTCCCAGGCTATACAGCAGACCCCCAGTCCCCTTTATGTACCTAACAGACAAGTCTGTGTCCTTCGACCTGCCTTCCTAATTCCCCTGCTTTGCGGCTCTCTTCTCTTTCTATGAAATATATATATTTTCATTCCACATACTGGAGAGTTCACAACCACGCAGAGTTTTCCATCTCTGGTGTATTACAGTTAGCATCATACCTTTGATGTTCATCCATGTTTCTGAAAATGGCAGAGATCTCCCTTTTAAAGTCTGAGTGATGTTGAGTGATAGTCTGTCTTAGTCAGGGTTTCTATTCCTGCACAAACATCATGGCTAAGAAGCAAGTTGGGGAAGAAAGGGTTTATTTAGCTTACTTCCACATGCTGTTGATCACCAGAGGAAGTCAGGACTGGAATTCAAGCAGGTGACGCAGAGCCCATGGAGAGATGTTTCTTACTGGCTTGCTTCCCCTAGCTTGCTCAGCCTGCTCTCTTATAGAACCCAAGACTTCCAGGCCAGGGATGGCACCACCCACAAGGGGCTCTACCCCCTTGATCACTAATTGAGAAAATGCCCCACAGCTGGATCTCATGGAGGCACTTCCCCAACTGAAGCTCCCTTCTCTGTGATAACTCCAGCCTGTGTCAAGTTGACACACAAAACCAGCCAGTACATAGTCCATGGTTTGTATCACGTTTCCTTTATCTGTTCATCTGTTGGTAGACAGACTCTTCTTGTACCTTTGCCCATGGAAGGGTCTCCACGAATGTACAGCACTCGCAGCAACACAGGCATTACGGGTCCTTGGGCACCGTTGGGCCTGTCAGCACTAGAGGCCACTGGGTACCCTTCCAATTAGCCTCATGAGGACCAGTGGTGAGACAGTGACACGGAGGACAGACTGCACAAAGGAGGAGCCCATTCTGTCGCATCCCTGGAGTTCTCAGAGGTGTGAACATTGTGGATTCCCTTTCTCTGTCCTTCCCGGTCACCAACCATTCTTGGCGGCCATCTTACTTACCTCCTGAGCACCCATGACAGCCAGCCTGGACAGAGTCCTTTGTGGATGGGATCATTGTGCCATGGTGTGGGCAGTGGAGAAGAGGGTATGTGCCAGCTGAAGGGACACCCCCAGGCAGCATAAAGCTCCTCAGCATTAAAGCCAGAACTCAGACTCTGACTTTTCCAGTACCTACCTGGAGGATCCTCTCATCAGCCACCATTTAACTGCGCACACCTTGGGCCTCAGATCCACCTCTGGGTCCTTCCCCGCACACACTGTGTTCCAGGTAGGCTTCCTGCCACAGACCTCGGTTCCTAGAGTCCCTGCAGGAAGCTGCTTCCAATGTCCCCCCCTCATTCTCTCTGCCATGGAGGCAGTTGCTTTGGCTCCTGCTTTTCCACGATCCACCTCTACTGTTCTGCTTTCTACTTGGACCCCCACAACTCCTTCTTCCAACCAGCCAGGGGTGTCAGTGGCCTCCTGTTTATAACCCTGAAACTTACCAGTTGCCTTTGCCATTTCCCTACTTCCTCATTGAGTTCCCTTGATGCTCAGGTCCTGCCCAGCCACTGAACCCCGATTACACTATTATTGAACCTTAGCAGCATCCCCAAGGACAGTCCCCAGACATGCCTGGTTTTCATGAGGATGCTGAGATGAGAAGGACTAGCTTGGGGGTCCTTGGCTGCTGGGTTATCCCACCCGAGTTCGGTTCTGTACCTGTGTTTAGCAAGCCTCAGTTCCCTCTCATTCACTTACAGCTTCTCTTAGCCGGGTAAGGGAGCTGGTAAGATCTACATTGCACCATTCTTTGCAGGATTAGAGATAGGGGCCTGTCTTGAGACACCTCCATCTTGTCATCCAGCTAGAGAAACACACATCACAAGGTGTACCACCATATGCTCTCTGAAAACTTTGGCCAATTTGAGGTGTGGTGGGTAGTACCGAGGGGTTGTACGCTAGGCAGAGTATTGGTTATTCCTAGGAAGGGTCACTAAAGCTGACTTGCTTTTTGATTTGTCTGTCTTGGGTTTTAGCCTTTTAAAATGGTTTCTGAGGCGTGGTCTGAATGCCAGGCATTGGTAGACTGCAGCTTGCTTGTTCCCTGGAGAGTGTTTGAGTGACATGCTGTTTAGTTCTGAGTCCTGCAGACAGAAGGTCTCCTTGTGGCATGAGACCCGTAAACAGAAAGCTGCATTACAACTATCCACCGTCAGAAATGTAGACAGATCTACACTTGCAGCCCAGGCGTGATCTCAGGGTGGGAGACCAGAAACCATCTTCTTCCCCTAACATCACACAACATGGCTCAGAAAACCCTTATCCATCACCAGGAGCAGAGTAAGATGGAGGAGGAGACAGGGGGCTTCCTGAGGGTTCGGTGACTCGTTTAAGGTCTCACAGAATGTTGACAGGACACCGGGACTTCAGGCTTTTAATTCTTCCTCCCATTACTCTGGTGGCATCTGTATGTGAGGGAACCAAGGCTAAGTCTGCAGACAGAAGTGGGAGAATCCCTGCATGCTTGTCACTGGCCAAACCCCAGCAGGATGTGAGGGTGAGGTGGGACCGCAGACCCCCAATTTAAACAGTTCCAAGACACTGCTTTGGTAACCGAAGCACCACTCGGCACCACTGTGCCACTGGGTGAAGGGTTTTTTTTTGTCCATAAATATCTTAATGTTATTTACGAGGTTGTCTGGCATATAATAGCATGCATTATTAATAGAATAGCTTAATGCTCTTTACTAAACAGGCGTACGCTCCTCCATTGTAAGTTGAGCCTCTTTTACTGTGTACTTTACAACACATGACATTCCTGCTCAGAATATCCCAGCAGGCTTCCACTGACCTCCTGTGGAGACACGGGCTATCTCTAGCCTGTGCCTTCACCCGTGTTCTGAGTGTAAGTACGTCCTGAGGTAGTTGCGGTTGGCCGTTGCCTGTGCTGTGTCTGGATGACTCCTGCCTGGAGCCTGTGGTACTCAAACTTTTATTTCCCCCAACTGCCCAAGTTTGTCCACTCCCTCCTATGGTGAGTCACGGAGACTTCATCTGCCACCCGCGGCCTTGTGAGCGCTACAACCATGGGACGGTGGTGGAGTTCTACTGTGATCCTGGCTACAGCCTCACCAGTGACTACAAGTACATCACCTGCCAGTATGGAGACTGGTTTCCTTCCTACCAGGTCTACTGCATCAAATCAGGTGAGACTGGAGGCCGCACCCTTAGGGGAGGCTGGTCCTTTGGGGGCAACCTTCAAGCTGTGATCAGACCATGTCCTGAATGGTATCCACTCCCATCCTATCATGAGCCTCAGGGCCAGGCTGTAGAAATTGACCGTGATGGATAGGGGTGGCCTCTGTGAAGGGATTCCAGGCTTTGTACAGAGCATCAGAAATACTCATAAAGTGAGCCATAGCCCTGGCACCCATGGAGAAATTCATCTTCTCGCAGCCGTGGTGCCACCCATTGGCAAGGATGCAATCCCATAGGTGTAACCAGAAATATGTACATGGAACCTGAGTTGTGCATGGCCCCACCCTTCTCTCCAAATATTATTGTGGGTAAGAACTGACTTCACACAAGTGGAGACTCTGTCCTTGCTCCACTGACTCAGAGTAAATGATGTAAGATGGGAAGCCATCTTTGCCACCCGTCCCAGCACACCCGGGGAAGAGGCCCCATGAAGGAGACCTGGCACACACTCTTTCCCTGTCCTTCCAACGTCTGCCCACTCTCTCCAGCATTTTCCGGACCATAGCCATGGCTGCTGCCCCAGCCCGCAGTGGTGTTTGGATGCTGCCATATTCCGTGTAATGTTGTGCATCTGAAGGCATACAGATGTCATGTGAGCCAGCAAGAGGAGCGGCACTGAGTCTAAGAGAATGACCACTGAGTGGGATCATGGGATGGGATGTGCTGGGAGCGAAAGGATGAAAATCTGTTCTGTAAGGGTCTGTTTTTGCTTCTCTTATCTGGCAGATACCACAGAGAGTGGAGGGATGGACAAGGAGCGGTCATGTACCCTTGGTCTTTAACACCCTTTCAAACTCTATCCCTCACCCAAGAACAGTGCTTTGGGCCATGTCAGAATAGGCCCAGGACAGGGCAGAAGGGCACCTTTCACCCTCTTCCCCAGAAGCATTGTTCCTTCGTCCTATACCAGGTTCTCTGGCTCAGGCTGCAACATGAACATGTCCGTGTACAGCCACAATAGTGTCTACACATGCGTCACCTGCCAGTATGTCTCCAATCCAGAAGGACCCATGCTAGAGATAGGTTTTAGTGTTGTATGGATCCTAACATGACTTACCAGCTGTACTGGAGGTAGGGTGTGTCTCCTGAATCCCAGGAGGCATACCGCGGGTACCTCATGTACCAGATGACCGCCAAAGGAATGTGCACCTCATGCTTGGCTCTGTTATCTCTCATGGCAGAACAAACGTGGCCCAGCACCCACGAGACCCTCCTGACCACGTGGAAGATCGTGGCGTTCACAGCCACCAGCGTGCTGCTGGTGTTACTGCTTGTCATCCTGGCCAGAATGTTCCAGACCAAGTTCAAGGCCCACTTCCCCCCCAGGTTAGTGCAGCAGAGAGCACAGGTGAGGGAAGAGCTTAAGGGTCTGGGTAGTCTGTCAGGGAGAGAGCACCATGGTGGAGACAGGCCCTTCAGTTGGTAGAGCACGGGACTTTTAATCCCAGGTCATGGGTTTGTGCCCCACATTGGGCACCAATTTGTTGTAGTAAATCTCTAACCTGAATATACCTGTGCAAAAACACACAACTCAGTTATAATATTTATAAGTCGTATGCCTAGATTGGGCAGATTTACCACTACACTAATCTATTCCCCAGCTATGAGATCCCTTGCTACTTGTGGTCTAGCTTTCTCAGCTGTGATTTATGGTGCATTAGCAGACTTTCAAATGCCCCACAAAGCTAATTTTTTTATATACATATGAATATCATGGTTGGAAGAGTTTTCCAAGATACAAACTTCTAGGGTGTTTTTGAAATCCGTGGTGCAGTTCTGGGTCTGAGGTCGCCATGAATAGATAATCATGAACTGGGTAATTGGCACAGCACAGTCAGAGGTGGAAATTAATAGCTCACCTTTTCTATTTTCTATTTTGTTTTGTCTACCTCTCTAAAAATGAGTGGGGTAGTTTTGTTTTGTTTTTACAGAGAAGCAGCCTAGTAAATACAGGCTGGCCATCCTTTCTAGGCACTGAGTATCCCCGTCCTTCCTTAAGATGGAGATTGATCAACAGGAGACCTCTCTGCAGAAACATGCCAGGGACTTGGGAGGGGAGGCTGTTTCTCCGCCCTGCCTCATTTCTGGGGTGGCGTAGACCCTGACGTGCTCCCATTGTTTCCTCTGCACAGGGGTCCTCCCAGGAGTTCCAGCAGTGACCCCGACTTCGTGGTAGTGGATGGAGTGCCTGTCATGCTCCCGACCTATGATGAGGCTGTGAACGGTAGCTCGAGTGCCTTAGGCCCCGGGTACCTGGCCTCCGTGGGCCAGGGCTGTCCTTTAGCTGTGGATGACCAGAGCCCTCCAGCATACCCCGGCTCCGGAGACACGGACACAGGCCCTGGGGATTCAGAAACCTGTGACAGTACCTCGGGCTCCTCCGAGATGCTCCAGAGTCTATATACACCCCCCATGTGCCAAGGGGGCAGCCGCCCTGCCCCAGACACCCCTGACACGATTTCAAGCACGGCAGGGGAGGTGGCATCCACAAGCCCGGGCATCGACATTGCAGATGGTAAGCGTTTCCAAAGCTGTGGCTAGCCTCCCCAGTGCAGGGTCAGGCTATGGGCCTGCTTCTTACCCAACTCGCATTGCTTCTCATTCTCTCTACTTATAGGGCTACCAACAGGCCAGTTGTTGGCAAAGAATGATCCCTATTCTGTGAGTAATGATTCCAGGAATAGAAATTTCACAAGACCCCCAAAGAGTACCAACTTCTACCATGGAGTTAGAAGCCTAGAGAGAAGACAGCATCTCAATTTTGATGCCAAAGATATGGGGGTGGAGGGTGCCTTCTTGTCCTTTAATTGAATAGGACCTGAAAGGGGTACCTGGGGACCGCATCACACACAGGCAGAAATGTGTACCAAGTCCCAGCACATTTGCTAAAAACTGGCTTAAAGGAAACTGGTTCTTCAATACCACCATGTACATTACACCTACCTTTCCTCTCTGGGTCAATGCCACCATGCACACAGGGCCCTACCTTCCCACTTTGGGCCCTGAGGAAGGCCAGTGGAGTGAACTGCTGCCAGCCTCACCGGTGGAGTGACGTACCTCCACCCGACCCCAGAGAAGTGCTGTGTGCACAGAAGTCACTTTACCCACGTGCAGTGAAAGGTTCATTTGTCACGGGGAGGATCATAACCCATGAGAGCAGTAAAGTGTGTCTGAGTAATCAGGGCTCCAGTTCCCAGGGAAGGAAGCCCAGCACAGCCCTATAAAGCGTGGCTTCAGTACACAGCAGAAGCAGGGTAGAAACAGACCTGCTGGCCCCTCAGAGTGCTTCCTGGGCTCCACCCTGCCTCTCTGCGCTCGAAATGGTAACATTTTGGCCTAAGCAACTATGAGGGCTGGTGGTGAAAGTTTAACATTATCCTTTTTATGAGCTGGATATAAAATCACAAATTGTTCTCTAGCAGATAGATGGTGTATGGGGCAGGGAGAAGGGATGCTGTTTTATTTGACCTTTAATGGAGGCATGGAACTTAATGTTTTCCTTTCTTCTCTGATTTCTAGGATGGAGCTGTTTTAATGAGGCTCGTAACTCCCAAACCATGTAGCTTTCAGTCAGACTAAGCAAATAACCATCTCTTGCTTTCCAGAGATCCCGCTTATGGAAGAGGATCCCTAGCCTGGTGACGTCCTGCTAATCCCATTGTCCCGTCTGGGGAAAAGAGCCTTGAACCTTGAAGAGAGGCCACAGGAGGACAGAGCTTGGGGTCCAGGGGGGGTGCTTTTAGTCCATCTACAAGAGGACAGTGATTCATACCATACATCTCCAGCAGGACTGTGGGTCTGGCCATCAGCAATGGCGGTGCTTTCAAATGAGACTCAAGGGTTTATCGCGACCTGCACAGAACAGAGGGCAGAGGGGACTCTGTCTGCCTCACGCCCATGACAGAGCTGAGTGTCTCTTGCTACAGAGCGTGAGACAGTGCCACATACATCCCAGCGAATCACAAGTAGCCTGTTGCTTCTGTTAACAGCACTCCCTGCTCCTCCGAAAGCATGTCACATTGTATAAATTTGCTTTTAAAATCTGCTTTGAACTGTCTAGGGACTTTAGATCTGGACAGTTCAGGCTCTGTAAAAAAGCCCATGTTGACCTGCAAACCCAGGAGCAGATCCTCTCTTCGCCCTTCTTAGTAAGGGACGGGTTCCCAAGGAAAGACTCTGTGTAACACTCGGACCATCTCTTACACTGGGACCGCTGATCAAAGCAGGATGTGGCGGTTTGAATGAGAAAGGAAAGGAAAAACAAGCCAACTCGCTTTCTGGAAAGTTCTTCATGCCAAGCCCCCCATGCTCTGTGCTGTCACCTGGAGACATGCGTCGGTGTCTGTATTCGTGGTTTGGCGGTGGACCTGTGGCGTGGGATAGACCTGTGACTGTACACCTGGTGAGAACGTGTTCAGATGCATCTTGTGGTGGACCCAGTAACCTGGTCATGTTTGGTTTGGGCATTTGGCAGACTCCATTCACGTGTATCTGCTCATGCCTTCCTATGTGGATCATTGCTGTCGCATTGCCCCCACCCTAAAACTTAACCATTCTTTTATTTTCCAAAATGGAAAGATTCTGTAAACACATTCTGCATTTGGAGGAAGAAGGAAGCATAAATCCGATCTTTTGTGACCATCCCCCAGCCCCTAAGCTCTCTATTTTGTCCTGCTAAGTCCAAAGGCTGACTTCCCAGCCCTAAGCCACCCAGCTCTCTTGCTTTCGGGGGACCTTCGGTCCTGCCTGCCTGCCATCCCGCATTTCTGAGGGTCTCATGGCACCCACTGGGTGTTGTGCCTAAGCAATCTACTGATTTTTTTAAAGAACCTCCAGTCCAGAAGGGTCTCCTCAAATATGTGTTGGTCCGTGGTGTCGTTTCCATCCCTCCTCTGGGTTGTAGACAAATATAAACAAAACTCTCATCCATAAAAATCACTGTGCTGATAGAGCACCGGGGGCTGGAGGCTTGATCGAATCCTGTTTTCTCTCAACACAGACTGATTAAAAATTAAAAAGAAAACGATAGTTTGAAGCGTGACTTTAATAGTGGAGTGGGATGGGGAGGGCGGGAAGTGGGTGACATTGGTCGTGGGTGGTAGAAATAAGACATGGGATTAAGAACAGCTGAAGGAGACATCCTAGCCAAAGGTCAGGCTTTGCCCTGATGTGTGCACAGCCACTGTTAGTGGCAGAGCGCTGCTGAGCCTGAACATACAGCTGTGGGCAGTTGCAGATTGCTTGAGTGGCAGCCTCACGCCGTCCCTGGTGAAGCCCTATGTCCTCAACTCCATTTATACAAAGGAGTTGATGTGTGGTGACTGACATGCCACTGCCTGACAGCGTGTGACCTGAGGAACTGGACCCCATCCCCCATGGGCAATGTTGACCAGGCAGCCACACCTCTGCACGTTGTTCTCACACACATTCTCTTCCATGTCTCCTCACTCATTCAGGTCGTGTCCCAGAGACTTCTGGGTAAGAGCCTCATCTTCTAGGAGGTACACATAGCTGTCCCGGGCCATCCCTGCCTCTTTCTAGGAAATCCTCCAGCAGCCGGATGGCCACCTGACCTGGACACCAAAGACCAGGGTTGTAACCAGGGGTAAGACAGCAGGGGGCATCAGGGAGCTCACCGGCATTGTTCTCATTCCAGAGGCTGAGGGAGGGGAGAGCATTGCTGTGTAACCATAGCATTATACTCTCCAACCCACTCACCAGCACCTTGCCTGATAGCAATCAGCTCTGTGCTCCTAGCAAGCATCTTCCCAGATGGTTTTTTTTTTTTTTTTTTTTTTTTTTTTTTTTTTTTTTTTTTTTTTTTTTGTTTTTTTTTTTTTTATGGTTCATTTTCCCACCCTAGGTACTTCTGACAGAGAGAAATTTGGTGAAACATGGTGTGGTCCCAACATAATTCCTTTAAAAATCCCGAAGTCCCTATGCTGCGTAAGAGGGAGCAGGTCACCTTGCACAGACCTCCTCAGTATGGAAACAGACGGGGCTGTGGAGGAGGAAAGAGCCCCGAGACTGGTGCTCTCCTCGGACTTGGGCAGCGCCTACCTCGGGGCTGCATCCACGCCGCTGCCGAGCAGCCCAGTGCTGGCTGAGTGGTTCCCCAGTGTGAGCGCGGCACAGGCGTCTTCACACTTCATTACCGTGTAGCTTTTCTTAATTGCAAGGTTGTGATTTGCCTAGGCGGATGCTTCAGGCCCTTTCCCACCTAATTACACCCGGTCTAGCAGCTGGCACACGGTCAAGGCTGCCTTCTGCTGCTGCCGAAGTGGTCCCTAGCCAGCAGCAGGTCCACGATTATCAAGCGCAAAGCCTCCTGGTCCACAGCCCATTAGGTCCGGCGGCTTGTATTCCATCCTCCCTCTACACAACAGGTGTTCAAACCCCTCCCACTCAGACAGCCTCAGGCTCTTAGCTCTTCACTGCATCACAGCTTCAGGACCCACCTCCTCCATGACCACCTGGCTGTGAGCTTGGATCAGTGACTAGCTTTACTGGGCTTTTGTTTCTTCGTGCAGACATTTAGAATGGTTTCCCCCTGCGTTCACTGCTAGGCTGTGCATGGCAGCTGATGTAAGTCAGGCATTCAGATGCAGAGGGCATTTGAGACACGGCAGCTGCAGGTCCTGTGTGAAAGGGGAGAGGCCATCATATAGATTGGTCCCCCACATACATTCTCACACACCTTTGCCCTTCTGAGAAGGCAAAGGTATTTGTATATTAGACTTATAAGGGGCTATCCAAAGCAGAGAGATAAGATAAATCGTATCTGTGTCCTCCCAGGAGCCCATTCCGAGCTCCTGAATACTAAGGTGATGTGTAAATGGGAGTTTCAATCCATGGGCCATCAGGTCTTTGTGCTTGTTCCCGGCCCAGCTCAGCCCTGCTCACTGAGATCAAGAGAACCTCAGAACCCCTCCACCGCCACCAAGACCCCCGAGGACTCACTCATCTCTACAGGCAGCCCTGTAGATTACCGCTAAACTGCTTCCTTCATTTTATTTGTCTATTCGGAATTGAAAGCATAAAAGTTAATAAATACCTGTACATTTCCAACGTGATAAAGAGGAAAGTCCTCAGGGAGAGACACCTGCTCCGGCAAGCAGCGCCGAGCCCCAGGAGGGGCTAGACGCTTGCGAGGAGGGTGAACCTCAGTGAGCATGCTGGCCCTGAAATGGTAAAACTTAATGTACAGTGTGTATGTCAGTGTGTGTGTGTGTGTGTGTGTGTGTGTGTGTGTGTGTAACTACCATATTGGGCAATGTCAACATTCATCAATACACACACACATGCCTTGTCCCTGTGTTCAATTTGGAGGCTTCATAATGGATGTGATGAGCCCAGGAGAGATGCAGACAGGAGCAACCAAGATCAGGAGCAGTGATAAGCCCTGGGTGTCTGGTGAGAACGTCAGAGAGGCTGCTACTCCCAGCCTGGCAGGGAAAGCTGCCCGCCCGAAGGAGGAGGCAGCTGAGCCATTTCACACAGTGAGCAGCTTTTGGGGGGTACACATTAGTCATTTTCCATGTAAACTCTTTTAAATGGGGCCTTTATTATATGACCCGGGCTGACCTTTGAACTCACAACCCTTCCTTTGTTTCTAATGCTAGGATTACAGGAGTGTGCCACCACCCATGGCCACATCAGCCCCTCTTTCTCAGTCTTACTAGGAGAAGCTCAGAACTGATCGAGACTCTCCGGCTCAGCTACGTGCAAGCTACCACGTACAGCCCAGTCTGTTTTCAACTGTGAAATATAGAAAGATAATAGGACCTGTTTCATATAGCCACCAGGAGGAACTCAATTAGCTGATTCACGGACCTTGATTAGAACCACATTTCGTGCAGGTTCGTATGTAAGACTGTTGGCTATCATCTTTATTATAATTATGCTCAGACAAGTCAGTAGTTTCTCAGACATTGCTAGCATCCACCTGCTAGCATCCATCCACTTGCTTTGTTCCCTGAATACTCACAAGGACGTATCCTGCTTGGTGAGTCATCTCCAGTTTTTACCAGCACTTCTCTGCTCCATGATAGCTTGTTAGGCTCTTTTTTTTTTTTTTTAAGATTTATTTTATTTATTATATGTAAGTACACGGTAGCTGTCTTCAGACACCCCAGAAGAGGGCATCAGATCTCATTTATGGAAGGCAGTGAGCCACCATACGTTTACTGGGATTTGAACTCAGGGCCTTCGGAAGAGCAGTCAGTGCCCTTACCTGCTGAGCCATCTCTCCAGGCCTCACTAGGCTCTTTGAGACACAGTTTTCAACACACAGATAGGCAACCTGCTCGGATGGCGATGACCTCAGCCTCACCTCTGCACTTGCAGATGGATGTCATGGAAAAGGTGGACGGATCGTCTGTGGAAGGCCATCCACAGGCTCCCTGCTAACACAGCCCTCAAGCCTGAGCAGGGACATCGGGAAGAACGAAGCTGCCCACCTTGGCTCGTTCTGTGCCTTTTTTCACACTTAAGGTACTTTCTATCAGCCACTTTGGAATCTCAGAGCTTGGGGCCATAGGTTAATCACTGATCCAGGACATGTCTAGAATCGACACTGAATTCTCAAGTCCATAAGCCACGGTGTCTACCTCCTTCATTTCCTTCAAATACCATTAGATGAGCATTCCTTGTGAGGTAACAGTGATTTAGTGCTATTGCCTTTGGGGGGCTGGGGCACCTTGAATGGGCAGGGATGTCCTCCAGTTAAACTCAGTTTCACAATCATCCCTGGGTTTAAAGCGTCAGCTCTGTCACTCACACGAGCACAATCAGGCATGATAACTGGCATCTAAGCCTCTTATCTTTGTCCTGTGAATCAAGGGCACTAATGGCACCACCCCGAGTCTGCGGTTAGGATTAAATGTGGCGACATAGACTACTTAGAGTCATTTCTGGTGTCACACAAACGCTCAGTAACTGGAGCTGCTCTCGGCTCTGTTACGGCCTGGCATCCCTTAAAGACAGAGTGGGCTAAAATCCATTGTTAGGCAATCCTGCCCTTGTGTCAACACCAGAGTGTCCTTAGACAAACCTAGGTCTAGGTCAAGGCAGACATGATACCAGCAAGAGACAAAATAGGGCTAGGTTGTAACTTAGTTAATAGAGAGCTTACCTACCATGCATGGAGCCCTGGGTTCTATCCTTACCATGATGTAAAAAGCAAATAAATAAAACCCATGGTATCGAATGCATGTAATCCCAAGACTGGGGAGGTGCAAGCAGGAGGATCAGAAGGTCAAGGTCATCCTCAGCTACATAGTGAGCTTGAGGCCAGCCTGAGCTACAAGAAATCTATCTCATCTCAAAACACAAGGAGAGTAGTGGAGAGTAGACAGGAGATGAGTGAAGCTGCTGATCAAAAGACTTTCGCACTAAACTCTTTCTAAGAAGAAGAATTTAGGCTTCAAAACAACAATAAAACTATCGTGTGGCAATACATAAACACAGCTGTTCATTAGCATTATCAAGTTTACTGCAGGATACACAGCCCTTCCTGTAATGCTTTTACACGGCAGACTGTTCTGTAGCCTCCAGCAGCAGCAGCACCATCAACATGAGTAGCCCATGCTAGCACAAGGACATTGTAACAACCACCTTGACAATGGATGATAGGAACCCTTCAGCTCCATCAAAATTGTTTGGGACCACTGTGGGCTATGCCATCCAGCCTTGACTAATATGTAATTACGTGGTACATGACCACATTTCCACTTTGTACTTAAAAAGAATCAAGAAAGAACTCTCTCTCTTCTGGTCCGCTGGTGACCAGCCTCAGGCGTCAAGGGCAGCGGTGGATGCATGGCGCCTTTGCTATTCTGGCTTTTGGGGGACTTAAATGTCCTCTGAGGCTGGGTTAGTTATTTTTCTCTAGCTCCTGTGCATCCTGGGTTTAGGACCCTGGTCCCCCATCTTTCAGGTCAGGTATTTTCCTTAGGTCTCCATATCCCCATCCCAGTGTGAATTCAGTGAGGCCGGGAGCGCAGGGCTCCCTGTCAGAATTACTATAGCGAAGACAGTTAAGACTTGTGGGGTGGGGGGGCTTCCGTAGATTCTCTTGATCTTGAACCTGCTGGAACCTGGGGGGAAGTGGGACAGAATTCTGCCTTTATCGAATGCTCATTGACAGGTTACCACAGTTAAAATCTAAAAGCTCCTCCAGTGCCACGCTGTAGTCAGCACAGCACTTCTGCACTGGAGCCTTCTGTGCCTTGGACTTGTATCGCATGGACCTGGAGCAAAGGGAAGGCGCATTGGTTTGCTACCGCTTCGAAGGGGATGCTGTCATACAGACAGCACCAAGAACACTACTGCACATCCCTCAGAGCCCAGAACAGTAACTATCACTACCATGACACACCAACAAAATGCAAGCAGCCCTCACGCCAGTACTACCAGGGGCGAACATCCCCCGTTACGGATAGGAATTCCCACATGACTATGAAATAGATTCCCTATCCTATAGCAGAAATGATTTCGGGAGACCTGGCTCTGCAGACCATGCCCCAGGTCAGGTATCTGGACTATTTTGTATTTGGAGCCTTGTCTTAATTAGGGTTTTACTGCTGTGAAGAGGCACCATGACCAAGGCAAGTCTTACAAAAAGGCAACATTTAATTGGGGCTGGCTTACAGGTTTAAGAGGTTCAGTCCTTTATCATCAAGGAACATGGCAGCATCCAGGCAGGCATGGTGCAGGCAGAGCTGAGAGTTCTACATCTTCATCTGAAGGCTGCTAGTGGAAGACTAGCTTCCTGGTAGCTAGGATGAGGGTCTTAAAGCCCACACCCACACTGACACACTTACTCCACATCTAATAGTGCCACTCCCTGGGCCAAGCACATACAAACTACATAAACCCTTTGACAGAGTCTTGCTCAGAACAGCACTCTTAAATGCATATGATAAAACAAAGCCAAATGAGCTCTGGGAAAGCCCTGTTGTGCCAATGCTTTCAAAAATTAATATATAGCATGATACTGCTTGCTGTGAGTAATATGAAATGGCAGGGTCTGCTGTGAGTCTAACCACAATAACTGAGAAACAGTGACAAGCCATAGAAGTAATGGTCTATCTACAGGCGCCTCCCTGTGATGTAAAAGCATTCATAGTTTACTCAGGTGACAGAGTCACAGGCACACAGCTACATGGTAATTGATGTAAATGCCAAATTCAGCCAGAAGTTCGTGGCAGCATGCAAGTGGTTCTCAGCTGAGTCCATGATACCACGAGTTCTGGGTGACTGAAAGCTTAGCTCTTCATCCTAGATTCCTAGGCACCCATCCACATCCCTGTGGCTCCAGCTTCCTTCCCTCCCCTTCCCTCCCCTTCCCT
>NW_022196891.1:79899637-79921191 GCF_008632895.1 Mastomys coucha
CCCCTCTCTTGTGGTGTGAGATCAGGATTCCAAGCAGACGCTACAGGGTCATATGAGGAATTCTTGCTCCAGACTGCTCTCTGACAATCAACTATGGCCAAATGAAAAAGCACAGGCTTCCTTTGGAATGGGGATGCTCAGATTCACATCTCAGCTCCACCATCAGTAGCTTTTGTGGGATTCTGTTAGTGGCTCGAACCCCCACGTATTCTTACACAAAATGAACACTGCTCCTGGTTAGGCAGGTTTGTTGTGCACATTAAGCAAGACAAGCAAGTACCAGGTGCCGGATGCAGTGTGGGTCACATCAATGTGTTAGAAAGTAACTCCTGTCATCATTCTTAAGGAAGGCCAGAGATGAAAACTATTTCAGCAAGACACTAAGCAGTTGACATCACAATGACATGCAGTGGCTGGTCTGTGTCTGTCCCATTGGCCGGTTCTCTTGTCTACTCAAGAGGCTTTTCATGGATTAATGCACATAGAATTGTCCACATAGAAATATTTTGAGGTTGTTTGCCACCAAAGCCACAAGGTTCACACAAGGCACACTTACAGGCAGGGCCGGTTCTCAGCTATCATCACCTGTGTTACCTACAGTCCGGAAACGACCCAAGGGTACATTAGTGCCCTGTATCTGGAGAGATTTGGTTTTTTGAATGGGTTCAGAAGGTTCCTCTGACCCTCTAAACTTCTTCCCCTTCCCCCTCCCAGGCTCTCAATGTGGATACAGCAACATTGTTACCAACAATCAAGGCCAACCCAAGCATGTGTCAAATCTGTTCACCGATGGTTCTGGCCCTTGCTGAACATAACATCACTGACAAGGACAAAGCTCACCCAGAGCTGACTTCCTAGTAAAGACCCCAGCCCGAAGGTCTTTGAGGTCTCGTCTCTGGGTCTGGACCTCTCTCCCACATCTTCCCTTTTCTCAAAGTCTCTGTGAACATTTCTCGAAATTCAGGTTGAAAGAGGCGTTCTAGGTTAGATTTTAGGAGTCCACAAAGCCAGTGTCGGCTTCTGTACCAGAGACATCTCAGAGTGTTCAGTTGTGATGGTTCTGTGGGATTTCCCATATATGATGCTCTGTGTGTGTGTGTGTGTGTGAGAGAGAGAGAACTTATAGTAATACATGTATTAGTTATTTTTTCTATTACTATAACAAAATGCCCTTTGGGAGGGGTTTAGTGTGGCTCCTGGTTTAAGATGTTACACTGTTCCTGGTGAGAGAGAAGGCCTAGTAACAGGCCCAGCACGAGGCAGCTGGCCACATTGTGGTCACAGTCAGGCAGTAGAAAGAAGAATCCTTGGCACTCAGCTAATTTTCTCCTTTTGGTTCAGACTAGGGCCCTAACCTACCATGTGGTACCACGCACATTCGGAGTGGGTGTGCCAAGTTCAGCTAAACATCCTCATAGATACACCCAGAGCTTCGTTTCCATGGTGATTTTCAATCCCATCCATATGACGATGAAGACTGACCACCAGAATATTTAATCCTCAGTAGGATGTAGGCCTTAGGAGGTAATTAGCTCATCAGAGTGGGGTCTTATGAATCAGTGAAGCCCAGAGGGTTCTCATACTCTCTGCCCACCATGTGAAGACAAACAGGAAGTTACATGTTTGTAACTCAGACAAGAACCGTCACCAGAAGCTGTGTGTTAATGACTTGATTTGAGGGTCACAGGGAAAAGAAATGCTTATTGCCTGGGCAACGGCAGCCTACCAGAACAGCTGAAACTGAAAGAGATGGCACGGGACCCACTCTATCACAAACATCTCAGGGGGACTCTGAGAAGTAGTCAGTGAGGAGAGGGACCTCTGAGACCTTGAAGGCCCACAGCCCATGGCCTCCCTCGCAGCATAGGCCCCTCTGTGTCCCTGTGCATTCTGTTTGGTGCATGGGCAGAAGGCTACAGCTGTTGTGATCATAAAAAGATAAAGGGGTATAAGAATATGTGCTATGGGGGTGTGGCGACATATGGGAGAAGGGGTTGTCTCAGCGGGCCCATGCCAAGGCATCCCTTCCCTCCCCCACCCCTCTGAGGGACCAGCTACACAGCGGTATAGTATAGAACAGAGTTTATTTAGGGCATGGGGAAGGGAGTTAAGAGGGTAGGAGAGACAGAGAAAGGCAGAGAGGAGAGAGGAGAGAAGCAGAGGCTAGCTATGACCATGTGGAGAGAGGGGCGAAGGTAATAGGGAGGGGGAGCAAGGGGGCAAGAGAACAAGAGATGCAAGAGAGGGAGGAGGGGGCAAGCAGCCCCTTTTACAGTGGGCCAGGCCTACCTGGCTGTTGCCAGGTAACTGCGGGGTGGAGCTTAGACAGAATGCTACCATCAGCAATCCCTGTTGGATCAGAGTGTGCTGTCACAGCTGAAGTTGCCTAGCACCGCCCTGCAGGATCCCAAGAAATACTGAGGTTGTCCTCCTTCTTCCGTGGTTGAGCCCATCCTCCAAAACTCTACATACAGGACCTTGCCCAGCCCGGTCTGAAGCCACCCTGTCCCAGGCCGCAAGGCTACACTATCCTTTATCCTAGAACCAGAGGTAGGCAGAGGTGAGCACCAGCTTGTTTGTACGTAGGACTAAGCTGAAGCAGCTGCTTGGGTCTGGACTATGAGCCACTCCAAGGGAGACCCTTGGACTGCCGAGGAGACCCTATCTACCAAGGAGACCGAGCACCGAAATACAAGCGGGTACAGACACAGCATTACCGACGCCAAACGGGGAAGCTGGAAGAGGCACATTTTCAAGTTACTAATAAGCTCACTGCACACAGCAGAAAGATGGAGTTGTCTTTTAATCCTCTCTGTAGTAAATGATGATGCAAAATTACCATCCTGTGAAGACATCAGAAAGCATACGGCCAAAGCCTGTAGGATGACAGTATTACAGATGAGTGGCAGCCAATGATCCATAATAATTTATAAACTGTGTGGTCGGTTTTTCTGGGGTCTTTCGACTGTAGTTCGCTTTCTGAAATGTGTAATTGGTCATGATTTCACATGCTGTACAAATATTAAATTTTTTTTTATTAACTTTGTACTTATTTTGCATGCTTTTCCTTAAAATAAATTCCTCAACCCACCCCCACCTCCTTGACCCGCCCCCTCACCCTGCCCCCTCACCCCGCCCCCTCACAAGGCTCTGAGATCACCCTGCCCAAATCTCGTTGAGAGGTGGGGAAAGACAGATGCCTTCCAGGTCTGTTTCTTTCTAGGTCTCCACAGAAAGCCTGAAGTATCTCCCAAACAAACAGGGAAGCAGAGGCTCTGTAGGCGGCCTGCACCCAAGAAAATGGAGCCAGCCACTCCTGCCTGCAGGGATTCCCTTCAGAAAAGCCACTGAAAACAAAGCCAATTCAATAAGCCCTGGAGGTTACCCAGGTGGGAGGGCAATGGGGTCGGGGGAGGGGAGGAGGTGGAGAAGGAAAAACAGAGGGGCGGTGGCCTCTTGAGACGGGGGAGGGGGGGAAGGGCTGTCAGAAGCAAGCTCTTCCCCTCCAACCCCTAGGCTCATCAGCAGCTTGAAGACTGCACAAAGGACAGACACACCCAGCTCACCCTCCACCCCCACACCTGCTTTCATTCTGGTCACCCCCCCTTCCCCAACCCCCTCCCCCTCAGTTCCTATCTGATCTCCGGTGAAGCTCTGGTCTGTATGACTCATGCTGACTGGGCAGGGAGCTTGGTTCTCGGCCAAGTCCCTCGCTCTCTCACTCCTGGCCTCAGCCACAAGTCAGAGCTGCTTCTCTGAATGCTGATGGCTGCTGGAAAGAGCAGCTGGCCTTTGCAGGGGCTGTCGTGAGAAGGTCATAGAGTCCAGCTCTCCCTGGCTTCTACCGATTTCCCTTCTCCGTGACCTTGCAGGCCAGTGAGATGGAGTGCTTCGGAAAGACGCTAGGGATAGGAATGACCCAGAAAGTCTTGAAGATGGATGGCTCCCACCCGGGCTCAGCTCTCTGAGCCTCAGTTTCCCCATTGGTATGGTAAAGCATGAACAGAATCAGGACATCCAAAGCCTGTGGCGATGCATGGGCGGGTCCACAGACCTGTTGCCAGGGCAACAGCCACCATATTCCCAGAATCCATTGGGCTCATCTTCCACCTTTACCTGTGGCCACTACGTCACAACCCACTATATATATATATATATATATATATATATATATATATATATATATATATATATATATATGTGGAACATTCCTCCATCTTTCTCTCTCTTCCACTCCTCTCTTTCCGCACTACTCCCCCCTCTCTCCCTCTAAATTAAACCTCTTACTCGTGGAACTGCTTTGGCCTAGTGTGGTATGTTCTGACATGACCCTCCGTTCTACCACATCCGCTGGCTCCGACATTCTGTACTAGCCACTCATTCAGTTTCTGCTGCAGAAGACCCAGTCTAGCCCCCGTGAGGGATGACACCTCGCAGGGAAGTAAAGCGGGTTTCTGAGCTTGGGGGGAGGAGGGGAGGGTGTCTCCATGATGCTGGATCCGTGAGACCTGAAAGCTGAGGGAGACCATGTGGAAACGTGAGAGCCAGATGTACGGAAAATCTCACACACGGGCACAGCAAACCCGGCACCCCGTCCTGGCTTAACCAGGAAGTCAGGCATGAGGTGAAGACAGTGGGGTACCCATGCTGTGTCCTTCCGTGGCCTGAGGTCGAAGCGTTGCAGGCTGACATCAAGATTTAACGGGCCGCAGAGGCCTCTGGATGAGGAATTAATAAAATCAGACTGACTGGACCGGAGAGGGGCCAGGCTAACACCCGGTAAGACTGGATGAATACCCACCAGCTCACGCTGAGCCCTCAGGCTGCTTGACCAGGCCGTACTAGCCCGTTATGGCTGCTTCCTTTTAAGAATAAAACCTCCTCTCCGGCTACTCTACAGAAACAGCTTTACAAACTGCCTCTGACCGCCTCTCTCCTCAGAGCCTCCCATCTTCACCATTAAAGAAATGTGGCCCATCTCCTTCACACCGCAGGGCGCCTCCCTGGCAGGCCCATTCTCCTCCTTCTCCATATTCCATACCTTACCCAAGCTCTGGGGTCTTCAAATGTCCCCACCCCTGGGGCTCCCTGGCATTACACACGTGTTCCTTCAGCCTGGGACCCTCTGGCCTCTTTTCTGTTTTGCTAGGATATGTCCGTTCAGTCTTCGGTTTTCAGCTCAGGTATCACAAAGTAGCCTTCTTGTATCTGCTGAAGATGACACGGTTATCACTGAAAACAGGACTGCGGTTTCTCAAAGTCAAACAGCATAGGATCCGAAATCCGGCTACCAGGCACAAGTCCAGAAGAACTGAACCTTGATAAGACATTTGCCCAGCAGAGATTCATAGCAGCACAACTCACAATAGCTCCAAAATGAAGCCAGCAGGAACCCGTCCACGGAGGAATGACAAGGCTTACACAATGGAACATTATCTAGCCATGGGAAGGAAGAATAGCCCAGTGCTTCTTACGGTATAGTTAAATATAATACAAAATTAAACCTGAAAAGCATTGGGCTACGTGAAATAAACACACGAGGAGAAAGGCAAATGTTAATCCAGGTACCCGGATACCTGGAGTAATCAATAGACAGAGGCAGTCTTCCAGGGATGGGGATGAGGGACCTGGGGAGTTAGAGCTTAATGTGGTGGGTTTGGTTCTGTAAGATGAAGAGGGTGCTTGAGACAGATGGTGGTAAGGTATTTGATGCCGATGGACTGAGACCGAAGATGGCTGGCATGGTAAGCTGAACTATATGAATATTACCACAACTTAAAAATACTTCTAAAAATGTAACAGTCTGCACTAGTCACTCCTACTGCCAGTGGCCCCTGGCGTTGTTGACCTGAGTCTCTGCCTGTGGGTGTTAGATAGTATCAGGGAGAATAGAACCTTCTAGTATGGGTCTGAAATGTCCCCAGAGGCCTATGTATTAAAGGCTTTGTCACTGGGTAGTGCTACTATCAGAAGGCAATAGAAGCCTTGGAGAAGAAGGAGCCTAATGGGAGGAAGTTGGGTCATTTGGAGTGTGTGTGTGTACCCTTTGAGGAGATAATGGAAAATTCTATATTCTTCCTCCCTCTCCTTCCTGTTGGGGACAATCCTACTCTGTCACACGCTCTCATCATGATGCACGGCGTCAACACAGGTCCAAACAGTGGGGCCTAGCTCTACACCCATGCACTAAAGTAGACCTTTCCTTATCGTTAAGTTGATTTTCAGGTATCTTGTGATGAAAAGCTTGTGGACATGAGAGAGCAGCGCAAAACCCGCCTTTCTACCTGTGGGTCTGGGTAGAGGGGAGTCGATTATGAACGGTACTCTCGGATGTTTAAGAAAAGGTAATTGAGGATGTGAGCATCCTTTCTAATGACAGAGAGTAACACTCTCCATCAGCCCCTGTTCCCACTGGTCAAGAGTCATCCTGGGGGTTGGTAATACCCTTGGTTCATTTAGACTACCCATGCATGAGTGCCAGGGAGACCCCCTTGAGAGATGAGTACAGCCCTAGGGAAAAAGGAGACAGGCGATAGTGCAAGGGTCCTCAGCTGTGACTAGAGGACGACTGGACCATCCAGGTGGTTTCTAACACAGCATGTCATCAACATTTTATACCCAGCACATGGATCCAGCCTAGAGATAATACTCAATAGATCCTAGTCACTTTAGTAAGGACAAATACAAGAGTGTACTTACCATATGGCCAGTATTACCAAAGAAATTAATCAAGCTTCCCAGAAACCCTATAAAAGAGCCCTTAGATTGTACTTACATATTTAAGAATATGCAATATTCCTAAATAAAAACTGATGAAAAAAGAGACCATGATTTTGAAAAAGAACAAGGATAGTTATATGAGGTTTGGAGGGGGTAAAAGGAATTAGGGAATGATGTATTTATATTATTATTCAAAAAAGGTAATTTTTAAAAATGGTCTTACTATTACCCCATTTTAAAGCCCAGGATATTGAGGCAGAAACCCTACAGCTTCCCACAGACTTTCCAACTGTCATACAAAATAGTCAGAAGGCAGAGCACACATCCCAAACCTGTCCCTTCTTTCCCAAGCCACCCATGCCAGGGTCAGCCAAAAACTGTGCAGAGCGCTAAGAAGAACTGGCCTCTGGCATCAGCTAGATCTGACTGAATTAAACCGTGGTTCTGTCCCTCACTGGCTGTGCGACCTTCAATGAGTCACTTCAACTCCTTGAGCACCACTTCCCTAGTTTGCAAAATGCAGAGCAGATACATGAGTCCCCGTGGGCAAATACTGGCAGCGACCCAGGAGCTTATCAAGACGACAATGATGCATGCATCCATGCAAGGAGGCACAGCCTGCCTTCCATAGCCACAGGCTTTGAATACAGGGACTCGGCTGCAGATGGAAAACATTCAGAAGAAATACATAACTGCTATGAACTGGACACGCCCAGACCCAAACAATGGAATGGGAAAACTCTTTATGGTACATTTATAGCACTCCGGTATGTCAGGTATCCAGAGATGATTTAAAAACACAAAAGGGTGGCATAGGTGATATATGTAAATGCTACAGAAATTCATAGTGAGAGTGGAGCATTCTACAGGCACTGATATCTGCAGATGACCCTGAAGCCAATGAGAGTGGAGCGTTCTACAGGCACTGATATCTGCAGGTGATCCCGAAGCCGATGCCCCTTGGATACTGTGTTGTTGAATCTTGTTTTTCAAGTCTAGGTGACTTAGAGTCACTATGGAAACAACCTTCTGAGTCTGTCTAGGGGGGATTTTCCAGCATAGCTTAGTTGAGATGGAACCGCTCACTTTGAATCCAGGTGGTATCCTTCCATGAGTTGGGGGTCCCATATTTGACATTTTTAGAGGAGGAAGGGATATGAGCACCGACCCACACCCCTCTCAATGCAGATGCAATGTGACCAGCTGCCTCAGTGTCCTGCCTTCATTGCCCTCCCACAGTGATGGAGGCGAAAATGCCCCTCCTGTCTTGGCTTCTTAGCCCATTGTGATAAATGGTAATATACTGACAGAGCAGTTTAAGGGAGAAAGGTGTTGTTGTGGGTAACAGTTCCAGTGAGAATAGTTCATTGTGGTAGAGAAAACATGGCAGAGTCAAGGCAGGCCTAGTAATGAGAGCAGGAGGCTGGCTGGTTACATTGCATCTCTGTTCAGAAAACAGGTGAACAAGAAGGGAGGCCAGAATATAAAATGTCAAGTCCTGCCCCCAATGACCACTTCCTCCAGTGAGACTCCACCTTCTAAAGGTGTTTCCCAAACAGCACCCACAGCTGAGTGCCATATGTTATGTGGACCTACTGGGTATATATTCAAATACCAGCTTCCTCTGAGAGAGTGAGAGAGAGAGAGAGAGAGAGGGGAGGGGGAGGGAGAGAGAGAAGGGGGAGAGGGAGAGAGGATAGATAGATAGATAGATAGATAGATAGATAGATAGATGATAGATAGATAGATAGATAGATAGATAGATTGACAGACAGATAGATGTGTGTATGCATGTGTAGATGTATGTGTGTAGATGTGTGTGTGTGTGTGTTTTGTAGCAACAAGAAGACAGGCAACTATACAGACACTGCGGAAAGACTGCCCATTCAACAAGAGCAGAAGCGAGAAGCCTTCACTACAGGCAATGGCATTCCTTCAACATACACGGCCCTTGGGGACATCATGCTAGTTGAGGACACCTTCACCTGCAGGGCACGTCCTGTAGGGTTCTTTCTCTGTGAAGCTCTGAAGTAGAAAGCTCCAAGTTAGAGTAAACACACACACACACTAGTGGTTGCCTCTGGATGGTAGAAGCAGTAATTGGTTGAAAAAGGACATGAGGGAAATTTCCAGAGAGCAGCTTAGATTATGTAACTGTTTGCTTTTTTTAAAAACTCAATAAATGTACACTTAAGATGTGAGCGTTACGCAGTAGTTTCACTCACAAGAAGCATCTACTCTGCTATTGAACCCTAGTTAATGATTGCATGCTCAATGGAGGGAACGTGGCCTGGTTTACAACGTACTCTGAGCTATATTCAAAACTAAGGTGGATTAGTGGATGGATTAGAGGGATGAATAAATGGACGGGTTAGCCTTCCATGAGTGACAAAGTAGCAAAGCAAATGTAAAATGTCAAGCGCAGAATCTTGGTGGCGAGATAGGAGTCTGTGGGACAGAACATGTTCCAGGGTCATCTGGGATGTCTGAAAGCTGACCACTCCCAGAGTTCTTGGCTAGAGATGTGAGGACTCCTGTTTCCAATCAGGTTCTCATATATAAGGAAAAGGGAAGAGGTACCTCTTGGAAACATTACCTTGGACCATACAGGGACATGCATGTCCTCAAGTGTCATAATGCTGTGAGCTTGAGCCTAGCACATCCCCTGTGCTTCCTACAAATCACAAGACAATCCAAGCCAAGCAAGGTCCATTCTGGTTCAACGCAACACCACTGGGCAAGGGAAAGGTGCCTCCCCTACCCCATTCCCATCGCTTGAGACCCAGCCTCAAGCCAAGGGCACAGCTCAGCAAGTCATCCTAAACTGGGCATGAGAGAAGCTTCAGCCAACACTATGCACAAACTCTTAACATTTCACATGACTTTTTTTCACTGCCTCCCACTGTTGCTTTCTTCCCTTGCAACTGTTGCTTTCTTGGTCCCAAAACAAAAAGAAAACCAAAACCCACAAAGCTGGCAGCTAAGGATAACTGTCTCTGTTTAAAATTATTCTGAAGACTAGGAGTGTATCTCAGTTGTTTGAGTGTCTGCCACGCAAGCCTGAAAGTCTGGGTTCGATCCCCAGCATTGCCTAAAGACCCAGCATGGTGGCAAATGCCTCTTAACTCAGCACTGGGAGATAGAGACAAGAACAGAAGTCCACGGTGATCATCAGCTACATAGTGAGTTCAAAGTCAGCCTGGACTACATGAGACCTTTACTCAAAATAAATGTAATAAATAAAAAGAAATAAGTAAAAATATTAGGGGGTGGTTAAACCAATATTACTTGGTAAGTTCCTACCTAGGTCACTCAAAGGTCAAGTCCCCAGGCTAGGGTTTTCCGCTTTCCCTGAAAAGTAACCATTCCAGTTGACCCAGGTTTCAAAACAGGAAAAGATTCTTGGGCAACAGAGAAAGGTTGGTCACCCTAAAACCTAAGCTTAGCATTATTAAGCTTGCTGCCTCTCTGTTCTCCAATTTTGGGCCTCTGTTCATTTATTAAATGTGTAGCTCACCTCATCTGTACATTGCCAGTTCACGTCCCATTATCAATTTCTTACTGTGTTTGAAATTTGTCTTTTAAAAATACATTAGTCTACAGAGACTCTTTCAATGTTCTAAGAAATATCCACCCACTTATTTATTATATACTGGAAAAATCTATTTCTGCCTCTATCCCTTGCCCATTAATTTCACTGATGGATTTTTTTCCCCTTGATATATGAAATGAAATGTTTGGTTTTCACTTAGTCAATATAGAGTTACTATTTTTTTTTCAGTGCTAGGAAATGAACCCAGAGCTTTGTAAATGTTGAGCATTCTACCCCAGGGCCGCACCTCCAACCCCGTATCTACCCCGTCTTGGTGACCTCTGGTCTTCTTATCAGAAAGTGGTCTCCTGCCCCAAAGTTATCTATGTTCCTAAATCCTGTTCTACTGGACAAGTCAATATCTGGTGAAGCTAGAATTTGTTTTCACGCATGACTGAGGCACAACCGCATTATTTCAGGAGATATTTCCAAGTTTCTGATGTGTCGTCTAGTCACTGCATTGCCCCATCTTCTTGTATCAGTTATTCTAATCCAAAGCAGTGCTGACGTGTGATTGTGATCATAGCACTTACCTCCTTCAGTTAATAGAAGTAAATATAGACCCTTGACCTTTGATGTTTGTTTGTATGTTTATTGGGTTGGGACATCTCGTGTAGCTCCCAAGCTGGCTTCAAGCTCAATAAAGGAGGATGGCCTTGAATCCCTGATTCCTGGCCCTCCACAGTGCTGGGGTTACAGGTGTATTCTACCACACAGGCTTGTTTTCTTTAAACGAACAATCTTCATCATGTTTGAGCAATGACGACACCCACAGGAAAATGTATCCATCAGATACATGATAAATAGCCACCCTCCCTGATCCCTTTAGAAACAAAACTGTCATTCACATGGCCCACTGACAATCGTGACAGCGTACCCCTTCCTAGTCTGTGTGACCCCCTTGCTCTAAATAAACTTCTCTTGCTCCTTTTGCAAGTTCTGTGTGCCGATTAAAATGATTAATATTTTATATATATATGTATATATATATATTATATACATATAATATATATATATAGGTAATGCTAGAAATTAATATGGTGGCAATTAATCCTTAACCAGCTTTTCCCAAAATAACCACACAGAGACCTTTTAATATTTCAAAGCCTTAGGCTTTACACAATCAACTAGCTCATCGACGTTAACCTGACCACCTAGCCCAATCCAGACACGTGGCTAACTATACCTCCCAGCACACAGACACCAGCATCCCCTCTCACGTCTCTTCAATAAAAGGTTTTCCTTCTTCCTCCCAGGATTCCTTTCTCTCTCCCGGGAAGTCCCACCTTCCACTTCCTGCCCAGCTAATTGGCCATCAGATTTTTTTTATTAAAGCCAATTAAGGAATGCCTTAGGTAGGTGAGGAAGGACAGAGACATCCCTTCTCACAGCGTGCCCCATCATCTGTGTGAACCCTTGTTTTCAGTTCTGTGCAAAAGAGGCCAAGAACCTGGGAACCCTGACTGTGGGCCACAGGCTGGTTGGTCCAGGCAGCTGACTCCAGGTTTTACCGTCTCCTGGAGTTCTCTTCCATCCATGCTTTCTTCTCCCTGATTCTCCGGGAACTTTGAATTTTCAATTATTTCATTCCATATTAAACTTTAAATTACTTTATCTCGTCTCTGAAAGCGGGAATCCACAGTGCCATTAAAATTTCATTCTAATGTCTTAAATTTATATATTAGTTTTTGAAGGACTGTCATTTTTATGATATTAAGTCTTTCCACATAAAAATATGGCTGTACATCTCCATTAGTTGAGAATTTTTTATGTCCTCTAATACATTTTCATCATTTTATTGGTATAAATAGCATGCATTTTATTGTTAAATACAACCTTTGAAAGTTAATACTGTTTGCTGCTATTATGAATGGGTTGTTTTTCCCACTTCCCTTCCCAAAGGTTTATTGCTACCATAGATCAAAGTTCTGTATTTGTATATTTATCTATCTGCGTTACTAAATTCTAACACTAATTTTAATATTACTTTATTAAAACCTCTTAGGTTGTCTAGACACCTGTAAATATATTTTTATCTTCTTTGCAATCAATTCATTTTTCTGTCTCCCAGTATTATTTAAATTCTCCAGAGCTGTCGTAATCAGCAGTGGTGACAACTGTCTTTTCCTAGAATTCACGGAAGTAACTTCAGCTCTTTTCTGTTGCATAAAATGTTTGTTGTCAGCTTTTAGTAACTAGGTTTTTTTTTTCTTTAAAGGGTTTCTGTTGATTCATAGCCACACAGGATGTAGAGAAAGAACTATGCGTGCCTTCAGATGCACAGAAGCAAATATCTAGGAATACCAAATATCTAGGAAACTTGCTATGTAAGTGTGAACAGGAAACCTGCTAGGTGAGTGTGAACAGGAAAACTGCTAGGTGAGTGTGAACAGGAAACCTGCTAGGTGAGTGTGAACAGGAAACCTGCTAGGTAAGTGCAAAGTAAGGCATGAGTCATGGTGTTCACTGTATGAGGGTGAGAGACTCATGAGAGTTTGTGGATAGACAACTTATAGTAATCAATAGTAAAAATGGGTCATTTCTTGCCTTCTCACAGAAGAAGCCACAGAGGCAGGCTGTAGTCTGCCCTCCCACGTCATGCCTGGCTGGGTCACCAGAGAAAGGCTCAACACCCAAAGGAGGGTGACCACACAGTGGGTTTCCAGTCCAAGGGGATTGTCAGCAACAGGCAAAGGAGGAACATGAGAAGGAGGAAAAGTGCAGAGAGAGAGAGAGATAGATGCAGGACAGCACAAGGAGAGGTAGAAAGGGGCAACATCCCCTTTGGTTGGTAGTCAGAAAGAAGAGGCCAAGAAGCGCCAAGCAGAGTGGGGACAAGGCTGCACGTGGTCTCTTCACAGCTGGTGCCTTATGCCATCCACATTTCATTCTTTGAAGTTCTGATTGATTCCTACACTCCTCTACCTGTATGGATTCTTCTCTTAACAGAAACTTGACCGTGTAAGCCTTGACTATAAAAAGCCTTCCAGCCCCAGACAGCCTACTAACTGCCCATTGCTTTGTCCCAGGCTGTCACGGGCCCTGATGAGCCTGAGGCCTTGATGTGCAGGTTGCAGATCTGGTGCTTGGAGATCAGTTTCTAACCCCGTTGTCCCTGCGGAGCTCCTGAAGCAAGTAGCTAATAGTCTATTTGTTTTTCTAACTGTCTCGGGGAAACAAATCTATGCAGGGCAGAGATCTGCATAAAGAGCTAGCAGCTGAGCTGCCCTAGCTGGAGGGTAAAGCCACATTGATATTCGGGGCACAGGCACACAGGATGACTTTAAGCCACAATTTGCATTTCCTTCTTGCAGAGCTGTTTATCCAGGGATGTTAGAGTTCTCTGTATGTGGGGAACTCTCATTTAGCCTTATATAAATGGACTCTGGCTGAACCCATGTAGCTCAGGAAGGCTTTTTTAAAAGTAGGCAGCATGTCCTCTGAACAGTGTTCCATAATTCTGTAACAACTGGCTCCGGGCCTGAAGAGAAAGCCACCTTAGCACCATGCCTTTCCCTGCAAGGGCGTTCTGAAAGAGATGACTCAAAAACTGGGATCTTAGACATTTGAAAGAATTTCCCATCTCTAGACTGGATAAGTAGAAGACTGGATGAGTGTTGCTTGGGGGAATCTCCTAAAGCTACAAAACCCTTTCATGGTTATAGAAAATAAAAAGGTAAATATTTAAATGAGCAACGGAAGGGACAAAATAAGAAGACACTCTCTGCTGTAGTTTTGATTGGAACATTTTCCAAAGGCCTGGGTGTTCAAGGCAAGGTCCCCGGCCTGGTGCTGTTGGGAGCACTGGACATTTTGAATAGGGCTTAATGGGAGGCCTTTGAGGTCATATCTTCACACAGGTATCAGAGCCTAGACCTCTGGTCTCTTCTACTTCCCAGCCATGGTATGAGTGACCATGCATCCCTCCACCATGTACTATGCTGTCAGAGACCCCCAAATCAAAGAAGGGTTGAAATCTCCGAAACTGAACTAACAATAAAGCAAGACAGTTCCACCAGATAATGTAGGATGGGAAACTAACATGTCTAGCCTCCAAACTCATTCCAAGGAGAAAGATGAATTCGATTTGACCCAGACTGATTGAAATGTCTCAGGACCAGGACACCACCTCTCTGTGTGTTGCAGTGGCCACTGGGTAATAACAGTCGCTTTATCTTACTGGTTAACTCACACAATACCATTTGTCAAGGTCATGGAGACTTCTCAGAGAAATCCACCCAGGCTGCAAGTCTCTATCTCATCCTACTACAGCTATACAGTAAAACCACTGAGAGACCTGTGGGGAGTGTTGGCGTGGGTGACTAAATATACTAAGAATACACAGGTAAGTACAGACTTGTTCCAGTCAGAGACCCTGCATGTATGCGTGTATGAGCAGCACTACATGGGTGTGCCTCTGAGCAGCACTACATGTGTGCCTCTTCGTGTTCTGTGATCATCTTCATATCACCAACCAAGCTACAAAACTGTTTGAAGACAGGAATGATGCCTCCAAGTCCAGCCTGCACTGGTAGCTGGTTCAGCGTTGAGCTTCATTATCTCGACTTAGACTTGAAAAGGGCTTGGCGTTTCTCCGGGAATATTCTTGTAGCTGGAGACACTACTGTAGAGTGGAAAGGTCAGAGGCAGGAGGATGAGGATCCAGACATCTAACTAAAACACCCAGAAGAGATAAGGACTCCAAAGGAAGCTAGAATGAAGGAAGCAAATGATAAAACTAATAAACAAACTGGTCCTCCCTTACCTCGAGCACACACACATTCTGTGTGTGTGTGTGTGTGTGTGTGTGTATGTGTGTGCAGGTGAGTGGTTATATAGCATATGTGTACCTATGTGTGTGTCTATGTGAGTGTGTATGTGTGTATGTGTGTGTGTACATGTGGGCATGTGAGTACGGCTACATGGCATGTGTGTGCAAATGTTTATGGAGGCCATAGGTCAGCCTCAAGTGTTTGTCTTCAGGTACTGTCTTCCCTTGGTTTTTGACTCAGGGCGTCTCACTGGGACCTTAGGATCAGGCTGGGCCAGCTGACTGGTGAGCACCAGGGCTCTGCATACCTCTGCTGTCCCAGCGCTGGGGTGGTAAGCACACAGCATCCCTTCCATCTTTTTATGTAGGTTCTGAGGATCGAAGTCGGGTTCTCATGCTTGTGTATCAAGCCAGAACCACCTCCCAGACCCCCTGACTGATTCGTAGTCATCCCTTAAACAAACCTCCCTACCCTAGACGACACCAGAAAGCATTCATCCACGCAAGGGCACGGTTTTGAGTGAGTGCGTTTGCTCATTTTGGCTACCCAAGGCAGCTCTGTGAGAAGCTCCCAGGCTTTCTCGAGGGACTGTCGCTGTTCCAGGTCTGGCGTAGTCTCTGCTTGGTTTCCTCTCAGCACCCCTTCCATGCTTGGACAGCGTGACACAAGGTGTCAAAGCTGAGGACCTTTGCCCTACAAAACAGCTTCGTAGTGATGTTTGAAAAGGAATCAGTGCAGTGGTAAAGATGGAGCAGAGACTGAGGGAACGGCCAACCAATGACTGCCCAACTTGAGACCCACCTTATGGAATAGAGCCCACCCCTGCCACTATTAATGATCCCCCATTATGCTTGCAGACAGGAGCCTAGCATAACTGTCTTCTGAGAGGCTTCATCCGGTAGCTGATGGAAACAGATGCAGGGACTCACGGCCAAACATTGGGTAGAGCTCTGAGATACTTGTGGAAGAGTCAGGCAAAGGACTGAGGGAGTTGGGGGGGGGGGGTCAAGGACACAAGACTGGGAAAATGGGGGCTCAAAGAAACTAAACCACCAGCCAAAGAGCATGCTGGGGCTGGAACTAGGCTCTCTTCATATTTGTAGCAGATATGCAGTTTGGTCTTCATGTGGGTTCCCTAACAATGGGAGCAGGGACTGTCTCTGACTCTGTTGCCTGTCACTGAATCCCCTTCCCCTAGCTGGGCTGTGTCATCTGGCCTCAGTAGGAGGGGATATGGTTAATCCTGCTGCGACTGGATGTGCCAGGGCAGGTTGGTACCCAAGAGAGGCCTCTCTTTTCTGAGGAGCAGAGAGGTGGTACTGGGGGAAGGGGTATGTGTGAGGGAAGGTCTGGGTGGAGAGGAAGGAAAAGAAGCTGTGATAGAAATGTAAAGTGAATGCATACACACAGATATACACACATACATACATACATGCATGCATACATACATACATACATGCGTGCATACAAACATAAAAGGAAAACGAATGAAGAGCTGTATTGGCGGGGATGGTGTGAGGCTGCTCAAGCTGCCATGGAGATGCGAGCACACAGACATAGAGGAGGGAGGAGGGAGAGATCTAATTTGATTAGGTTAGGACAACAGAGGGATTGCAAGATATATAGACCATTTAGGGTCTCCATCTCACCCCAGTCTCCTCAACCCCAGGGCTCTGGACTCCTCACGGGAGCTGTTTACCTGGTTGTTGTAAACCTGAGTGTCCAGCCCATCACCTGCGTGGCCTCCAGACACATTAGTTTCTCTGGGGTGCTGCCTGCTCTTTCTTTAATTTTGCAGCCGGTCACGGCTCTGTGATTCTAAGGCGGCGGGAGGGACGGGTTATTTATAAAGGCCTGTCTGTTTCAGCAGCCACCTACCCTCTCCACCTAGTCTGCTCCCCTGGCTCCCAGCAACCCCACCATTCACTCAGAGACAGACAGCGTGGAGAGGGAATCTTTCCTGGTCCACTGAGCTGCCAGTGCCTCCAAGACTGGCTGGATGGCTGTACCACTCTTCTCTAGATTAAAGACAAAGCCTTTATGAAAAATTCATCTGTCCAGGGTGAGAACTCACAGAAGAAAAAAAAATCGGCTTCTTGGGACTTCACTGGCTTCTGGGGAATTGTTCTTACTAGGAGAGCTGAAGAAGCCACTTCTCTACCTTGCGTGCACAGCGGCCATTTTTGTTCATGGTTATTTTGTAACACAAGGAAACCTTCCTTGGGGAACCAGGGTCTTGACCGTGCTGAGTGCATGGACTTGGCAGGCACGCTATTTCGCTTAGCCTCACTTCTTTTCTTAGTCTTCAGCAATGTCGGAAGGCTTAAGCATCTGTCTCCCCCTCTACTTCCTCATTTCTTGTTCCCCAAATGTCCCAAGCACCGTGGCTAACAGGGCTAGAAGCTCTAGGGTCAACTTCAGCCCTGACCTTTGTTGTATGTGTGGCCGTGGATGAATTATCTCACCTTTCCCTCTCCTGCCACAGGTGCAGTGAGTCCGGGGTTGAGGCAATGTGTGCATAAAGTCTTGCTCGGCTCTCCACTTTCTTTTCCTGCATCTATCGTTTTACCACTGGAAAGCAAGCTTCCAATCGTACAGGAAGATCCACATAGGCGTGAAGGTTCTCTGGAGTTTTGTGTTATCCCAGAGGGCTCCGGGTGTGTATCAGGATGGACATACGCAACAAATGAGGAATCGGAAAGGCCTCTGGAAGCTGAGTGCTCCATAGGACGGACGGAGGAGGCCAGGAAGGAAGGCTCTTGCATTCATGTGACCATAGCTCTGCCCTTCTCCCAAGCTTCCTTCTCCGCCCCATAGATTAAGGTAGCCTCCAGCAAGTGATAGTTTGGTGAGATTAAGGGAGCATAAACCCTCAACAGGTAGAGCTGCCTGTCTTAGAAGAGGTGCTCGGAGCTCTGAGCTGTCCCTGTCACGGGACTCACGAGCTCACTGTAATGAGCAGTGCTTTCAGCAGGTGCCAATTTTTCCTGTGTGTGCGCAAAGGGCAAAACCAGGACACTTCTCTTGTCCTTAGAAAACACAGATTCCCTAAGGTGCTCAGAGTTGAATGATCTTACCCTAGAAGGTGCCGGCCACCACCTTGAGGGAGTAGCAATGCGGGCCTACTTTGAGGCTTTAAGGAAGGTGGTTATCTTAGCCCATTCGGGCTGCGGTAGCAAGGCATCACCACCAGGGGGCTTACGTCTGCTCCCTTCTATTTCTCATGGTTCTGAGGGCTGCAAGTTAAGGGTCAAGGCACCGGCACTCTAACTTTACCCAGTGGACGAGACGAGGGAGCTCTGCCTAAAAGGGCAGTGATCTCACTTGAAACCAGTTTGCTTTAAGATATAACCCCCTTCTCTAATGGCCCACTTCCTGAAACCATCACAAAGGGAGACCAGGTTCTGCCCACGAATCTGGAGGCATTTGTCTAATCTATATAGCAGGATATCTCATAGGACGAAATAACCTCAATACCATGTGCCCCGAGAGGCACAGTCGGTTCCTGAGAACCTGCTGGCTCACCTCACGCCCCGTCTGTCAGTCTCATACATGAGACCCAGTCTTAAAAAAATAACAATAACTGTAGTTGGGATGGTCGCTGGCCAAAACTGCCGAGCTACATTTCAACAGCCTAGGGATCAACTCTGAGTAGCCAAGAGTGAAGACCAGCTACGCACCCCTTGTGTAGGTCTGGAGAAATGGCAGTGCCCTCGGAGGAGCGGCTGCCTCACAGGAGGTTAGGCCGGGGAAGACATCCAGTGGCTATGACCAGCTTGGTTTTTAAAATAAATTCAGACTAATCGGATGAGGCGGGCTGGAGCCGGCTGGAGCCGGCTGGAACACAATCTGACCACTTGCCACGTTCGGTGCACCTAATGAAGAAATATTCTTGTCCTAGTTAGGGTCCCGTTGTTGTGATGAAACACTCCGGCTGAAAGCGAGCTGGCTTACCCTTCCACATGCTGGTCCATCATTTAAGGAAGCCAGAGCAGGGACCCAGAGGCAGGAGCTGGTAACAGAGGCCATGGAGGGATGTTTGTACCTCATGGCTGACTCAGTCGCCTCCTTATAGAACCCAAGACCATCAGCCCAAGGGTGGCACCACCCACAATTAGCTAGACTCTCCCCATCAATCGCTAATTAAAAAAAAAAAAAAAAATGCCCTACGGGCTTGCCTACAGCCTGATCTCAGGGAGGCATTTTCTCAAGTGGGGTTCCCTCTTTTTTGATGTGTTGTGCCCAGATCGTAGGGTCCCCAAAGGCCACCAGGAGTCTGAATCTGTGTGCGAAAGCGAAGAGAAGAGCCTGTGCTCAAGCTTAAGCTCTGACCCGCAGACTCCTCAGACACAGCGGGTTCCTGCTGAGAGCCCTGGGCCTCCATTAGGCAGGGTCGATGTGCTGGTGTGAGCTGGTGTGAGCTGGTGTGAGCTGGTGTGAGCTGGTGTGAGCAGGGAGTAGGAGTCTCCAGCCGCCTGGCGGTTGACTTATTTGGCAAGGGGTGTCTTGGCGCATAGGGATTGGTCAGGGATGACTTTAGCCAACTTCAGCGATTTATAACCTCTGTAATTTGGGGGTGCTTTCCTGATTGGGTTGAGGCCAGGGCAGTTTCTCCCTGGAATTTTTTTTGTGGTATTTCTATTAACCAGAGGTCAAGCCGGGGACAAGCAGGCTCAAGATGTAAGTCAGCTTACAAACTGAGTTTCTCGTATGTGTTCCTCATATGCAGGAGATACTGGCGCATCCCATACTGTAGCTGGGATGGTCGCTGGCCAAAGCTGCCGAGCTACCTTTCAACACCCTAGGGATCAACTCCGAGTAGCCGAGAGTGAAGACCAGCTGCACGCCCCTTGTGTAGGTCTGCAGAAAGCCTACCTGAGTTTCATAGTGGTGTGGTGTCTGTGTGACTGTCCACGTGACTGACAAGCTCCTCCCTTCTAGAATGCCCACCGTAAATCAGACTCGGGGCTGGGCGAGTACTCATTGAGCAGAGGGTTGACAAACCCCTGGCTTTGATCCTAAAACACTACATACATGGAGGAATACAGCTATAATCTAAACATTTGGGAGGGAGAGACAGGAGGATCCGAAGTTCAAGGTCATAGGGGATTTATAGCCAGCCTGGTCTACATGAGACCTGTCTCTTTTTTTTTTTGTTTTTTTTTGTTTTGTTTTGTTTTGTTTTTGTTTTTCAAAACAGGGTTTCTCTGTGTAGTCCTGGCTGTCCTGGAACTCACTCTGTAGACCACGCTGGCCTCGAACTCAGAAATCCTCCTGCCTCTGCCTCCCAAGCGCTGGGATTAAAGGAGTGCACCACCACCGCCCAGCCAGACCCTGTCTAAAAAAATAACAGTAACGGTCATTGGGATGGTTGCTGGCCAAAGCTGCTGAGCTACATTTCAACAGCCTAGGGATCAACTCTGAGTAGCCAAGGGTGAAGACCAGCCCTGTCTCTTCAGTTAAGTTTTCACTACCTACCTGCTGATAGACATTTGGAGTGTGGGTGACTGCGGCTGTTTGGAATAAAGCAGATATCGTGGAATAGCATAGGTGGATCTCAAACACAATAGGGACACAGACTTACTATTCTACAAAAAAAAAAAAAAAAAAAAAAAAAAAAAAAAAAAAAAAACACAGAAAGAGGGAATCTCAGTGTATGGTGGTGGTAAAAGGATCGACCGTAACTACAGACTATGACAAGGCAACTGCATTTTGTCCTGTGCAAACCACACCCATCACAAAGTGGATGCTCTTCTCATCGCATCCCTACTTACCGAGCTCTTGCCAACCACTGTGATAAACACCTCACTATAGTAAAATGCTTATGCTCTGATAACACAAGTGGGCATTATGAACCCTCATCTTACAGTGAGATAAAGGAACTGAGGCCAACACGTATGAAATGACTTGTCGTCAGATGAACAGCGCTGCTTGGCTTTGAAGCTAGGTTTGCGGCATACCAGAAACACCAACCTGGGCCAGCCTCCTGCCTCGCTTCTCTCCTCCCTGGATGGTGATCTGTCTTCTCATATGTGTCTTTTTGAGCTTTCCCACTCATGAATCATCCTCAGGAGCTGAGGTGACATCGGCTTTAAGAGAAAGGATCCACTATATTACACCTTGCATCGAAATATTTTATCAATAGATATTTCCATTTGATGCATAATAACCACACATTTCATGAGGTGCAGGGCGTCTCTTTAATATGTGGATACAATGTGTATGGTTTGATGGGAGAGCTGGCATAGCTGTCGCCTCAGATACGGGTATCTTTTAAAAGTACAACACAAAAAACATAAGTCACTTCTCACCAAATTTCTGTTACTGTTTTCCATGGGTGTGTGTGTGTGTGTGTGTGTGTGTGTGTGTGTGGTGTATGTATATGTGGTGTGTGTGGTGTGTATGTGTGTGTGGTGTGTGTGTGTGTGGTGAATGTATATGTGGTGTGTGTGGTGTGTAGTGTGTGGTGT
>NW_022196891.1:79921984-79924449 GCF_008632895.1 Mastomys coucha
GTGTGTGGTGTGTGTGTGTGTGGTGTGTATGTGTGTGTGGTGTGGGGGGGTATGTGTGTATGTGTGTGTGTAGATCAGAGGTTGATGCTGGCTACTGTAATAGCTATTCCTGGTGGTCAACTTGACCGTATCTGGAATCCACTAAAATCCAGAATTGGAGGGCTCACCTGTGATCCAGATCTTGAGGCTGGGAGACACAAGTTTCTCACCTGGGTCTTGGCCTGGAGATCTTGAGGCATAGTGGCTGTGAATCCCAGGAGACTGAGTCAAGATCTCTAAGTTCAAGGTCAGCCTGGGACAAAGCAAGCCCCAGATCCAGGTGTGGTGGCACACACCTTTAATCTGGGCCACACCTTCTGCTGGAGACCTAAGGACATTGGAAGAAGGAGGATTCGCTCTTCTTCTCCTGCTTGCACTTACTTACCAGCACGTCTGTTGGAATCTACTGCTACTGAGAACGAGCTGAAACAACTAGCCTTGTGGCACTGAGCAACGACTAGATCCTTGGACTTCCCATCCACAGCTGCCCATTGCTGGATTAGTTGGACTACTGACTGTAAGCCATCACAACAAATTCCCTTAGTATATAGAGACACTCCCTAAGTTCTGTGACTCTAGAGAGCCCTGACCAATCCCTTCCTCAATTGCTCTCCATCTTATTTTGGGGGTAGGGTCCCTCACTGGCTGAGTCATCTCCTAGGTTCCTTTGGTCACCCTTGGCATTGGCTATACTTAGGGGAACGTGGCAACACGAACAGAAAGGCCATGCGTGCTCTGCACAGTGGTGAATGAGGGAACTTACAGCAGCAAATGAGCAGGAAGCGGAGGGCTGAGTCGGTATGTCACATCTTCTCCTTCCTCCGTGATGCATTTGTGGTCTCCCAGGCAGATCGATCTGTGGCTCACCAAGATGCTAGTACAAGAAAGACACCGAGCTTACCACCACGAAGAGAGATGGCAGAGTTGCAACCAATTCCAGGGTTCTATTTTCCTTTTCTTTCAGGCTACAACAATTTGCAGTGTTGACTGTGTAACGATCAGTGGAATAATGCGTGAATTTTAAGTTCTTCCTGGAGTCTCACCTCAACAAGTTTAACCCAGAGTGCAGGGTGATGTGAATTGGGGATCGCACCCGTGGTCAGAAACATGGAGCTGATTCTCCCTGGGACCCCTGGGTTGACCTAGCTGCTGCCTGTTGTAGGGCGGAGCTGCCAAGTTATTGCACATGCGCAGACTTCATGAGCGCTCAGCCAGGTTTCTCATGAAGCCCGAAGGATCCCTTGTCTCCATCCTTCCCTGGCCTTAGTCTCCCTTTTTTCCTAACATGTCTCACCTCCTACTCTTCTGGTCTGGGCAGTTGTCCAGGTAGAACTGATAGGGTTGGAACACTCTGTCTTGCTCGGCACTTTCGTATTCCAGCCCTGGCTTTCCTGCTTCCTCTTTTCTCCAGGAAGCACTTGGTCAATAAATCACTTAGTCACAAATTCCCATTTCAGCATCTGCTTTACTGAGTCTGCCACCGGTGCTGGTTTTGTAATGTTAACTAAAATAAGTGCTTAAAGAGCACTCTGCCTGGGCCTGGAGAGCTGGCTGGGCGGTTAGGCACACACTGGCTGCTCTTCCAGAAGACAGGAGCTAAATTCCCAGCACCTACATCGCAGGTCACAACTGTCTGTAACTACAGTTCCAGGGGATCTAACGCCCTCACACAGACATACATGCAGGTAAAGCAATGCACATAAAATAAAGATAAATCATGAGAGAGAGAGAGACAGACAGACAGACAGACAGACAGAGACAGAGAGAGACAGAGAGAGAGACAGACAGAGAGGCAGACAGAGACAGAGACAGACAGAGACAGAGACACAGAGAGACAGAGACAGAAAGAGGAAACCTCCTCCAATACCTAGTAGAGCTGCACACATCTGCCTTTAGACTCTGGCCGTCCATGTCAACTCGCCATGAACCACAAAGTCCCCGGAGTGTAAATGTGCCTCTTGAAAGAAGCACTACTATCTGCAGGCTGAGAAGACATTTCTGTAGATAAAGATACTTGCTTCATAAGCACAAGGACCTGGGTCTGAATCCCGGGCATCCATGTTAAACCTGGCCATGGCTATACACACTCAGCACTCGGGGAAGTGAGTGAGGCAGGCAGAGACAGCTTAGCCAAGCTGGTAAGCTTCAGGTCTAATGACAGAACCCATCTCAAGGGAATACAGCAGAGGGTTATAGAGCAGGACTTCTAGACCTTTCTTTGCCTTCTATACCTGTATGTGGGTGCACACACCTGCACAAACCACGAACACACAATTATACAAAAAGAAATGGAATAAAATGAAACTTATAATGTAAAGCTAAAGGAAGGAGGAGATGGAAGAAAAGGGGGAAAGAGGAGGAGAAAAGAGGAGGAAAAAGAGGAGGGGGAGGAGGAAGAAAAGGAGGAGGAAAAAGAGGAGAAGGAG
>NW_022196891.1:79924459-79940394 GCF_008632895.1 Mastomys coucha
TTTCCATGGCTTAACCCAGCCCTGTAGGACATTCACAGAGACAAACATCTCAGAGTGTGTGAGCTAGCACCAGAACTAAGCAAGGTGCTCTATGGATGTGCTGCACACTCTTCCCCCACCTTCTGCCTCTTCCACTCTCCCAGGGTAAGCTGAGCTCCTTCAGTACACTGTCTTCAACTGACCTGGGGGATGTGTGAATGACAAGACACAAGGCTGAGTACAAGACTCCTTTCACAGTGTGAATCGTGCAGAAGAGTTTCTAGGAGTGATTCATACCTATAACATCAGCACTCGGAAAGCTTGAGGCAGGAGGATTACTTCATGTTCCAGACCAGGCTGGGCTACTTGGTGAGACTCTGTCTGAAAAGCAAAAATGAAGCAAGCAAGCAAACAATGTTACTGGTGTGTGTGTGTGTGTGTGTGTGTGTGTGTGTGTGTGTGTGTGTGTTTCTTTTTAAAGTCAAGCACTTGAAACAATAATTTAAAAACATTGCCTTTACTTTGCCACAAGGAGACAGAGTGTATACTCCAGAACCTGAGAACTGAAGTTCTCCTTCCCTGACAGTGGATCCAATAGTGCATATCTTGTGCTGCTGCTTCTTAGTTGTCAATTTGATTGGATCAAGGCTCTCCTGAGACTGGCAGAGCAAGTGCATGTCTACCTGCACCTGTAAAGGCGTTCCTTGAGAAGATTTCTAAAGGAGAAGAACTATGCTAAATGCAGGTGGCATCATCCTGCCGGCTGGAGGTGGGGTGGGAAAAGAGCCAGCCAGCTAGTGCGGTGTTCTATCTGCTTCCTGTCCCACGATTGCTCCAGTAATTCTCTTGACACTCCTTCATGCTCTTTCCACCACGATGGGCTGGAACCTTGGCAGTCCCCAACATGATCACTCTCCTCCTCATCTTTCGAGTCAGGATCTCCCTCTCACTGAGCCTGGAAGCCACTGACCAGATTGACTGGTTAGCCAGTGAGGTCCAGGGGTCTGTCTGTCCTTGGCTCTTCTCCTGCTTCAACCTTCGTGTTACAGACAGGAGCCAGCACACCTAGCCACTTTACATAGTTGCTAGGGATCCACACTCAAGTCCTCACTCCCAGAGCAAGCGCTGTACCCAAGCCACCTTCGCTCAATACCTTCTGAGCTGAGTTCTTGTAATGTTATTTGCACTGTAGGTTCTTTTGAGAAAATAACTGGAGTTTATTTCATTGATTCATAGACCTTCATCTGCAAGAGGTTACCATCTCAATTCTACCACAGGAATGAGTCAGGTTTAAAAAAAAAAAAACAGAATTGAAGTGTGTGAACTTATTTTCCCATGTTCCCTAGGGAGTCTCTGATTAAGGGTGTTGCTGGAACCGGGGCCGCCCGCCTCTCTGTAAACTGCAGAAGCATCTCCTGCAGAGGGACCTAATTGAGGACTGCCTGAGAGACCAAGGATTGCTGGTGCAGGCAATGCTAGCCAATCAGGGACTCCTGTTTAGAAGAGATGCTTTCTTGGGACCAATGGGGCTCAGGTGAGGGGATTAAAGGAGCTTGCAGCAGTGCTCAGATGAGCTTGCTGCAGCATTTCTCACCTGCTCCCAGTCTGTTGTTGACTCTGCACCACCTCACCTCTAACCCCCAAGGGCAGGTAGGGTTGGGCGGAGAGCTGTCCAGGGCACAGGCAACATCAGGGTGCTAGGCAATCCAGGGCATGCTGGGTTCAGGGACAAAGGAGAAACCTTTCCAGTTGGAACTAAGCACAATGACCGAGGACACACACCCTAAGAGGGCTCAGACACCTGTGGCTGCCCCCCCAGCCATCGTCTTATGACCTCAGGCTGCCTTATGAAGTCACTACAAAGCTTGATCCTGAGGCTGCTGAAGCCCCGCCCTTTATTACACACAAGAGTCTCCAGGTCTCCATTCATAATGACACCTGGTCACAGTAATTGTGAGAGCTCTGCCTAGCAGTGTACACACAGTGCCCGGCACGGAGCCTTGCATGTAACACATGCCCGGTGTCTTATGCTTTCTGCCCTCGAAGTTCTCCTTTTTTAAAAATCTCTTGCATAATAAGATTGTTGGGGGTGCAGTGAGGAGGTGGCTCCATTGCATGCTTTTTCTCGAAGCTCCGTGTTCCTAAAAAATAACGGTTCTGGCGAGCAGAAGGAAGAACCTTGAGGAAATCCTCAAAGGTCAGAGATGTCAGCAGCAGACTATCTGCTGTCCCAGAAAACAACAGTGGAAAACGAGTCTAGCAGAAGCGCCAAGCAATTAAGTAAGGTGACTCTGAGAGACAAATGGGCTAAGGGCTGTAAGTTCCTTGCCACAGGGATGGGGCTTGGGGAGCGGGGGTGGGGAGGTGCAGAGCAAAGGCACAGGGCTCTGCTGTGGTTGGAGTCTGAGCTAGTTTCTTCCATGTTATTTACACTGTAGGTTCTTCTGAGAAAATAACTGACATTTAATTCATTGATTCATAGACCTTCATTTACAAGAGGTTAATATCTCAATTCTCCCAGTGGAATGAGTCGGATTAAAAAAAATAGAATTTAAATTCTAGTTCTATCACCAACTAGGCAAGTGATTGGAAAACTCATTTTCTCTCTCTGGGGTAGACACTATGAAGACTCAATACTTCTTACTGTGGCACATTTAAAAACACGCGGAATTCTGTTAAGAATGAGATGTTCTTGTCCATACCACTAATCTTTATTAAATCTCAGCGTCTCGCCACAGGTACTTCCTTGAAAAAGTAAAAAGTCATTATGCAGCCCCAGTCCTGAGCAGTGCCTTCTCCTGCCTAACAGCTTCATAGTCTGAACAGACTGGGTTTTATTCATATTCATTTATTATTTATGGTACGGTTGGGGTATTTATTTATTTATTTATTTTGCTCAGGACCCAACCAAGGATCTTGCTCAGGCCGAGTGAGCAGTCTATCTTTGAGCTGCACCCCAACCCTTCTGCATGACCTTACTCGTAGATGTATATACTCTTACTCACAAACCTGAACCCCCAAGATGTCTAAGATACAACCGAGATACTGTTTGCTCGTTCACTTTGTAAATTCATGACTTTTTTTGAGAAGAAAAATCTAAACAGATACGAAGTCATGTGTGGACTTTAGGTGTCTGCCTTTCAATGACTGTATTTTAGTTTGGAATGTTAGCTATTTCACTTTCAAATAATAATGTAGGTGAACATGGTTCGCACCCCACCCCCTTACCTTGATAAAAGTATGTTCCATCATATATATAGCCCATGTGAGGACTCTAAATAACATCAGAACAACGCAGAATATTAAAATGCATTTGGTTCTCACTTGTTAAAGATAGAGCAGCGGCTCTATATGGCCGTGTATATACCACAAGCATCCAGTACCAAACATACATATTCACGAGGACTTGGTCTGATTCTTCAACTTTTATTTAAATGAAACCATACAGCATGTTTTCTTCAGCAAGTTGCTTTTGTTCACTAAATATTTTTAAGATTTATTTTATTATTTATTTATGTGAATGTATGCGCACACTACACACACACACATGCTGGTGCTTGTGGAGTCTAGAATAGAGTTCTGGATCCCCTGAAGCTGGGGTGACAGGCGGTTGTGTGTGCTGGGGACCAAGCTCCAGTCCTTTGGAAGAGCAGCAAGTGCTCGTATCTGCTGAGCCATCTTTCCAGCCCCAACACTAAATTGTATCCATATTGATAGATAATAAGTGTGGTTGTGTGACACTCCATTGTATGAAGTAGCTACATTGTTCATTCAGCCTTTGGAGAACACCTGAGATGTTTCTAGATTTTTGGCTTTTTTTTATTTTAATAAACAGCCTTGAATGAGCACACACTTTCACGTGGGTGAGGAGATCCTTCCAAAAGAGGGATTGCCACCCCAGGAATCCACATCTTTTTACATTTTAATCCTGCTTAATTACAGCTCAATTTACTCTCTCAGCAGCCCTGCCTAGTCCTGTGGTGTCTATCCCTGAGGGCGCTCAGCATCCTTAAAGTCTTTTTCCCATTGTTACCAATCAAACTGTAGGTTTTGAGGAGGCCAACCAACAGAGCTGGTTCTTGGCCAGGCTAGGAGCCAGTTGGGAAATAAGGCAAGTGGTTTAGAGACAGAGACCCAACCACCCCCACCGCTTTGACCTTGAAAACAGCCATCAGAGAGACAGACTGAGCCTACCTACCAGAGAGGACTTTCCCAGAGAGGAAGAGAGAGACTCCACTTCTGCATTCAGTTGAATTTCACACAGAGGAAAAAAGACGGTACAAGGGTACAACGTCCATCCCACGCCCAGCCTCTTCATCATCTTTCATCACCATGAGAAACTGTGCTTGCAGCATTACAAAGGTTGAGAACCACTGCTTCAGGGGAAAAAAAAATCCTTTATTTTCAAACAAAAACTACAATGTCTAAGGAGGTGGACCAGCCGGAAAAGGTGCTTGTTCTGCAAGTCTGGTGACCTAAGGTCAATCCCTGGAACCCACATAAAGGTGGAAGGAGAAAACAGACACCACAGAGCTGTCCTTTGACCTACATACACACATACACAAGCACACAGAGACTCGTGTATCTGAACACACGTGCACACAGACACTCATACAGGTGCACATACACATGCACACACATTCGTGCACATCTGCACACACAATCATGCACACACACACACACACACACACACAAACACAAACACATTACACTAAAAAGAAAAACAAATAGTGGCAAAAAAGCAGCACTAAAAGTGACCTTGGGCGTCAATTGAATTCTTTGCCCACACAACCTAATCACCTGTTAGACCCAGTTCTTCACTTCGCTGGGGACCAGCTTTCAACGTGGAAGAACTGGAGAAGTCCTAACATCTGGCTTTTGTAGGAGATGCAGAGGTCCTTGTGCCCACAGATAAGCACCAGAGGAACCAGGAATGTTAAACACACAGGGTTGTCTCTTCAAGAGGAGAAATATAACTGTTTTCGGCTGGGAGTGGAGGCAGTTAGTAGCCTGAGGGCCTCTGCAATACCTGTGTGGTGGAGGCCACCCCCGATCTTCCCCCTAGACCATTCTCACGAGAGGTTGTTTTTTCTCAGTCAATCTATAGAACCTATCTTGATGAAACATGTCACACGTACTTTACAAGGAGTTTGGATGCAGTCGGTCACATCTTAAGCTTTGTCGTGCAGATGGAACTGAGTCAACTATCTTCAGGAAAATTTTCCACCAAATTGCGCTGTGCTTAAACATGACTAAAATGAATGACTCAGAATCAGACTCCTGAAGTTTGAACCACCGCCATCTTTTAAGTCCTGTTGAACCAAACCACACTCTTGCCTCCTGCAGACCATCACTCTGATGGCTGCAGTGGTCTCGGAGACCTCTGCCTCCCCGCTCTAACCTTCCACTGATTTCCTCTGAGCAGATTCTGAGACATTTATAGATGAGAGTGTCTGAAACTCACAGGTCCTATGTCCACCTTGCTCAAGGGGCTCAAGGGACCCTGGTAAGGGAGAAGGACTTTGTGAGCTCAGAGCTGAGGAGCTGGGGCAGCTACAGGGAGAAGGCATCTTCTGGAATACGATGCACGGAGGAAGGTGCTCACTGTTCTCTTGGGAGCAGTCTCCTCCCAATCACCACTTCCGCTCCCATCTCCATCCTTTACTGAAATCTACAGATCCTGTGTCCTGGAGTCACGTGACACCCTCAGATGACCTGATACCCACTGTGTCATCACCTCTGTTTCTACCACCAGGATGAGCAGCAGCAGCAGCAGCAATCGAGGTGACTTGCATGTGGAATGCAGACGTAAAATCTGTGGGTTCCATGTGCATGAGGCATCAGGCTAGCCATGCTTCCAAGGCAGTGTCCTCCCATGTCTGTCCTCCCATGTCTGTCCTCCCATGTCTGTCCTCTGTACCAACCAGAGAGGCCTGCTGGAGGCGTTCTCTTCCTAGCCCTGCTCCCAGAACACTCTTTCCAATCTACATCTCAGCTCAAATGGCCACCTGTCACACTTGGTAGGTCCTTGATGCCATCATTTCTCAAAGAGCCAACCCTCTGGTGTCTTCTCGTCTGCTCCTTCCTAGGTGACCACCGCGGTCATCACTCTCTCTCTCTCTCTCTCTCTCTCTCTCTCTCTCTCTCTCTCTCTCTCTCTCAGAGAACCCAGTTTTACCACGATGTGGCCAAGAGAGGTGAACACCTCAGAGAAGTCTGTGTGGCTGTCGTTCATCAAAATTCCTAACTTGCCCCCATGATGCTGATGAAGATGGGAGGAATGTCATCTGAGAGGGCTGAAGAGAGGCAGACATGAGGCATGTCTGTCACAGTGGAGGCAGAGATAGCATCCTCGCCCCCTTCCCCATGGCCTGATCTTGACTCCAGAACCCCAAATCTGTAATTGATTTGGACCACTAAACAGCTGGATAGCAAAGGAACTGCTTGTTTCGTCTACCCACCCCACCCCCCCATCATTCCCTTGTACCTCATCAGCACATCTCTCTGATGGAGACTTCTAGGGTTACTGAGGCAATGGCGAGAGGTGAGAGGAAGAGGAGACACTGTCAGGAAGAACCTGGCATCACCCAGGTCTGTAGAGAGCATCACAGAGAACCAGAGCAGGGTGGCTGGAGAGCAGTCCAGCCTTGTGCAACAGAGAAAAGGACGGTGCTGATGTGGGGAGACGGCCCTGACTTGATGTCCGGAGATGGATCCAGGAAGAGAAGCTGGCAAGCACTGGAAGGACTAGAGAGTTGTCACAGTGCGCACCAGTCTCCTCTGTAATCACAGGTATACGGGGAAGGAGCACAGAACTCAGGCCCTGGGAACAAGTGCTGTCCAGCATGGAAAGGGGAGAGTCCAGTTTATCTCTCTCCCTCTCTGTCTCTGTCTCTGTCTGTCTCTCTCTCTGTCTCCCTCTGTCTCTGTCTGTCTCCATCTCTGTCTCTGTCTCTGTCTCTCTCTCTCTCTCACTCTTTCTCTCTCTCCCTCTCTCTCCCTCTCTCTCTGTCTTTCTCTCCCTCTCTCTCCCTGTCTCTCCCTTTCTCTCTGTCTCTCTCCCTCTCTCCCTTTCTCTGTCTCTCTCTCCCTCTCTCTCTGTTTCTCCCTCTCTCTCTGTCTCTCTCTCTCCCTCTCTGTCTCTCTCTGTCTCTGTCTCTCTGTCTCTCTGTCTCTGTCTCTCTGTCTGTCTCTGTCTGTTTCTGTCTCTGTCTCTCTGTATCTCTGTCTCTCTCTGTCTCCCCCTCTCTCTCTCCCTCTCTGTCTCTCTCTGTCTCTGTCTCTCTGTCTCTCTGTCTCTCTGTCTGTCTCTGTCTGTTTCTGTCTCTGTTTCTCTGTCACTCTGTCTCTCTCTGTCTCTCTGTCTCTGTCTCTGTCTCTGTCTCTCTCTCTCTCTCTCATTTCTTTCAGGGAAACTGAGGGGGGAAACTGAAAAGAGGTCTCTGTATTCTCTAAAAGGTGCAAAAGAGAGGATATGCCTACACAGGGCTGAAGACAGTTGTATGAAGAAGACAAGAAGGCAAAGCATGATTGCAATAGCAGCTTAAGACTCAGGTTTCTCCCACTCTACAAGATAAAGCCCATACCCGGGGCCCTTGTAAGGCCATAGACCCTGGGGGAGAACCTACAATTTCCATTCTTGAAACAGACACCGTTCTGAACCCACATCAAGTGACGGATTCTTCTACCCACAGGCCAGAGCATCTCTTAACCCTTATCAAGGGAGCTTCTGTTTGCAGTAGATGGTGATTAACACAGAGATCCACAACTGGCCAAGATTCAAATAAGAGACTACACCATGCTCAGTCCTACATGGAGCACATATACCATGCCCCTCCCTCCAAAGCTTGGGGATTACTGAGAAAGAGCAGGGCAGAAAGATGGTGAAGGCCAGAGGCCATAAATGACTACAGGGAAACTCATGCAAACACAGCTCAGAAGCTGTGCATAGGAACACACGGTGCTTGTGACAGCATGTATAAGAGCCAGGACACCCCCAGGCAGACCAGATTCCAGCATGGAAAGGGGAGATGGGAATGAGTCCCACCCCAGAACAGGAGTTATAGGTAGTTGGTAGCTTCTGGGAGAAGGAAAGTCGGTCTCCTTTAAGAATGTAGCCCCCAGAAGTCGCCCACCCTCCATGGGAAGGCCACACATGGAGCAGGGACGGCAGGGCAGCCTCTAGGTAAATGCCGAGGGCCCTGCAGCTGCAGAAGCATCTCCTGCAGGAGGACCTAATTGAGGACTGCCTGAAAGAGCAAGGATTGCTGGTACAAATAATGCCAGCCAATCAGGAACTGCTATTTAAAAGATGCTGTCTTGGGACCAATGGGGCGTAAGTGGACAGTATTAAAGGAGCTTGCAGCAGTGTTCAGATGAGCTTGCCATGGCATTTCTCACCTGCTTCCAGAGTCTGTGTCGTTGGTTCTGCGCCAACTGGTTCCCAACCCCCAAGGGCAGGTAGAGCTGTCCAGGGCACAGGCAACGTGCACATCCAAGAATATTCAGGCAGCCAACACTGGCCTTGATGGATCTAACAAGGGGAAACACAAAGTTGGGTTAGTACAGAACCTGATCTGAGAAGAGTTAGAAGAGAGCATTGAAATGATCAAAACGGGTTGTACTGTTTTCTCAAAGAACTAATAAAGATATTTTAAAGACTTTTTGCGGCTGTTGTTATCCTATAGAGAATATAGGATAACAGAAATCTCAAAGAGAAGGGTTTGACAGTGCCCTCTGTAAATAGATGGCCAGTAGCAGGTTGGAGAGATGGCTCAGTGGCTAAGGCTCTCTGCTGCTCTAGTAGACAGCCTGTGTTCAGTTCCCAGCACCCACACCATAGCTTGAAACCATCTGTAACTCCACATCCAGGGAACTTTACATTCTCTTTTGACTTATGTGGGCCACGGTGCATACACAGCATATGTACATCCACACAGGCAAAACAAATCACACACAAGACAAAAATTCACATTAGCGGGTTGGGTTGTGGCTCAGTTGGTCAAGCACATGCCTAACATCCACAAAGCTGTGCCTTGGTCTCTAGCACCATGGAGATTAAATGTGGTGTGCTGCCCAGCACGCAGTGAAGACTGGAGAATCAAAAACCCGAGGTCATATTTTGCTATATAGGAAGTTCTAGGCCAGCCTGGGCTACATGAGACCCTATCCCCAAAAGAAAAAAGCACAGGGCTGAACGCCACTCCCAAAATGGCCTGCTAATCTCAAGAGGGGAAACCAAACGTGAAGACAGAGATCCCAACTATAACTACCTTAGCTACACCGTCAAACGTGGGGTGGTTCGTAATGGAGCATGAGGCAACACAGACAGCATCAGTAGGAAGTGATCTTACTGTAGCCAGGACCTCCCTTCAGACGCCCTTCCCACAATCCTGTGCTCTCTTTCAAATGAATTCAGACCATATATAGAACCCAGTGTTGAAAACAGGAAGAGATTATTACAGTATAGGTACATTCATAGAGTGGACAGTGGCCTAAGGAACAATGTACACACACACACACACACACACACACACACACAAAACCACACTGACAAGGTAAGGGTGGACAATGACCATGGGGTCCATTGAAAAGAAAAGCTCACTTACAGGATCAGAATGCACAATGGCCAGAGTGACTGCCATGCCGCCCTACATGGTACGGTAGCCTTTATAAGATTTTTCCAAAGTCTATAGAGCAGAGACCTTTCTCAAGAGGCACCTGCCTGTCTAGGTGACTGACAGGCTGTTCCCATTTCCTTACTGTGGCTGCAGTAAAGCACTCTGACAAAAGCAACTGGAGTTTATCTCAGCTTACAGGTTAAGGTCCTACTGAAGGAAGTTGAGGCAGGAACGTGAAGCAGAAGCCATGAAGACTGCTGCTTGCTGGTTCCTGTAGGCCCATGCTTACCTAGCTTTCTTATACAGTCCAGGAGCACCTGCCTAGGGAATGGTGCTGCCCACAGTGGCGGGATTAGCCCTCTTATGCCAACTAATAATCAAGACGGTCCACACACATATAAACCCAGAGGCCAATGTGACCTGAGCCGTCGCCCAATCGAGACGTCTTCTGAGGAGACTCCAGGCTGTGTTGAGTTGCATGTTAAAGCTAATCAGCACCAGGCCCATTTGGGTGGAGACAATAATGTCTTTCTTCTTTCCAGATCCTTCTGGGGAGTGATCTTAAAATGTTCTGGGCAGTTCAGAAAGTCCTGTCTCTACCCAGGGCCAGAGAGAGATGACTCAGATCACATTCTTTTAACCAAACAAAAATCATGTGGCAGGGTTGATTACAAGGGATTAAAGAAAAAGTAACAAATCTATAAAAGCTCCCGTGCTCTCCCACAGGGAAATAGTTGTCCCTTAATGGGCACCAACAAAGCCCTGCTGCCTTCACCTCCCTCCCTTTCATTTGGTATTCGAAATGTTTTCTAAGTATGTTTTCATTTGAAATCAAATTACATAATTTCCCCTCCCTTTCCTCTCTCCAGTCCTTCCCATGTTCCCCTCCCACTCCCAAGTTGTTAGTCTCTTTCCTTTTATTATTATTACTATTATTATTGTTGCATAGATGTATGTGTGTATATATGTATATATATATACACACATATGTATATATATGTATATACATATACATATATGTATATATATGTGCACACACACACATACACACACCGTGCTGGGCCCATTTTGTTGTTATTTTATGCACATGTTTTCAGGGCTGACCATGACACATTAGACACGCGATAAGGAGGTATGGGTTAAAATGGTAAGTTTGACTACTTATTCCCCACGCCACCTCCAGGTGGGCGTCGGGCTGCAAGAAGCTGAAAGACCCGCTCTGGAGTCCGGGAGCTGCAGTCTGAGGTACCCGCGGGACTGCCAGAATTGGCTTGGGGTCCCTGGGCCCGCACGGAGGCAGAGGATGACAGGTTCTCAGGCTCTTGGACACCGCAGATGCCACTCGATGTTGCAGAAGAACTGAGAACAGAGTGTGGGCCCAAGGGCTGGCTCTGGCCCAAGGCTGAAGGGAAAAGGGCAGGAGGAGAGTGCTCCGACTGGGTCCCGCGGGGAAGAGAGCCCTTGGCTTGCTCAGGCAGGCGACTTGGGTTGGTGGCCATGGCTGAGAACGAAGAGAGGCCTCCCGTGGGAGGTTAGACGAGTGGCTCCACTGCTCCAGCACAGCGGGTCGCGATGAGACGAGGCAGTCCATGGTTATAAGGCATTTATTGTAGAAAGACAGAGAGTAGGGAAGTAGAGCCCGCCCATGGCCACATGGAGAGAGGAGGGAAGGGAATGTGGAGAGAAGAGGAGCAAGAGGGCAAGAGAGAAACAAGCAGGAAGCAGGAGTAAGAGAGGGAGGAGGGGGCAAACAGCTCCTTTTATAGTGGGCTGGGCCTACATGGCTGTTGCCAGGTAACTGTGGGGGGTGGAGTCCATACAGAACACCAGGGACTTGGGGCATTGCTCTATGAGACTGATGGCCACAGAATTATGGAGCTGAGGCCTCATGTTCGGAGTCTAGTCTCTGGGAGCATGGCAAACAGGCCTTCCATCCCATGCAGAGTTATCTGCTGGGTCTCCGGAGTTTAAACCTAGCTCAACCAGAAAACGAGCTGCCTTTCACGGTCCCAAGGATGCTCACTCTCCTCCTCCCAGCAGACTTCAGTGGCCTGCGTTTATTGTCTGGGGGGTGGGGTGGGGCTCTAAGTATTAAGGAGGGGCAACCATGACTTTGCACCTTCACTTACCCTTCACTGTTCTCCACTTGCAAAACCAGTGTGTTACCAGGAACAAAGGGGTGGAGACTGAAGCTGATTATAAGGGCAGGGGGCATCTATCCTCCCTGACCTTCGAGTCTACCTACCTAAGAGTTCCCAATGAGTGTAAGTAGAATCGAATCTCACCTTCCCACCCCACTCTGTAGTAAATGCAGGCAGGAAGAACAAGCTAGTACTCCAGGAAGAAACGAGAGACACACCCAGAAGGCTCAGAGAATCTAGACACATCCAGAAGGCTCAGAGAGTCTGGAACTAGTATCAGGAATAAGGTCAGTAGAGCATGGGAGAGACAGAGGAGGCAAAAACCAACACAAGCAGCACGTTTACCTTGACAGCTTCACTGATCCAGCTGAGGAAGTCTGAATCTGGCCTCTCACGCATGTGAAGCAAGAACTGAGTCACACTGAGTCACTGAGTCACTCACCCGACCCTTGGGTTTTTTTAGTTCTCGCTCCTAAAATACTAAGAAGCAAACAAGCCAGTGGTTTCTCTTCACATCATCTTCCATCTAAGATGTGATGACCTTTCTTTCTTTTAGAACACTTTTGTATGGGCTGGAGAAGAAGCCTCGTGAGGAGAAGTATAACGTGCTCTTGCAGATGACCTGAGTTCAACTCTTAGCACCCACGTAGGGCAGGCTCACGAATGCCTGCTAATGACACCTTCAGGAGGTCCAACACCTACCTCTTCTGGCTTCTGTGGGTACATGTATATACATGTACACACACACACACACGAACAAGCATGCAAATATAATACATTTTAAACTTATTTTTAGTGCGTCTGCACCGGTGTATGTGTGTGCACACACATACACACATCCATGCCCTGATACACATATGAAGTCCAGAAGACAGCTTGCAGTAACTGATTCTCTCCTTCCACAACGCAGGTCCAGGGAATTGAATTCTAGCACTCAGCCTGGGTGGCAAGCACCTTTACCCTCTAGCCAACCTTGCCAGACCACCTTATGTGTTTTTAAACAACCAACTTGTATGGTGAGATGATCTTGATTGCGTACATTATACACACCCTTGTGTGTGTGTGTGTGTGTGTGTGTGTGTGTGTGTGTGTGTGTGTGTGCATGCACATGAGTGTGTGTGTGTGTGTTATAAAGAGAACTTGAAAGAGTGGGAATAAGCACTTGAGACAAAAATTAATCTTATTTCCAAGCTACGGAGTCCTGTCTAGAGAAATCATCACTTATTAAATACATTAACCTTGGTGAGTCTTACTGTGGGCTGTGGTGTCAGTGGTTAATTTCCCAACCAAGTGATTTTCATTTTTTGAGTGACAGATGCAAAATGAGATGGTGTTGTAATTGCCCCCAACGTCTGGAAAGGATTGGGGAAGACAAAACAAGAATAAGATGTAAACCATTGGAGGACTACCAACTCCCCAGGGTGAGTGCTATCATTCCAACTCCACAGACAGAGAGGCTAAGCCACACACGCCCACCCAAGGCCCTGCAGTGAGCAAGGAGAAGAACTGGCAGTCCTGGCATTGGAGCCTGTCTCCATAGCCATAGCAGTATGGCCTGATAGATCTCTCTGCCAAGAACGGTGAAGGGGCCTGAGGGAGAGAGAAGAATGTGAGTAAAGCTCTGATGTGGATTGCTCGCCTAGCTTCCAAAACATCTTTCATAAAGTATTCATGTGTCCTCTGTGTGTTGGAAAATTGTGTTTGTTTTGTGGATTATAAAGAAATGTCAAGTAGAGTATGTGTCTGGGCGTGTCAGAACAAGCGGGATGTAAGGATGGAGAAAGACCTTGGTGATTTTTTTCCTCTTTTCTTTTCTTTTACTGTACTTGCTTTTGGATTCTTGAGTTAAGTTCTCATGAGTCCCAGGCTCGTGGCACACTCCCTACTCACACCGTGGCCAAAGATGACCTTGAACTCAGATTTTCCTGCCTTGACCTCCCCAGGGCTGGGATTACAGGTGTAAGTGTACCACCTCCTTCACTTTGTCCATTGCTAGGGATTGAACTCAGGACTCTGCATGCTGTGCAAACGATCTACTCACTGTACTCCATTTCCACCTCCTATAGTACCCCGCAGTTGAGGAGGCATGGTTATAATAGGGAAATTGCCTTTCTCCACAACATAATAATTCCATCTAGGCATTCCTAGAAATCAGCCCGAAAGGAAACTTGTAGAAATGCTGCACTCGTCGCAACTCTGAGGAAGGCTGAGTCCTCCCCTCCTCCCTTTACTGAGCTTTCCCGTGTTCCAACAGCCACCGGATACCAACCCTTCGAGGGAGAAGCAAACGAGTTTAAATCAAACCTAACTGAGTCATTTTAGTTGCAGTGGGAAACGGGCTACTATCGAAGACAAGCAGTGTGAAGGCTGACTTTAGGAATGTTTGATTGACTGTGTGGTGACTGTGTGGGAGTCAATCAGAGCAAGGTGAGATTTGAACACTTGCCCCAGCCAGTTTTCTGAGCCCTCTAGCCACAAATGAGCTCTTCATAGCTTATTAATGAGGATTATTAATTTATGGTTATTCTTATTGGGGCTATGCATTGAACACCTACACCAGAAATTCCTCAAATCTTTCAGAAAGTATTAAGAGGCAGGAAAGGAATAAATAAGATACTAAGAAACATGGTGGGTAGAGGCCAAAGACGGGCTTCTGCTTTAGGTAAAGTGGACAGGGTGTGTTTCTAAGAAGAGCCTGATGATCTAGCTGAGGCTTGGAGCTGAGGAGGAGAAAGGATCTACTTAGGGATTTCAGGCCATAGATACTGCAGAGACAGAGGCTGGGAGGAGGAATATGGAAGGCTCTGGTGTGTCCAGAGATCAATAGTATAGAGAGGCACAGGAGCTGAGCTTGCAGGGGCACGGGACCTTGAAGTCTAAGCAAGAGTCACGAACAGTATTCCAAGTGCAGACGGAAGTCACGGGAGGGTTTTTAACAGTGGCACGGTCTCTCTGAGATCAAGCCAAAGAGGAAAGGAAGCAATACCGCAGAGACTGGTTAGGGCGTCCGTGCTATCGACAGTGAGAGACAACAGGCCTGGTACATCTGTAAGAGGAGTTCAGAAGGTCACAGGAGCTTAAGTGTGACAGAGTTGGGAAGATGTAGCTCAGCTGGTCTTTATCAGTACAGCATGGGCTGTGGATATGGCTCAGCGTTTGCTGCACAAGTATGAGGTCCCAAGTTCAATTCCTGGCACCCACATAAAAAATTGGGTATGGCAGCCACGAGGACCTGCAGTCTCAGTACTAAGGAGGGTCCCTGGGCCTGTCAGCCAGACGACCTAGCTGAATCAGTGAGTTCCTGGTTAAGGGAGAGATTCTGTCTCAAAAAATATAGTGGAGAGTTAAGGAATATAGCCAATGTCAACCTCTGATCTCCACGCAGACAGCCACACACTAAAAGACACACAGACACATACACACACATGTTGTACATGCACACACCTGCCCACATGAATGAACACACATTAGCACAACCACTACCTTCAGGATGAAGCTTTTGACTCTTTGCAAGAAGGATTTTTTAGGATCCCAGTTTCCCCTTGCTCATGGCCCTCACTACCACCTTAGCATTTCAGTGCATTTCTTTGGGCCTGCATCTCTCATTTCCATAAACAGGCTTCTTCCGTCCCTAATTGATGCTGCACACCACAGCTGGGCCCTGGCAATGGCAGTAACAAGGCCCTGAATGCCTTCCACTGCCATATTTCCAAAAGATGATTTATTTATTGAGATTGTTAAGTTAGGAGCCAACTTGACTAGATGAAGGGATTTCCAGGCAGTTGGTAAAGTATCATTTCTGGGCATCTCTGTGAGGGTGCTTTCGGAAGAATACGGCATTGAAACCACCAGCCTACATGCGGTGATGTTGGCGTCTTTTAAATGGCCTCACCCCAGGATATGTTTTCAATTTGAAATCTTCAATAAGTTCATGTGCTTGAGCACCTGGATCGAGTCGGTGGTGCTGCCTTGGGCAGCTGTGGATGCATGGCTTACCTGGTGGGAGTAAGGCTTTGAAGTTACTGCCCACCTTTTCAGCTTTAGGCCTGCTATTTCTGCTTACAGGTTCTTGGCCGTGGGAGGAGCCAGAGCACACACTGTAACCAGCACAAACAAAGACACTCGGTGACGGACTGGACTGTTAGCTTCTGACAATATGAGCCAGAATAAGCCTCTCATCCACTAAGGTTTTTAT
>NW_022196891.1:79940415-79952027 GCF_008632895.1 Mastomys coucha
AAAAAAAAAAAAAAAAAAAAAAAAAAGCAAAAGGGTAAACCCATTCTCCATTCTTCTACCCCCCTCTCTTCTTCCTCCTTCTCTTCCTCTCTTCCTTTAATTCTTCCCTCCCTCAGACCGGAGAGATGACTCAGACATTAAAGGCTGGGCTCACAACCAAAAGCTCTTCCCTTCCTCTCCATCTCAGAGCTAGAACATCGATGTTCTCACGTTCTTGTAGAACAACCTCTCACGATGTTGAACACCAGAACTCTATGTTCTTTGTATTCTTGACCCTCTGAATACTGGGACTTGTTCGGGTGGCCTCTTAAAACTAAGAACTTTAGCCTCGGGCTGAGAGATGCCTCTTTGGCTCCTCTGGATCTATCTCGGGGGTGGGGTTAATCTTGACTGAGCCAGTCTCCCAGTTCTCCATTTTGGATATGGTGTGGTGGGACTTCTCTGCATCCGTAACTGTGTGAGCCAATTTCCCTACAAAATTTCCTCTCAACTATCTACCTAATCTATTATCTACCCATTTATCATCTACCTATCAGTCATCAACCAATTAATCAATTATCTAACTACCCACTATCTCTATCTATCTAGGCATTTATCTATCTATCTATCTATCTATCTATCTATCTATCTATCTATCTACCTATCATCTATTGCTTGTCTATTATCTGCCTTTCTGTGACAGTTGATATTGTCTCCTTAACAGGGATATAGAATCATTAAAGAGATATACCTCTGTACCTGTCTATGAGACTGTTTCAAGAGAGGAGACCAGCCCTCAGAGTGGGCATGGCAGGCAGCCTCAGAGGTCTAAAGGGCAGGTGCCTACCTGTGTTCACTTCTTCTTGAGCAAGTGTGTCTGTGGCAGCTGCCTCCATCCTCCCTTGACAGCAGACTCCAACTTCTTTGGACTTCCAATGTAGAGGTCAGTGCCTTCGGGGAATCAATACTCTTCAGGGAGCTCCAGGCCTTTGGTCCTGGATTGGACTGGATTGAGCAATCGATCCATTCTTGTGGGTTCTCTGTCTCTGCCATGTACAGACAGCCATTTATTGGGCTACCTGCTCCCTATCAAGTAAGTCTGTCTAGCAAATCTCCCTCCATAATATATATTTATACCATTAATTCTGCTCTTCTAAAGGGTTCTAATCACCTATCAGCTAGTTGGCGTTGTTCTCTGGACATTGTATTATTTTAGTTCTGAGGAAAGGTGGTGAGCATTATTCTTTCCGATTTAAGGATCAGAAACAATGGTTTTGAGAGACTGACTCATCCAAGATTACAACACTAAGAAATAGGGAACCAGGGCTTTGAGTCCAGGTGTAGGGCATAGGTGGCTCTCAAGTTCAGGTAGCCATCAGACAGGGGATTCTTCGTGCAGGAGTTAAATGAGGGGATGGGCAGATGAATGTCCTGACTAGGGGGCAATGCCAATCAGGCTAGAGATAAGGAACTTATAAATCTTCTAGAGGAATTCTGGATAAGCATCTGCTCCTGGAGCAGCTTTGATTACAGTGAGATCTAGGTTAAAACAAACAACAACAACAACAAAACTTCCTCTGTTGACTGGGTTTGCCAAGGGAGGCAGCCAGTCCACAAGGCTTCAATGTGGCCACAGAACTGAGGGTTTATCAGGACCACCTGTTATGGAAGTTGGGTGGAAACTGAAGAGCTGGGAAGGAAAGAGCCAGAGCGACTGCTGAGTCACAGATACTGAGAGAAGACGGTTTGAAACAGTCATTGATAAGGTCAAAGTCTTTTTAGGCCATGTGGATTTAAAAAAACAAAACCTACTACCACAGTGGTTGGTTGGTTTTTAAAGCAAAATTGTACTACCACTTAAGGCTAGCAGGGAGCTTGATTATTAAAAAGAATCGAGTCTGGGTACAGTGTGGGTCACATAGCCCGTTCTACACCACCTATCCTGCAGGACCCCCAGTAGCCACAAGATACCAACACAAGAAAGCTACTGGTGGTGTTGGGAAGATATCTTACCCCGGAACCCCCACAAATGAAAGCTCCAGAGTATGGCAACGACTCACCTGAGGAGAGAGGCTACACCCAACACCGGACCAGACCACAGCCTCGCTCCAATTACAAAAGTTTTGCTTTGCCTCAGGCAGCCTCCTTTGAACCTCTTGACACCACTTACAGAGGGCATGAAGTTGGTAGAAAGTGTAGGATGTGTGGGTCTCGTCGGGCCCTCTCACACTAGTCAGAGGCCTGTTCTCTGACACCAATACAGCAGGTTCACAAAAAACCAAGGTAAAGAGATTTAAAAAAAAAAAAAAAGTGCTCATGACATAAACAAAAGAGGAAGGAAAACTTACTGGTGTTGCCAGGCAACACAATGAGATATTGCTAGAAGCAAAAGTGTGTGCATTCCCCTACCACTATGGGCCTCCTCCTTGTCTATGCCTCTTAGGGGACAGGGAAGCCTGAAGAACATAGAGCCCTCTAAGACATCATGGCAGACCTGAAGCCTTGCCGGGAAGTGTGGCTCATCCATCTTCAGGGAGAGTTCACTCCAACTGTTGGGCATTCACTGATATGGGACAGAGCGTTCGTTCCATCTCTGCTGGGACTTTGCAGGGTGGGGAGTGTAGAAATCAGCCTGGATGTGTGTGTGTGCACGCACGCGCGCGCGCGCGCACACACACAAACACACACACACACACACACACACACACACACACACACACACTGACAGGCAGACAGACTTAACTCAGATTGGTATTCCTGGCAAGAAACGCAAGGTCTGTTGGAAAGGAAGTCAGTTTTAGAGAGTACCTAGAGAATCTTCTGAGTTTGTACTTTTCCTGAATCTTGTCTGGGTTATTACTTTTTAAATAGACACAGTAACAATAGTTACTGTTTATATTATTGTCGCTAGTGTCTGATGCCACAGGCTGAGTCTTAATTTTGAAATGAAGACAGCTAATCATGCGCATGCATTCATTCACTAACAATATTTACTGAGAAACACTTATCGGTTATTAGATTTGAAATGAGACAAAGGCACGCTCCTCTCGCTGTGTGCCTGCGCATACACTACATCAGGTCTGGCAGTTTGAAGGAGAGGCTCACTTTAACACAGGACGTATCAATACAAAATTATAGTCGTGAAAGGAAGAGGATGGGTCGCCAGATAACAAGATGATGGATCTAACTTAGATGCAGAGCTCCTTGCCTCACCGTGGGTGTTACGACTTAATCAACTCATCATAAATTGAAAATGTCCTAGAAGGAAAATGTGTTTGTTTAGTATAGCCAACCTCCCAATCGTCAAAGCTTCAGAGACAGTCAACTACAGGGCTTGGATGTTGGCTCTTGTGATCACGTGGCTGAGCAGGAGTGTGGCTTGCTAGCTGTGCAGCCTGAAGAACAAGGGGGCTGGAGAGGTGGCTCAGCGGTTAAGATTATTGGATGCTCTTCCAGAGAACCCAAGTTCAGATACCACCCCCCACATCTAGCTATTCATAACTTCCTGGAACTGCAGCTCCAGGGGATTTGATGTCTTTTTGTAGTCACCACAGGCAAACACACACACACATACACACACAAACACACACACACATCAGGAATAAAAATAGTAGAAATCTTTTAAAGAAAAAGTAAAGAACTGAGTGAAAGCAGAAGACCCAAATGTTCAGTTTTTACTGAATGCAAGTTACTTTTGTACCATGACACACAGACAGACAGACAAATAAATAGACATATGTGTGTGTGTGTGTGTGTGTGTGTGTGTGTATACATAGATATAGATTCACAAACAGAACTGCCATAAATTGGAGACTCTCTGTAGAAGTGTTAGGTGCTTTCCTTTTGAAGATATGATGTTAGAAAGGATGGGGACCTAATGAACAAGGCAAAATAATGAAGGAAGAACACTAGGCATTTCTTTCTGACAGGGAGTCACTGGGGCCCAGTAACCAGAATAATTATCCCAAATCAGGTGTCAGTCAGGGTCTTTAGGAAGTCCCTTTCCACCTTCCTAGCGCTCCTGTGATAAATCCTCTCTGGTTTTAGGAAGGCCATAAATGGTATCCAACACTCCCCGGCCCTGTCCTCAGCCCCACCCACATTATAGGAAGGTCCCTGCCTCCTGGGCTTACAAGCCTCTCCCCTGGATGTTGCAGAGCGTGTAGGCGAGGAGGCAGCAGTTCCATCCCTCTGCACTCAGCTTTCGAGAGCCACTCGAGGCAACCTGTCACTTGGGCTTCAAGCTGCCAGCCAAGGAGGGAGCTGAGGAGACTGCATAATGAGATCTTTCTTGGTAATTAAGTGCCGGGCTTTGTTTTAACCTATCTCTCCTGCCCTGCTTGATCATATCACCTAGCTGTCAGGCAATGCTGGAGGGTGTGACTCAACCTGGGATCACACCCCAGCTACAAGAGGCAGCTGTCAGATTTTGTCCAACCTCCATGTGACCCCAGTCTTACTCCAGACGGTGACACTTCTGTCCTTGAACCGGGTTTCACCCCCAGAAAGTGACTGGCTTCACCTTCCTATACAAATCCCCTCCTTTTAACACTCGAGTGACAGCAGGCTCCTGACTCTTTTCTTTCCTTCAGCATGTCCCTTTCCAGAAAGCATATCAGCTCCCACCCGTACCACCCTCCTCCCCTCCTAGGAGCAGATGGAGGGTGGGAAGGAAAAGGGAAGTTAAGCCAAAAGGGCTCACGGGGGTCGGAAAGGTCTTGCGTTCTCTGAGGGAAATCACAACTCCCTTCCCTGGTCTTCAGTCACAGGCAGTAGCCTTTGCTGATCCAAATCGGACCTTCGGATATTTAGTATTTGGGGAGGGGGGTAAGGGGAGGATATAGTGCTTGTGGAAACATGAGGACCAGAGTTCAGTCCCTAACACACAAGTAAAATCCACAGGTATGGTGACACCTGCCTGTAACCCCAGCGCTGGGGAGATAGAGCATTGCATCCCAGCATCCTGGAGGCTTGCTAACCAGCTTAGCATACTTGGTGAGTTCCAGGCCAGTGAGAGATCCAGTCTCAATAGCTCAATAAACAAAATGGACAGCTCTTAATGAATGATGTGCACGTGTGTGTGCACGCGTGCGCGTGCGCGCACACACAGACACACACACCTTTAATCGTTAAAATAGAAGGTATAGCCAAGTAGTAGAGGGCAAGATGCCAGCCAGCCAGTTTCACCCCCAGCATCATGTCTTCAAGACTTGGCCTGAATTTGGCACAGATCAAAGAGCACGGGCAAGGACAGAAGTGACTGCCCCGGTTCAGGTCTTGCTGTGTGTGTCTCTGTGTGTGTACGGTTCTTCAGGATAGAGCCTAGGCCACCTTCCTTGGGCCAGGGCAGGCCTACATTATCTCGATGGACAGTTAGGGTTAGCTACAAAAGTCGCGGCAGGCCCCTCTGCCTCTCGTCCTGGGCCCCATGATAGCCAATATCCACCGTCTGCCCGAACTCTAGTCTCTCTCCTACCTCAGTCACGAGGTCATTGCAGCAGAGATAGAGGTCTGCTCCCTGACAAGAAAGCAGCAAGGCTGAGGTGCTTTGGCCAGGACTCAGAAAAGACAAGCGTGGTCCACAAAGTAAGCGTGGCCAGAGTTGTGGGCGGGGCCCCGGCGCCGGGCTGGGTTCCCCTCCCCCTCTCCTGAGCCCAGCTCCCTAGCTGCAGCTTTGGTGCCTGGAGCCGAGTGAGGTCAGTCCTGGAGCCGGCGAGGTGGGAATCCCCCGCTTGGGAGGTGAGTGCCTTGTAATGGCAAGAGGGTCCAGCAGGGGGTTCCCGGAGACCAGCGGGGGCGTGACTGGACATGGTTAGTGCCACCGCCCCTCTTTCCTCCTCCTGGGTCCTTTCAACTCTCTTTCCTGCCTGTGCCCTCTGCCACTCAGTGCCCCAGTAACTGGGGTCCCTCGGCCGAGCGAGCCGAGAGGGAGCAGAGAGTGACTACCCTATGTCCAGGGAGCGGGGCGACTCTAGGTTGGGCAAGTCTCTTGCATGCTGGCTTTGGGACCAGGTTCCCTGGTTCGCTCTTCTGACTTTCACCTTTGGCCCCACCCTCTGGAAGAAACAGGTATTTCGGGCGGAATCTGCTCTCTCACTGTCTTCCTTGGAAAGGGGAGGCTTCAGTCACCATCAGTTGAGCTATGGACGCCTTAAAAAGTCATTGCAGTCGATGAAGTCCTCGGACACCCTACCCAGGAGGGATAAGTAGGGCAGTTAGCCCCTAGGCTATGAAGAAAGAATATCATCAGCCTTTGGCAGTTTCAACCATTACAGTGGTGGCTCGGCTCTGTAACACCACAGCTGGAATAGCGGTTGTTTCCTGAAGGGTGGGGGTGGGTTGGGGACCACCCTATCATTGGTTGTCTTGGGAGAGAGGAAAGCTCCCCGGGAAGTTCTGCTGAGGCTTTGTGGAATAGGAATCCGTGGCAATAGCTTTCTCCCAGTCATGGATTAGCCTTGGAAGTAGCTAGTGTTTGGAGCACATCTGTCTAGCACTGTGCAGCTCAGGCCAGCAGCTTAACCTCAGGGCCCTTTACTGAAGTGTTACTGAGGGATAACCCCTCGAGCACATAAGCAGTGCATTCCTCCTGTCCCATGCCTGGAAGAGGGTGTGGATGCTGCCATCGCCACGTGGGGCAGTAGGGCTCTGCCACACACATGTGGCTTGGCCTCTTTTCCCTGTCTTTCCTCAGAGGACACAACTCTGTGTAGTTTGTTCAAGATCTGTAGATCTTGACTCCGTTCCCTTGACCTTATTCCCCCGGGGCAGAAACCAATCGTGAGGAACTCCTAGCATGGCGTGTAGTCAGGAGGGAATCCTGAGAAGAAACATAGGTTCTGCTGTGCTAAATGCTTAGTCTTTCACAGTGTGGCGGGGTTCTGGGGGTGCCCCAGAGGAGGGGTCCAGGCCAACCTTAATTATGGAGGACTTAGCTCATTCATGTGGGCTTGATGGACATCCTGGAAGATTCCTCCACCCTCATTGATGGCCCAGGTTCACTCCCCTCTCACCTTTGCTGCTCCGAGCAAAGCAAGAGAAATCTTTCTGATTCCACTGTGTGTCTGCAAAGCTACTCTGGTCAGGTCTTAGTTTTGTCTGAGGAGAGAAGACCTCTCCTGGGGCCGTGTCTCTAGCACAAAGGGGTTCTTGGTCAACTCCTGGCATCCTCAGCTTTGTAGCTCAGCTGAGGGTTAGAAGCAGAGTTATTCGGTTTGCCCTCACATGCTCTTAGCCCTATGCAGCAAAAACTCCTGCCATGCCAAGTTCCTGTCCCCGATGTGTTCGCTTCTTCTTCATTTTGTGGAGGGTGGATCCGAATCTTACAGCAGATCTTCCAGGCTTTGGGGCCTCCCAGCCCTGGTAGCATAGTTTTCTGAGATGCGAGCCACAGCCTACGATGTCCTCAGCTCTGTGGGACAAAGACAAGGTTGGAGCCTGGCTTCCACGCTTCTGAACTGTCCAGTGGGGCTCCCCACTATAAGAGGCAGGGTGTGGGGGCTGAAAGAGGCAGAGAATTCTTGGAAGAGCTTGATGTTCAGAAGCTCAACGTAGAAACCACAGTCAAGAACCAGCCCAGGCAGAAGGTTAGCCTGGAGCTCAGGGCAAGCAGGCGCTCCTGCTGACCACATGCCCTCCTCTCTGTGCAGGCCCAGCTCCTGATGCATACATATCCTGTCTCTGTCTGTCTCTCTGTCTCTCTTTCTTTCTATCTGTCTCTCTCTGTCTCTCTGTCTGTCTCTCTGTCTCTGTCTCTATCTCTCTGTGACTCTATCTCTCTGTGTCTCTGTCTCCCTGTCTGTCTCTCTGTCTCTGTCTCTCTGTCTGTCTGTCTCTGTCTGTCTCTCTCTCTCTATCTCTCTGTCTCTGTCTATCTCTGTGTGTCTCTGTCTGTCTCTGTGTCTATCTTTGTCTCTGTCTGTCTCTCTCTGTCTGTCTGTCTCTGTCTCTCTGTCTCTGTCTCTGTCTCTGTCTTTCTCTCTCTCTCTCTTTCTCTCTCTCTCTCTCTCTCTCTCTCTCTCTGCACTGACCATGCCACATTGACTTCCATTATGGTTCTGACTGTGCCTCATTTTTCTCTTTATGCTTTCTCTCTTCTGCTCAGAAAATCGTTTTCTTCTAGAAGCTGGGTGAATCCCAGACTATCCTGGAACTCTACATATCCCAGGCTGGCCTTAAAATCCTCTCTTACTATCCCAGTCTCCCAAGTGCTGGGATTATAGGCAGGCATGCACATAAGTACAGGTGCCCAGGGAGGCCACAAGAGGCCATCGGATCCCGTGGACCTGGAGTCACAGGTCATTGTGACCTGCCAGAAGTGAATGTCGGGAGGCAACCCTTGGGTTGTCTGCAGCAGTAAGCGCTCTTAACTGCTCAACCATCTCGCTGGCCCTGAACTTTACCTTACAATGGTGAAGGCACTTTCCCATTTACACCAGTTAATAGCATTGGTAATCCTGATAAGCAGCATTTATTCAGAGCCGGCACTGTCCTAAGGCCTGAGAGTGGTAAATGGTGAGCCAGGAGTCACACTCAACTTGCCTGGCTAGAGACCCATACACTTAAAAAACCTCTTTGTTGTTACACTCCAGACAAGTGAGCTGGCCCCTTGCTGTAGGCTCTTGTTCTTATCCCTGACACTGTCATCCAGTGTCACCAGACCAGTTCTCTAACTGGACTCATTGCAATGTGGTTTAGACACTCTCATAGTCAATGAGTAACTCAGTGGCCAATAAACACAACCGGTCGGGAGAGATACCACAGGAGGCCCAGGCACCTGAGCCGTGCGTCTCCTCTCATCTGCTCTCCATCCCACCCCCATGTAGAGGAAGGGAGACCCAGGAGGACTTGATCTCCACACACTTGTAATAGAGGTGGCACCTAAAGCCAGCCCTGGTCCTGAGCTGCTGCCAGTACAGCTTTCTCAGAGGTGTGACCCATCTCCACAGTGGCCAAGCTACCTCATCTTTCCTTTCTTGACGTGTAAAGCAAAAGACAGTGTGACTCCCTCGCGTGGACACGCTCAGATGTGCAAGACTGCCACAACACGCTCCTTTATTCTCCAGAAATCAGCTTACTGTGTGCTCGAACTCTGGACTCTACTAGGCTGGGATTCGCAGCAAACACCCCAAGATCATCACATTTTCCAGATTTTATGCACTGTCAAGTCCTCGGAGACAAGGACAGTCGGCATGTCCTGCTCAGTCATCTGGTCACTCCAGTTATCCCTAAGGGAGGGTCCCTAAGTCTCTGTCTCTGTCTCCCTCTGTCTCTGTCTCTCTCTCTCTCTGTCTCCCTGTCTGTCTCTCTCTATGTCTTCCTGTCTGTTTGTCTCTCTCTGTCTCTCTCTGTCTCCCTGTCTGTCTCTCTCTGTCTTCCTGTCTGTCTATCTGTCTGTCTCTCTGTCTCTGTCTCTGTCTCTCTCTGCCTCCCTGTCTGTCTGTCTCTCTCTGTCTTCCTGTCTGTCTGTCTGTTTGTCTGTCTCTCTGTCTCTGTCTCTGTCTCTCTCTGCCTCCCTGTCTGTCTGTCTCTCTCTGTCTTCCTGTCTGTCTGTTTGTCTGTCTCTCTGTCTCTGTCTGTCTCTCTCTGCCTTCCTGTCTGTCTGTCTCTCTCTGTCTTCCTGTCTTCCTGTCTGTCTGTCTGTCTGTCTGTTTGTCTGTCTCTCTGTCTCTGTCTGTCTCTCTCTGCCTCCCTGTCTGTCTGTCTCTCTCTGTCTTCCTGTCTTCCTGTCTGTCTGTCTGTCTGTCTGTCTCTCTGTCTCTGTCTCTCTCTGCCTCCCTGTGTGTCTCCCTCTGTCTTCCTGTCTGTCTGTCTGTCTCTCTGTCTGTTTGTCTGTCTCTGTCTCTGTCTCTCTCTCTCTCTCTCTGTCTCCCTGTCTGTCTGTCTCTGTCTTCCTGTCTGTCTGTCTGTCTCTCTGTCTGTTTGTCTCTCTCTCTCTCTCTTTCTCTCTGCACTGACTGTGCCACATTGACTTCCATCATGGTTCTGACTCTGTTCTCACTTTTCCTTCTGTTCTAACGGCTTTAGCATTCTGTTACTTCACAACACAAAACTAAAGTTCCTCGGTCCAAACCAAAGCCTGTCTTCTTGGGCCCTCTCTCTGTTTCTACTGCCAAGCCGCCTTCTCCCTGAATTTCTCAACACAGAGGCATGCCCTCACCCCAGAGGCCCTTCTTGGGAGCCACAAGCTACTTCCAGGTATGGTGGTGTCACCTGTTTGCCAGAGGGCGGTGACTGGAGAAACTGTGTGAGAGGTTGTATGGGTGGAAATCAGAGGGAGGGAACAGCCAGTGTTCTAATCTCCTGTTACCAACCTACACACTCTGGGAGTAGGGGTTGCTTAAAGCCAGGATCCAGCCATCCATGTGACCCCATTTCCATTACCAAGGGCCTTATTTTCCAATGTTTTTAAGATCCCCTGCAATCGGCTTTCACATGGAGATGGATATTCTCTTGGAGAAGATTGGCTGTAGTCACAGTGCTGTCTGTCAGGTTCCCTTGGGTAATTTTCGAGATCACAGGCATGGGGGCATGCTTTTAGTTCAAGGTTGCCACTCGTACAGATGTACCACTTACTCACCCGATTTGGAGCCACAGAGACCCTGCGAGGATTTGAACACCGACACCTTAACACCACTGTCAGCCCCGGATGGCTGTGTCCTGAATTGCAGAAACTGAGGACGAGAGAACCAAAACTTGTCCAGGACACCCAGTTAGCCGCAGCTGCAGGATTTAAACTCGGATTTGGTGTCTCTGGACCCAGCAACGCTGGCCGTGACCTCATATATCATGGAGGTAATTGTCACCAGCAGACAAGAGTCTAGCCACTCTTTCAGACTCTCTGCTCCCAGCTTAGAATGGGGCACACACAGCTCCAGCGCCCTACCCAGCAGGCTCCAGGTACACAAACCTCCTGGGGAACGTGTTCTGATTGGGGCACATCACCCAGCCCTTGCCTGTCTCAGTCCCAATGAGATCATCTTTCCTCTTCTGCACATGGATTCTTAGGACTGTCTTCTCCCTCCTTGGGGGCTCAGCTTGGACCAGGAGTGTCTGTGCCAGCCACAGAGCTGACTTGGTGTTATGGGCTTAAGGAACTTTCTCTTCAAATACAGATGACAGATCCTCCCAGGCCGGTTCTCCAGTTGTTGTTGGTTTTTTGTTTGTTTGTTTGTTTGTTTGTATTTGTTTTTTGTTTTTTGTTTTTTTATCACCTCACTTCCAACTTCCATTCTCTGCATATCTGATCTGGGCTTAGTAGGGTTTCCATTCCCTGTCCACACACACCCCAATCCCGGGGACTTCCAATTTACATCACTCTACAAAGGACTTCTGCTCTTAGCAAATCGATTGCCTGTGTCATGACTTGTTTCGAGGCCTTCTTGGACTTCCCAGCTCGCTCTGCTCCAGCTCCCCGTCACCCCCTCCCCGCCTGCCCCCACCTGGCAGCTGCCCAGCTTTCTTGGCACTTCACTTTGTCCACCGATACTCAAGGTTTAGCTGAGCTGCATTCCAGGAGGCTGTCAGAGCCTGCGGTGTTAATTTTCTAATTGAGAAGCACCATAGCCTAAACCTGGCGACAGACAGATAGACAGATCGGGAGTGTTCAACTGCTTCGTGAGCTCCCCTGCCCT
>NW_022196891.1:79952037-80000688 GCF_008632895.1 Mastomys coucha
CCCCATGGACTTAAGTGTGTCTTGTCAGTCGCTAGTTTTGCATAATCACCCAGTTGAAATTATTTTATTTTGGTCAGCTGCTGTAAATGTATTCTAATGAGTCTATAACAAGCAGGCAGGACGAGACCATTCGGAGCCTAAACCTAAACTGATGCTGTCTTTACCCAGTATCGTTTTTGTTTTGTTTATTGTTTGAGGGTGCCAGGAACCGTTGCCTACAGGGGTCATTGTTACGTTATTTACCATGAATGGTAAAGGAAATACCAACCCAATACGAACCCTGTTCCTTCTCTCTGCTTTCCCCTTCAGTGGCTTCTAAGGGTGTGCCTTTCTAGTGTGGTGTTGGTACATGAATGTTGGCTGTCTTACTTAAGCAAAGCAAGAACTGCTGGAGGATTATACACAGGTAGCTGGTTCTCCGGTTTGGGCCCCAGTGCGGCTGGAGTCCGGAAGTGGAAACGATTATCCTTGCTATTTTATAGATGATTAAACCGATACTCAAAGAACTTCAGCGCTTACCCAAGCTCACGCACCTGTTAAATTTGGAGCTAGGATCGAATTTAGCCACTAGTTTGGTCGTCGTCTTAATGGGGAGCGCACCCCATTAGGCAGGCAATCGGTGCTTCCCAGCAAGAGAGCCCAGTTCTAACTTTTCTCGCGAAGGGCGGAGGGCTTCTCCTGTGGGCTCTGCCCAGCGTGCGCCCCCTGCTGGTGACCAGGAGGACACCTGCGGGACCTGAGAAATGGATCCTAAGCTCTCTTGCTTCCTGAGCTCAGATTAAACTATTGGGGGCTCTTCCAGCTCTCCCTGATGAGAAAGCTCCAGTGAAAGGCGAGAGGATTTGGAGTGAATGCACTAGTATAGCCATTAAGCATTCACAGGAGAATGAGTTTGTGCCTGGCAACCATAAGTATAAAAGTGCCCATTAGAACGTGGCCAGCGGGTCAGTCCCAGCACCTGGGTGCATGCTAGAAATGCAGACTCTTTAGCGGTGAAGATAGCTCAGTGGGGAAAGCACTCGATGCCCAAGTGTGAGGACCTGAGTTCAAATCCCACACAAAGACCAGAACCTGGAACGCACAAGCAGCAATCTCATTGAGATGGAAGAGACGAGAGAATTCTCTGAAGCTTGGGGGCCAGCTATCCTGGGGTACAGAGTGAACAGTGAAACAGTGAAGACACTTTCCACAAATAACGTGGAAGAGGAATGGAGTGATACCTGTAGTGACTCTCCGGCTCCCGCATGAGCACGCACACATAGACAGTTATTCTTAATTTTAAAAGGTGCATGCTGTCAGGTTTCCCCAAATGAGATGGATCAGCACCCCCCAGTTCCAGGGGACCCCTGTGCACAGCATCCTTTGAGGCTCTGCATATGTCCGCTAGAATTTTAAGAATCAGTTGTATTTAAAGATGGCAATGGCAGCCTGACAGCTGTGCTTGCAGCTGGATCCAAATCCCCGCTCTAGAATTTACCTTGAGATCTTACTCAAGGGCCCAACCTCACCAAGGACCTGTCTGATCATCTACAAGATGATCTGATGCTAACTAAGTCAGTTCTTCAACCTTTAAGCCACTCCCATCCATATCTGAGGCCCCATACTTTACACACCGGCTCCTAACCCTGCCTTCGTCATTCGCTTAGCCCTGCATCATTCGCCAAACACTGACGGTGGTCTTACCTTACCCCATCTGTCCCCCACCCCACTCAACTCACCCTCAGAAACCCACAAGGCCCCTGGGTCAGCAAATTCTTGGTTCCTTGGAGTACAGAGACAAGGTAATTGTCTTGTCCTAGGACCGGAATCTCAGAAACCAAATGCTCACAGGCAGGTGATGAAAAAGACTTCCAGGTCCTAGGGGGGTCATCCTCACCAGCAGAGTGATTTTATTTTCCTCCCTGGTACTGCAAAACAGAAAGGCTGCCCACCTGACTGAGTGACTTAGACATTATTACCTTCTGCACTGGAAGCTGGACCGGACGTTTCTCAGTCTCTTCAGCCCTCATGTCTTACAGCTCTTGGTTTGGAAAAGCATTTCAAACTTTTTTCTTCCAGGAAACATTCCATTTGGGGGGCACGGGGGACACATACGTCTAATCCCAGCATTTGAGAGACAGAAAGACTTGGGGTTCAAGGCCAGCCTGGGCTGCACAGGGAGACTCTGTCTCAGAAAGCCAAATGTCAAGATGAATAAGCGGACAGCTGCGCTTGCAGCTGGATCCAAGTCCCCAGTCTAGAATTTACCTTGAGATCTTACTCAAGGGCCCAACCTCACCAAGGACCTGTCTGATCATCTACAAGATGATCTGATGTTCTCACCAAGTCAGTTCAACCTTTAAGCCACTGATGGACAGCTCTAGGATGAAGTGCCATAGTGACACTCATCGCTTTTGTGCACTAACTTTTCAGTTTTGATTTTTTTTTTTTTTTTAAAAGCCAAAACACCGGAAGTCCAATAGGGAAGTAAAAATAATGCATAATGGAAACCGGCCAAGAGGAAAGTGGCATGCAGCAAGAAAAACCTTCATGTAATGGTTTCTGTTTATTCAGAAAGCCAATGCTGAACCTCCCAATTCATTTAAAAACAGTTGCTGCTGTGGCTGCGATGAGATTCCAGTGGTCACAGGAGTCCTTGAACAATGGTGATCTGCTGGTCCTAGAATGAGACTTCTTAAGTGCCCCTGGTGTTAGTATGGGAAGGTGGGTGCTCTTAAGGAGACTCTGGATTCAAAACACTAACGGGAAGGAATCTTGCTAGGGCCTGGAGTTGTGCTCGGAACGGTGAGGCATCAAGTATGCATAAAACCCACGCCTTGCCATAAGACTTCAGTCTAATAGGGAAGGCATGATGTAATGAAGGTTTGCCATGAAGATGGAGCTGGCAGGGGAGGGAGGAAAGGAGGGAGGTAAATGTGGCTGGAGGAATGTGAGGACTGTTGAGACAGGCTTTGAGGGAAGACAGGATGGGGTGAGCCAAGGAGGCATATGTATGTGTCATGTATATGTGTGTGTGTGTATATGTGTGTATGTACATATATATGTGTGTGTGTGCATATATATACATATATATGTGTGTGTGTGTGCTTGTGTTTGTGTATGTGTGTATATATGTGTATATACATATATATGTGTGTGTATGTGTATATACATATATATGTGTGTGTGTATACGTATATATACATATATGTGTGTGTATGTGCTTGTGTTTGTGTATGTGTACGTATATGTATATATATGTATATGTATATATGTACTCAGAACTCAAAGCTTGGGGACCAGACTAGGCAGAGAAATGAAGGGTGAGGGAAGGCCAGATTCTAAAAAACAGTAATAAAGCCAGGAGGCAGGGCAGTGGCAGTAGATAGTATGGCGATTATTAAATTGGAATGATTGCCTGCGTTGAGTTGTTCCTCTATAAAAATGACAGTTCCATCTGAAAGGTCCCCTCTAGGTGACCGTTCTCGAATGGGATGTCGTGTACAATGGGGACCCTGGAGCCACCCTGCAGAGCTCTGGTTTGTGGGTCTGAGGACGTTTCTTGTCAGAGCTGTCTTCCGGGAAGCTGCCTCCAGCCGCCCAATGAAGGATGCATCCGTTGGGATCACACGCTGTCAGAACGACAAGACACTTGAGTAATTAATAAGGAGGGAGGCTCGGAAGCTTTCATCCATAGTCCCTTGGCCTGTTGGCTTAGGGCCTGTGGCAGCAAGGTCCATCATGGCAGTGGCACGCATCAGAGGAAAATGCCCATCCCATAATACCAAGAAGTAGAGAGACAGAGAGATAGAAGGGACCCGGGCCTCAATATCCACTTCAAGGGCACAACTACATACCTTAGCCTACTTTATTACACCCCTCCTGAAGGCTTTGCCGTCTCCTGGGGGCACCGGAAGCTGGTGACTAAGACTTAGCACGTGGGCCTCTGGGGATATTTAAGATCCAAACCCACAACTCGATGAGAGATAAGCAGGGTGATCACTTTAGCCATCCTGATTAGAGGCAGAGAGCCTTGAATTGAGCCAAGCAGCACTGGGACCGCCAAAGCAAAGCCCTCAGCCTCGTTGATGCCGGGATCTTAGGGAATCCACGATGACCGCACCTGCTGTGTAAGACTTCGAGGAGAGACCAAGGGAAAATTAAGGCTGCTCTGAACAAGCTGAGGCCAAACCTTCCAAGGGACCCAGAGAAGCACACAAACCTCCCATGCCCCGGGCAGCCATCCCTGCAGGGCCAAGAAGAGGGAGGCAGGCCTGAGAGCAGGATGTGGATGAATTCATCCATTCAGCAAATATTTACCACAAGCCAGAGAGAACTGCCTAGCATCAGAAATTGAAATTCTAATTTGCAGAAAGGGTTGCAGGTGAGCTCTGAAATACAAACCAGGGACCCCCATGGCCATTCGTTCATGAGTACATTGGCAGCAGAGATTTAGTAGATGGTCTGAGGCCCCGAAGAAGAAAGGTAGGGAATTCCAGCCTGCCAGGAGTTCTGGTCTCCGAGCATCAACCAGACTGGAAATCCAGGGAAACAAAGATGGTTCCTCATGGCATCCCCACTCCCCACCCATAGCACATGGAACAAAAGACTGCAGATCAATGGGGAAGCTCTTGCTAGGCTAGATGTAACAGACGTGCTCTGTGTCGAGGAATCATAAACATTTAGAGAGGCAAGCAGACCCTGATGAGAATGGTGAGCATTGGTAAAGAAATCAGCCAGTCTCCTGAGTCCATAGCATCCCTGGAAACCTAATGCGCTGAACACTGGGTCCTGGTTGCAGAACAGTTGTCAGGTGTTGGACATTCGCCTGCTGTGCCCACCCCAAAGGCTCTGGAGTGGATGGGGCCGGAGACTATGGGACCTGTATCATTCCCAACTCTCATGAACAGGCAGTTCTGTGTGCGTGACTGTGCCATCCTAAAGCATTGGGTTCCCTCACAGCTGCACAGAGGTGGGGGGCTACCTCTTGGCTATGTAGAGCCCTCCCATGGGTCTCCCCGACCCCAAAGTTTAGCTGAACAGTGGCTGGCAGAGGGCAGCAGCACACCCAGGGCTGGAGCCTTTCTATGTCTTTTAGAAATGGGAACAAGGGGAAGGTGGCTGCTGTGTGGGGCGACTCCTGAGCTGTGGGAGAAACGAGGTATTTTGGAGACAGTGTGCTAAAGGCACACCGACGTAACGCACCCGTGTGGATACCAGCATGCATGGCGTGTGGACATACAGAAGGCAACTGGTCCCAAATAACTGAGAAACCCAAGGGCATCCGGTATTGAGGGATGAGGGATAGAAGGAAAAGTGCCAGTAGCCAGGATGCAGAGAATAAACAGGAGCCAGGGACAATAAGCCTGAAAGGACCCACATCCTGTGACTCAGTTCTTCCAACTAGGTCTCACCTCCCAAAGCTTCTACAACTCCCCGAAACAGCACCACTAGCTGAGGCTGGGGGAGGGGCAGCTACAAGAGCCTAAGGAGAAGATTTCAGATTCAAATTATGGCACCAACAAAGGAAGACCCCTTGGTCAGAGTATTTCTGGGTCCACAGTTCCTCCAAGCCAGCATTCCGTCTGAGTCTGCATCCTCCAGCCCAGCATTCTGTCTGAGCCTGCATCCTCCAGCCCAGCATTCTGTCTGAGCCTGCATCCTCCAACCCAGCATTCTGTCTGAGCCTGCATCCTCCAGCCCAGCATTCTGTCTGAGCCTGCATCCTCCAACCCAGCATTCTGTCTGAGCCTGCATCCTCCAGCCCAGCATTCTGTCTGAGCCTGCATCCTCCAGCCCAGCATTCTGTCTGAGCCTGCATCCTTCAGCCCAGCATTCTGTCTGAGCCTGCATCCTCCAATCCAGCATTCTGTCTGAGCCTGTATCCCGCACTCACATTGGATTTAGTCCACAGGTCATTACTAGGTGGGCTTTGAAGTAACTCTCTGAGGTACCTATTTGCAAATGAATTTTTGTTTTCTTGCATAGGAAGTCTTCCATGCTTGGTACTCCAATGGTGCCCCAGGTTTGGACCCCGCACTTGCCAGAGTCAACATTCTCTGCACAATTCATCTCATGGACACAGTTTGTCCCGGTCTCAGCTCAGAGCCCGGGGTCTTGCTGATGATCCATTACTAGTGTGATTTTCTAAGGATCAAGTATTAAATTAACACAAGGGTTTCCCTGGCTCATCCTGAGCCGTTCACCAACTAACCTCGGTGTCAGGAGAGGAGCAGCACCCCAAAATGCAAGCAAACGGGTTTGCTGCAGATACTGCAGCCTATAACGCAGATTGCTCCAGCAGGCAGCTTCCTACTCGGGCAATTAAGAAAGCAACCTACTCTCTTAATGGCTGGGATTAACTCGGAAATGAAGGCAGCTGAATGGAAAGGGATGCTGACCTCCTCCCTCAGGCCTGATTATCTTAATTAACACGGCAAGGCAGGAGTATGGAGGCCAGCATTGATTGTTCTATTCCTGTTTGTCCCCCACCGAGCCCTAGATGCGAGTTAACCCAGCCGTAATAATCAAAACCCAATGCCCGGCTTTCTCCAGCTTTCTCACCAGAGCTTCATCCCAGAGGAGTGTGGGATGTCTGACTTGGAGGGGATCCTTCAGACCCACGCTTCTCAAAGCATAGCCTGAGAACTGCTCGCATTAGAGATGCCAGGGATACGGTTTTCAATGCTGCTTTCAACGGCACCCAGGCCTGTGGATCTGCTGTAGTGCCCAGAGTGGATTTTAGCTTGTTAAATTGATAATTCTTTTTTTGAGGGAGAGTCTTACATCGCTCAGGCTGGCCTCGAACTTGCTATGTAGCCAAGGATGAACCTGAACCGAATATCCCCCTCCTTCCACCACACTGGGCTGGCTTAGTTCTTTTTAAAATTGTGATCAAATATGCATGGCATAAACTCTGTCATTGAAATCGTCTTAAGGGTACATGCAGTTCAGTGGCATTAAACAAATTCACCCCTGTCTTCTAGCTTCAGAGCTTTCTTGTGGTCCCGAATTTTTGAAATTCTGGGTCCATTGAGCAATCCTGCCCCATCTCCTCCTAGCAGCCTCTAGTAACCTCAGGGTTCCATCTGTCTTTGTAAATTTATATATTCCAGAAGCCTTGTGTAGGATAGGGGGTAGCTCTGTGGGAGAGTATTTGCTTAGCCTGTGCCAGAGTTTGGAATCACACAATGTTTGCTCTTCTGTATTTCACTGATTATACTTTGTGTCTTCAGAATCCATCCATGCTGTGCCATGTGTCCTGGCTACAGAGATGACTCTGCAGGTACCCGAGTTTGGTCCCTGGAGCCCTATAAAGGCAGAAGGAAGGAAGTGACTTCACAAAGTTGTTCTGTGACCTCCACATGCATACCTGCGTGCACACACACACACAGACACACAGACACACGGACACACACATGCACATATACAGTAATAATAATACCAATATTAACATTAAAAATTTTAAAGGACTTCTATTCCTTTTTAAGGCTAGGTTGTACTCAATTACATATACACCCAATTCCGTTTGTTTCCCTTTATTGGTTCTTCGCTATTGTGAATCTCACTGCTATGAACATGGCATATAAATTCCTTTAGGGGTTTTTGCTTTCAGTACTTTTGTATGCTTGCCCAGAGGGAGAATGGCCGAGTCATCAGAAATCCTGTTACATGGTGTTTCTATGCACTGGATGGTTGGGGTGGAGTCAGGGTTGTAGCCGAAGGGGTAGGAGATCAAGTTGTCTGCGACTGAGTCCCCTATTGAGAACTAACAACTCTAGATGCTCAACTCGCCTTGCCCTACCAGGGCTGGCCAACCTATTGACATTGCAACATAGTGTCAAGAACCTTGCAATCAAGTTACACAGAAAATAACCCGAACAAAAAATCGCATCCTGTTTTTAAAGTATAAGCTTACAATTTTGTGTTGGCCAGCATCCCTGGCTCTCTTTAGCCGCATAGGACCTGTGGGCTGCATGTTGGACGAGCCTGCCAGATCAATTAAAACCAGCCTTTCTCTGGTGGGACTCAGGCTCAGACCCCAGGCGATTTCAAGGTGTTGGCAAATTCAACAGTTAGGGATGTATGCCAGTACTTTTCAGGCTTCACACCCGCTTAGAACACAGATTTCTCTGAGAGCGCCCCCATCTGTAGGTGCCTCATTGAACAGATCTAGGGGAGTCTGGGGCTCCAGACTCTGCAGTGATTCGAATATGTCCTCAAGTTATGGGCTGCTCATCTTAGTCTCTAAGCATAACAAGAACACGGAGGCTGAAGAGAGGACCCTGACCCACCCGGCACACCCTTTCCCTGAAGCTGAGTCTGCGAGGTGGGTTCCCAAGCCCGTACTGCTCAATGCAGAGGGTGAAGCTGTGTACAAAACCGGATTCTTCTACCCTTAACTGAACTGGTACAGTCCGGCTATAATACTTGTCTCAAAGTGTGAACTTGTTCTAAGAGAATTGATATTAGGTAATAAAACTGATATATTGAGGAAGATTATGGATGTATTAGAGAACTTGGCTGGGGCTACAGTTCAGTGGAAAAGCTCTTTCCTAACATGCCCAAGGCCATGGGTTCAATCAATAGCAACAAAACACAACAAAACACTCTGGTATCAGAAATGTGTATTTCATATTTTCTTAAGCGCAATGTATTGTCTATGAAGACAGAAAACCGCACCAAGCTGAACTAAGCCACCTAAGTACAAAATACACCCTGGTGTCAGTCGGCTGCCTCCACTCTCAGTGTATTTTGAGCCTCGGGCATCTACAGCTGGTGTTAAACTTCTCCCCTGGTACCAGACAGCCTCCCCTTTTCTTACCATTTCGTAATAATTCAGCGACTGAACCCTCCTGACGCCCACTTCCACCAGCAAACCTCAGGGCTTTCCCAAAGTCAAGTTAAGTTAATGTTGAAGTATTAATGGGTCTCTTGTTTATTTAACTAGGCTCACCACATACCATTTTTAATTTAATTCCTGTCCTGTGTGTGTGTGTGTGTGTGTGCATGCTAATGATGACTCCTTTGAGCTTTATATTGTAGCCCTATTTGTTCCCTATAGATCCTGGGAGTGAAGTGTATGATGTTTGCACGGTGCAACTGGTTTTGTTTCTGTCTGAGGTAAGGTCTGACTATGCAACCTAGCCTAACTCTTGATTCTTCATCTCTATCTCCCAGGTTCTAGGACTACAAGCATGCACCACCACACCTAGCCACAGGGCAATCACTAAAACCGCCAGCGGGTTTGAATGTGGCAGGGAGGATCGAACCCAGGACCTCATGCATGCTGGTCCAATGATCTAGTACTGTGAAAAGTGAATGCGCATGTCACCGGAGACTCCTAACTGTGGAAGTAACGTTGTAGCTTTCTTTTTAGCATCTGATTAGTGATGGATGGTTGACCCTGAGTTTAGTCTGTGACTCTTCCTTTCCTGCCTCTCATCTCTAGCAACCACAAGATGGCAGACTCCTCTGTTGGGGTTTGAAGGGATTTCCTGAAGGTTAGGGCCCAACCCCTCAGCCTGGAATAAAAGCAATTGGTCAGAGCTTCCAGGCCTCTTTGGGCTCTCAGCCACGTGTGCAGGACCTTGCTCCGCTGTGGCCTCAACCACTTAGCGGGCATGGCTTCCAGTCACGTGATCTTCTCTGGGTTGGTTCCCTCTCCTGCCCACACTAGTCAGCGCGCTCCTCTTGCTTTGCGACCCTTGGTTGGCTGCCTCGTGCTCATCTTTAGTTACGCTTGCCTTGTTGCTGTTGGATGTATTTACTTCCACACAGTTGAGCTTCTGTCTCTCATTTCAGGACACTGCTTGCCGGGTCTCCTCCTACACCTTCAGCATGAGCCTCTCTAGACACCTCATCTCCCTGCATCCGGTTCCCCTGCTCACCGGTCCCGCCAGCCATTTTAACCAGAGATCTGCCTCAGAGGTAAAAGTGGAATTATTCCGTTCTTCTATACATCTTAAAGACGTCTTGCGCCCAAAGACCTTTGTTTACAGTCTACTCGTTCAGCGGTTTTCATTCTTGCTTACTTTTATTTTAGCTTTGCTCGTGGATCTGGATGTTGAAATAGCTTGAGATACATGCTATTTAGGCCCATCACTCACTGCCAGGAAATCAAGGTCATCTAGCTCAGTGACCACACCTGGGGATCGACACCGACCCCAACAAAAGTCAGAACTGAAATGACGAAATGTAACCGTGCTTATCCTGAGCTGGCGCCCGCACGCTTAGGACCCTGAGGGAGTTTTTCCACCCTGTTTACACAAGATGAGAAGTCGGCCGGATGTTTGGGTAAATAGCAGCTGTGACTTGAGAACCACACTAGCTCTTTCCTGAACCTTCTTGTAGCTCAACACCATGTTTATTGTAGAGTCGCTTAAAAAAACCCTCCTATGTGGAGTCAGAGTGTCTCGTCTCTGTTCTTCAAGAACAGTAGTCAGCAAACTGCAGTCTGTGATTGGACTGCACAGCCCAGTGCGTTAGCCACATCTCCCTTTTGCAGATCCTGTTTCCACATGTTCCTATCCTAGACCATGATCCATGGCGGTTGGTTCCACGTGAACTGAAGGCCCTTCATATCACATTGAAATGGGTGGGGCCCTAGGAGACTGCTGAACTCTGAGCCTGGGCATAGCGTTAGGTCTGTGATACCCGTGCAAGGAGACAGTCACGAAACTGTCAACAGATCTCCAAAATACTCAAGACCTCAAAGCCTGTGAAGAAACTGTGCGTATGTGTGTGACATGTGCCTACAGCCCCAGCGCTACAGGGGACAGGGCAGGAAGATACTGAAAGCTTATTGGCTGGCTGTGCAAGTCAGAACACTGAGCTTCCAGGATTTCGAGGGATCCTGTCCCAAGGCAATAAGACAGAGCGCCCTGGAGGAAGACACCTGACACCCTGCCCTGGATGTGCAAGCAGGCACGTGGGTAGGCACACGCTCACCACGCCCACCTGCACTATGCAGAAACACACCCAAAAAAACCTAAACCACACGAGGAGCGTGAAAAGCGTGCAGCTGAGCACTGCGGCATCCTCAGGTGTGGGCAGTGAGGCATCCTCAGGTGTGGGCAGTGAAGCATCCTCAGGTGTGGGCGGTGAGGCATCCTCAGGTGTGGGCAGTGAGGCATCCTCAGGTGTGGGCAGTGAGGCTCTGCTTGTCCGTGCTTTGTGGGTCACAGTAGACTCCACTTCCCATTGTAAAGTGTGAAAGAGGGGTACATAAGATTTGAAGGGAGTGTGAGATTTCCATCACTGCTTCTTTTCCTTCGTGGGCCCCAAGCCTGGTTTGCTCACTCTTGTCTCCACTGAAGCGCATCTTCAGATCTGGGTACCACCTCACTCTGGGTACCACTCAAACAGACTTATGCTTCACACTGGATTCCTTCATCTGCCTGCCAGGGTTCTACGAGCTTGGAGAATCACCGTCCTGGGGTTGCATGCCAAGAGAGATGGAACTTCACTTAGGACCTATCTCAGTAACTGCCTCCTTATATCATCTCTCAAGCTGTCCATCTCTGCCCTTGTAGATTCTAGTCTGCCCTCTCTGGACTTGCTTAATCAGTCAGGATGCATATTTGGTGATTATAAGAGCCATGGGGAACTGATTTGGGGTAGGATGACCAGTGCACAGTTGACCTTGGCAGAGGCTGCAGCATGATGGTAAGTCTAGGCAGAGTAGACAGGGATCTACAAGGAGAAAGATGAATGGCTCCGGGGATGATAAAAGAGACGGCAACCCTTTTGACTTAACTTCCTCCCACTAAGCCCCACCCCCTAAAGGCTCCACTACCTCCCAGCAGTGTCGTAGGGTGGCAATGAATCCTTTAACACGTGGGCGGATGGGGAATGCTTTCTGGAACTGGGGACCTTTCAACAGAGATTTTTGATAAGAGCAGTTGATAGCAAGTGAGGAGATGGAGGAGCCATGCACGCGGAAGCTGTCTTTAGCCACTGTTCTGTTGCTGTGAACAGACACCATGACCACAGCAACTCTTTTTTTTTTTTATTTTAAATTACTTTATTGTTAAGATCAAGCATCCTCATTGACAATCCAGAAACAGTCTGAGCTGACAGTTAAGCAATTCCTTAATTTTCAGTGTCAAAGTAGAAAACACATGCTCACAAGCTACAGGTGAATTACCGTCCTTTCAAAACATCCACCAAGTGACTACCAAGCCACTTACTGAATCATGAAGAAAACGGTTTTTCAAAAAGCCAATAAAACCCAGAATTAGGAATCCAGCTATCAAGCTGCTGTTATCACTCGACACACCGCTGTTTAAGAGGGGAGGGGAGAAAGTCCAATCCCTGTAGGTGATTAGAGAGGACCCGAGGGTTCACAAGATGGGGGTAGAACCACGGTGCTCTTCACAGGTTTAGAGAGCATTCATGAGGAATACACCGGGCTCTTTTCTATTCTAGCAGAGGAAATAAAGACACACACTGCTGGAATCAACGTTAAAACTGTCCTTGCCCACAAGAGGTGGGAGGAAAAGGGAGAAAGTTGAGAACACAATGGGACGGAGACAGCTCTGACTCTGAATCTGAAGGAACCCTGAGCCAGAATCCTAAATTCTACATTTGGCTTTAAAACAGTGGATTCAATACAATATTCATAAATATCAAGTGACCCACAAGGGATTGTGTGGCACTAAAAATACTTTTAATGTACTATAAACTTCTATTCTGGCAAGCAGTGGAGCAGAAGGACACTGGGACAACTAACTGGTCAGTTACAGAGCAGAGGCTCCTCCACAGCACAGAGCGGAGCGAGCCGTGTACAGAGAGTGGATCAGGCTCCCAGGCCAGCACGGCTGGGGCTGTGAATGTCCCTAGCTGAGGGAAGGAACTGAGAGCACTCCAACTTCAGGCTTCTTGGACATGGTCTAAAAGCTTAACTCTTTGACCCTCTGCCTAACCTAAAGCTTGAGGGAGAAAATAAATATTTACTTTTTAACTATTCACAGTTTGGGCATATTATAATATTTAATCTCCTCTAGTTTTCATTTCTGATCCTTTGGCATATAATTTTATCAGATTATGTTACATGGAAAATGCATGTGCCTTAATCAGTAGAACCAAAGGAAAAATATACACCCTGTTCTTCCTTTCTACACTGGAAGAGTGAATAGATGGCACTCTAAGTATCCTGCAAGGTCTCTTTGTGTACTTGACAGAAGATCAGAGCAGACCATTCCACTTCTATATTGTGAGCAGAAGGAATGAACTAGTCATCGTCGTCGTCGCCGTTGCTGTCCTCAATTTTGTCTTCCCAAATATTTCCATTAATATCCATGGCATAGAACAACCTGTTAAAGCATGGGGATTCAGCATCAGCGAAATGTCTGTAAGGGTTTGCTCGAGAGAGAGAACCCGGGCAAATCCAGCAGAAATACTGCATACGGCCAGTGCAGGTCATCTTGTTGCAGCCGTCTAATTTCTGTATGGGTGTTCCGCAGCAGGGGCAGCTCTTGGAGTTCTTTTCCAGCCAGTCTTTACTTCCCATCTCCTCCAGGGCCTTCTGAATCACCCTCCTGTCATACCTCTGTTCCAAGAACCTTTTAGTAGCTTCTTCGGCTTGTAGGTATTCATTTCATAAGTCTATGAATTTCTCTGCAGTTACTTTACATGGAGAAAGCTCATGATAGGTCAGTCTGCATAAGGTACAGAAGGCAACATTGCAGCTGGAGCAGATAGTCGTGGTACCACCAGGCTCTTGCATCACAGGGAGCTGGCAGCATGGACGGGGACGATTACACCGCATCTGTCATTAGATCCAAGGTAGACTGCAGGAGGAGACGGTCATAGCGAGCAAATGAGTCTGCTTCTCCCAGCTCTCTGACCTGACCAGGAGTAGCCACGGAAGAGCACCGTGGTTCTGGACAGTTGAGGGATTTAACTTGACCGTCTTTGATCTGGATTTCAAAGTAATCCTTCAGACAGGCCTTGCCGTATACATGTTTGCACTCCAAGAAGTACATACAGTCACTACCCAGCTTCTCTCAGAAACATACTGCGCAAGAACGATTTACTATTGAAGCACTTCATCTGCCGAGCTTGATTGAAGTCCAAGATCTCCTGGATCAGGGTTGACCATGAGTCTACATCCTGTACAGCTCTCTCACCCACAGTTTCTTCTTGGTCAACATCTGCTGCAGCAGCTCCTCCCAAACCAAGCTCTATGCTGGAAGAGGCCTGGCCCGTGGTCCTTTTCTGAACTTTTTTTCTGAGACCCCATCTTGAGCTCAAAAGGAGAGACAATATTCAGGAAGGTGAGGGTGTCCTCCTTAAGAAACTGCATCCGGGCAAACAGAACCACTCTGCCTCGGTGTTCTTCCCTCAAGTTGTCTAGGTGCTTGCAGAGAGCAAGAGAGGACCACAGCAACTCTTAGAAAGGATTTAATTGAGGCTGGCTTACAGCCCCAGGGTCTGAGTCCATTGTCACCATGGTGAGAAACATGGTGGCAGGCGTGGCAGGCATGCTGCTGGAGAAATAGTTAAGAGCCACATCCTGAACCCAGGCCCAGAGAGACTGACAGAGCCTGGAGTTTTGAACTCTCATAGCCTGGTTGCAGTGATCCACTTCCTTCAGTCTATTCCTCCCGATCCCATTCCTTTCAAAGAGCCCTTTTCCTTGGTGACTACACATCTAACTAGACGAGCCCATGGGGCCATTCTTACTCAAACCACCGCAGAAGACATCAGCTCTCTGGGATCCTTGTTAATGTTTTCTCCTCTTACATAGCACCTATGCTTGGAACATATGCCGGTCACACCTGCGAGACACCCTTTGCTGCTGTAGCCCGTGGATGGATGCTGAGTTCCCCACCCCACCCCCTGCACCAAACTTCAGCAGGTGAGTGTATTTCTGGTTTACATTATACTCTCAAACAGCCATATGTGTCCGGCATGGAGCAGGTGCATAACCCACTTAATTAAGGTGATCAAATCAGACCCTTTATCAAGATGCATAGAGTGCCCAGTGCCTGTATGATGATGGGCACAGTGCATAGGGTCAGATCGGATCTTTGGGAAATGGGCTAGAGTCTGGGACAGAATAGAGCAGAGAAACTCATGTGTTTACTGTCTGATCATCGGCAAAGCTTCTGAGAGCTAGGAATGGGACTCCTTGGATGAACACAAGTAAAACTATCTTTTCTTAATGACTTTCTGCTTCCCTCAGCAACTCTGGAATGGATGAACAAACACTGAGTGGGAAATAAATAATTTTTTTGGCTACGTGTTTGCTGCTTTTATGGTGCTGGGAGGAAACCTAGAACCTAACACATGCTAGGCAAGTAGTCCACCACTGATCTACCTCCCCAGCTTGGATGAAATAGCTGTGAGGTACTGATGCCCAGTGTGTACAATATGCACCATTAAGTGTTCTAGAAGAAAAGAGTGGTCATTTCTGTTCCACCAAGTCTGCCGAGCAAGAAGGATCTGCCAGCCGAACGTTTGTGGAGCCACTTGAGCAAAGGGTTCCAAGGGATAGCACCCTCCCACGGGAGACCCTCCTGTGCTGAGGACCCGTGTGCCAAGCCTCAGGCCTGTCTGCGGTGGTTTTAACTCTCTCTTTTCCCACAGGATCATGGCATATCAACTTGACCTCCTCGTAGGTGTGATCTTCATGGCCGGCCCCGTGGTGGGGATAGCTCCCTGCTCCTCGGATGGCAGGATAGCCTTATTCCGAGGCTGTAACCTTACCCAGGTTCCCTGGGCCCTCGATCCCACCATTGAGAGTCTCCTGCTCAGCTTCAACTCTATCAGTTCGGTTGTCACCGCATCATTTCCACTCCTGGAGCAGCTCCAGCTGCTGGAGCTGGGGACCCAGTATGCTAACATGACCATTGGCCCAGAGGCCTTTAGAAACCTGCCCAACCTTAGGATCTTGGACCTGGGCCTAAGCCAGATTGAAGCCTTGAATCCAGATGCTTTTCAGGGACTGCCCCATCTCCTGGAACTCCGGCTGTTTGCCTGTGGACTCTCCAGTGCTGTATTAAGGGACGGTTACTTCAGAAATCTATATTCATTAGCTCGCTTAGACCTATCTGGCAACGAGATTGACAGCCTTCACCTCCATTCTTCGTTTCAAGAACTGGATTCCTTAAGCGACCTAAATTTTGCTTTCAACCAAATATTCACTTTATGCGAAGATGAACTTAAGCTTCTGCAGGGCAGAACACTGTCTTTCTTTGGCCTCAAATCAACGGGGCTGTTCAGCAGGGTCTCTGTGGTCTGGGAGACATGCAGAAACCCTTTCGGAGGCATGAGGCTAGAAACACTAGATCTTTCTGAAAATGGCTGGACAGCGGCCATCGCAGGGAACTTCAGCAACATCGTCCAGGGAAGCCAGATTTCCAATTTGATTTTTAAATACCACATCATGGGTCCTGGCTTTGGCTTCCAGAACATCAAAGATCCTGACCGGAGCACATTTGCCAGTCTGTCCAGGAGTTCAGTGCTAAAACTGGACCTCTCACATGGCTATATCTTCTCCTTGAATCCCCGACTGTTTGAGACACTGAAGGATTTGAAGAGTCTGAACCTTGCCTTCAACAAGATAAACAAGATCGGAGATGGTGCATTTTATGGACTTGACAGCCTCCAGGTTCTTAATCTATCCTATAATCTTTTGGGAGAACTCTATGACTCCAACTTCTATGGGCTTCCTAGAGTAGCCTACATTGACCTTCAAAGGAACCACATTGGGATCATTCAAGACAAAACATTCAGATTATTAAACAAGTTACAAACCTTAGATCTCCGTGATAACGCTCTTAAAACCATTGGTTTTATTCCAAGCATACAGATGGTCTTCCTGGGGGGCAATAAGCTGATCCATTTGCCATACATCCGTTTTACAGCCAACTTCATAGAGTTATCCGAAAACAGGCTGGAAAGTCTGTCTGACCTCTACTTTCTCCTGCGAGTCCCTCAGCTCCAGTTCCTCATCCTCAACCAGAATCGCCTTTCGTCGTGCAAGGCGGTCTACACCACTTCAGAGAACCCAAGCTTAGAACAGCTTTTCCTGGCAGAGAATATGCTGCAGCTTGCCTGGGAGACCGGCCTCTGTTGGGATGTTTTTAAAGGCCTTTCCGGCCTCCAAGTCCTTTACCTGAATAATAACTACCTTAATTTCCTTCCACCAGGAATATTCAAGGACCTGGTTGCATTACAGAAGCTCAGTCTGAGTGCTAACAAGCTGACCGTGCTGTCTCCGGGTAGTTTACCTGCTAATTTAGAGGTTCTTGATATATCTAGAAATCAGCTTTTCTCTCCTGATCCCGGTTTGTTTTCTTCGCTTCATGTCTTGGACATAACTCATAATGAGTTCGTTTGTGACTGTGAACTTAGAACTTTTATCTTCTGGCTCAATCACGTCAATGTCACCCTGTCTGGTTCTCCTGAAGACATATATTGCATGTACCCTAACTCACTGCTAGGGAGCTCCGTCTACAACACACCCACCGAGGACTGTGATGAAGAGGAAGCCATGCGGTCCCTAAAGTTTTCCCTTTTCATCCTGTGCACAGTCACTTTGGCTGTGTTCCTCATCATCGCTCTCATAGTCGTAAAGTTCCGGGGGATCTGTTTCCTGTGTTATAAGACTCTCCAGAGGCTGGTGTTCAAGGACAAGGTCCGGAATTTGGAACCTAGTGGGTACAGATATGACGCCTACTTCTGCTTCAGTAGCAAAGACTTTGAATGGGCACAGAATGCTTTGCTCAAACACCTGGATGCTCACTACAGTTCCCGAAACAGGCTCAGGCTGTGCTTTGAAGAAAGAGATTTCATTCCAGGGGAAAACCATATCTCCAACATCCAGGCGGCCGTCTGGGGCAGCAGGAAGACGGTGTGTCTAGTGAGCAGACACTTCCTGAGGGATGGCTGGTGCCTGGAAGCCTTCAGGTATGCCCAGAGCCGGTGTCTGTCGGACCTCAAGAGCGTTCTCATAGTGGTGGTGGTGGGCTCGCTGTCCCAGTATCAGCTGATGAGACATGAGACCATCAGAGGGTTTCTGCAAAAGCAACAGTACCTGAGGTGGCCCGAAGACCTCCAGGATGTTGACTGGTTTCTTGATAAACTCTCTGGATGCATTCTAAAGGAAGAAAAAGGGAAGAAGAGCAGCAGTTCCATTCAGTTGCGAGCCATAACAACCATTTCCTAGCGGAAAGGGCACTGTGGACACACCATAAATAACTCTCCACACCGTACGGGCACAGCCGTTGGGGGTTCTTCCCAGAGGTTGTTTTCTGACAATGAAAACAACATCAATCTCTTGATTTTCATGTCAACAGGGTACTTTGTCTCACTGACCTCCAAATGGGAAGTAATAGGTCCCAGAGAATAGCAGCTGCCTCGAAGGGCTCCCACCTGCCATTGATTTCCTTTTAGGCCCAATGACACCGTTTCCTTCCATCCTGTTACACACTGCCTGCCACCCAGGTGGCGAGGGCACCTTGGGAGACGTTCCAGGTGGCTTGATGCTTTCTGTGCTGTTCAGTTAGTTCAAAAGCAGGTGGCTTGAGAATCCTGAGTTCCTAAGGCTCTGTAGAGCGTGGACAGATGAGATGGGTCCTTCTCTGGCGGCAGTAGGCATGAGGCCGATTGCTGGGGACTGCTCACCACACTGAAGTGCGTAAGTGATAAGAAGTTGGACAGATAGATGGATGACCGCAGACTCACTGCTGTGGCCTGAACGCACTTACTTCCTGTTCTGACCCTGCAGGCCCAGCTTTTGTGGGCCACTGCCACGTTCTGCATGGGACCTCTCAATCTGGCGTTCACACCCTTTCATGACTTAGCACCAGCCTGCTCTGCTTTCTTCCCCACAACTATACAACAGCTGTTGCATCAGCTACACAACAGCTACAAAAAGGCTGTGGAGTTCACACACACGGATTCCTCACTGAATTCTCATTCCTTGGTTTCTTAGCTGTGTAAGTTGAGTGCACTATACCATGGCTGGGCCTCAGTGTTCTCTCCTGTAGGCCGAACAATATGTACCACACAAATAGGCTGTGCATGGCCATTGGCTGGGAATGTCACAACTTCTCTGATCTTTTCCTTAACTGCCCTAGAGAGCCCAGGAGAAGAAACATATCCAGAAACTTCTGGAGTCTGTAGTGCTCTCTTTGAATTCTTATTTTTTATTTTCAATCCTAAAAAAAAAAAAAGATTTATGTATATTTTGCATTATAACCCTTTTCGCATGTTTATTGATATAGCAATGTTTCTTTGCAAAAGCATTAAGACACTTTTAATCGAAGACTATGTGTCACAGTCCCCTCGCCTCCCATTCCGACTCCTCCACAGCCAGCATTGCCAGGCCAGCTCATGCACCATGAGTACATAGAAGGGAACTCAGCCGATAAAAGGCCACTCCCATACCCTCCCCGGGACAGACGCTCACGTACCAGGTTCTTTGACCACTTCTTACCCATGTGCCTGAGCTTACCCTGCAGATAGCAGTATATTTGTCCTTATGCAAACCATATAGAATCCCTCTGTTAGCATTCTGTCTAAACGCCACCCCCACAGTTACCTGGCAGCAGCCAGGTATGCTCCTCCCCACAGTTAACTGGCAGGAGCCAGGTAGGCCTGACCCACTATAAAAGGGGCTGCTTGCCCCCTCCTCCCTCTCTTGATCTCTTGCTTCTCTCTTGCTCTCCCCTTCCCCATTCCCTTCCCCCTTCTCTCCACATGGCCATGGCTGGCCTCTACTTCTCTACTCTCCCACTCTGCCTTTCTCTCCCTCTACTACCCTCTTAACCCACCTCCTGTACTGGCTGGTTTTGTGTGCCAACTTGACACAGGCTGGAGTTATCACAGAGAAGGGAGCTTCAGTTGGGGAAGTGCCTCCATGAGATCCAGCTGTGGGGCATTTTCTCAATTAGTGATCAAAGGGGGTAGGGCCCCTTGTGGGTGGTGCCATCCCTGGGCTGGTATTCTTGGGTTCTATAAGAGAGCAGGCTGAGCAAGCCCGGAGAAGCAAGCCAGCAAGGAACATCCCTCCATGGCCTCTGTGTCAGCTCCTGCTTCCTGACTTGCTTGAGTTCCAGTCCTGACTTCCTTTGGTGATAAACAGTAATGTGGAAGTGTAAGCTGCATAAACCCTTCCCTCCCCAACTTGCTTCTTGGTCATGATGTTTGTGCAGGAATAGAAACCCTGACTAACACACCTCCCCATGCCCTAAATAAACTCTATTTTATATTATACCATTGTGTGGTCCCTCAGGGGGAAGAGATGCCTCCGCATGGGCCTGCTGAGACATCCCCTTCCCCCATACCTGACTACACCCCCATAGAATATAACTCTTACCTCTTTATCTTTTTATAATATAAACATACCACCCACTCTACTTCTTTTTTTCTGGAATGTTCTCCCACATCTTCCCACCCATTCTGCCTGTCCTTTGAAATCCACAAAGACCCCATGAATCCTTCTAACCCAAAGCCCTCTATCCTTTCTTTTTTTGAAAACTCTTGGTGCAATGTCAATTATCTATAGTCTAGGACTGACTCTGTCTGCTCCTCTGGACCTCAGACCATAAACTCCATGAGGTGAGGCTCTGTGCTGTGTGCCCATCGTGAGTGATTATAGCCACACTTGACTGGGGGCCACAGGGGCGGGGGAGGTCTGCCGTCCGAACACCCTGCCCAAGCTTCTTTCTCTATTCACTCCCACCAGGGTCATTTCTCCACAGTAGCATGACTGCTTCTTCCTAGTGGCCTCAGGTTTCTGTCGCTGAAATGTATGCAATAATGTGTTGGTGTAAGACAGGACACCCCAACTGTGAACCCTGCGAGTTGGGGCCTTTTTTGTTTTCCGGTTTGTCCTGGGCTCGGCGTGGGGCCTGGTTCCATAGTAAGTTCTTAATAAATACCTGAAGCGTGTGGCGATACAGCCTCTCTTATGGATGGGTGTGGTTGTCCTCTGCTCTTCGTTCTCAAGGAGGGGAAGCGCAGGTTTCGGCAGTAAGAAGATGAACGCAGGTGGATGCTCCAGGCTCAGGGAAACACTGGGCTTCGTCGTGTGGTATGGAGCTACTGGAGCGGGCAGCCCCATCTAGAGCAGCCAAGAGTGCTGGAGTTGTGGAATAGGTGTGAGGAAACCGGAAAACAACAGCCCCAGGTCATCCACAGAAAGTCTTTTGATCCTTGTTCTGAGGGGTGCCCTAGCCCTTCTGCCAGGGGCAGTTACAAACACGGCTCCTGAAGACGAAGGAGGGTAACACTGGGGTGGGTCAGTCTCACCACACTGACACTCCTCGCTCCTTGCTCCTCAGCCGTGGCTCCTCGCTCCTCAGCCGTGGTTCTGCACACACTGCCGGATGGCTCCGATGCGCGGAGGTCCCCGCAGAGCCTCACCCAGTAATGAGATAGCGCTGCACCAGCTGAAGAAGGCCAGAGCTGGGAAGGCATAGATGTATGGCTCTGTAGATCTGTCTGCCTTCTGTCTTTATTTTCTTCCTACCTCTGTTCTAAGAGTGCTTTCCTGACACTTTGGACTTCCGCTTTTCTATGAGGCTCCCCTGTAGGCATTGCAAGTGCCCGTCTGTCATGTGGCTGACCGCCATCTGACTTAAAACACCATTACTCTCTCTCTTTTCTTCTCCAGTCCGCTCCTCCTGGCATCTGCTGAGATGCTCAGCCTGCCTGCCCTGGGGTTTTGGTTTGGTTTCAAAGTTAAACTATAACAAAATTATTCTCAAACTTACAAAGGAAGAACAAAAGGATTTCACTGACCAGCAAGAAAATGGAAGGATATTTGTTCTCTTTAGCCACTAGAGAAATATAAATTACAACCACATTGGTGTGGCAGTACCCACTTACCTGAATGGTCAAAATCAAGATGACTAGCAGTACCAAATAGTGAGAAAGACACAGAGTGATGGAAACTCCTGGGTTGGTAGGGAACACGTAAATTAGCATCTTTTCAGAAAGCCGATAGTCATTTCCAGAATCGACATAAGCCCCACCCGGAGCAGAAGTGTGTGCCTATGCCACCAGATGCTTTCTCGTCATTATTCACAGTAGCCAATACAGGAAACAACTTTCTGGCCCATTAACCATAAATCAACAGGACCCTGGGCATTGATAACTACCCAGGAACTTCAATCGTTGAAATTATCCATAACCACAGGTGTCCATCTCGCAGAAACGCTGGCAGTGGAGGATAGTGACTATGTATGAAGTCTTTTAAAAAAAGACAGCACCCACCTCTGGTGATGGTGTTGACAACAGTCACCTCGGAGGCTTACGGAGGGGACTCTGAGACACCGGACGGGCGCCACATCTTCACCTGGCAGCAGTGACCAAGGGTGTACGCTTTGTGAGGATGCAGTTTCAGTGTGGACTCGTGGATATGTTTGTTTTTCTCCAAGGTCTTATTCTGCAGTTTAGAATCAAAGAAGTTGAAACAGCAGGACCATTTTACCCTGTCTGCAGAGCTCATCCCACAAGCACCTTAGTTTTGGGGGCAGGCCCTTGGGTAGCATTGTGTTTCCCTGTGCTGACTCCACCCAAGCAGTGATGTCACTGGGGACTTTGGGAGGTCACTAGGTTACAAGAGGACACAGGCTTTCATCATGAATTTTTGGTATTACACTTTTTTTCTTTCTACATTTATTTATTCGTTGTGTGTGTGTGTGTAGCTTGTGCACACTGAAGCATATGTGTGGAGATCAAAAGGCAACTTGTGGGAATCACCTCTCTCCTTCCACTTTGTGAACTATGGGACTTGAACTCAGGTCCTCAGGTTTGGTGGCAAAGCCCTTTACCCACTGAGCTATCTCATTGGCCCCTTTGGTACTATCTCTTATTTAACACTGTATATGTATTTTGTTAATAAGTCTTTCAATAGGCAAAATAAAATCAAGATAATGACAACATCTGTCTGTGTAGAAGACAGAGAATATAACAATTATCAACCAGAATTTTTTTATTTACTTATTTTCTTTTTCTTGCAAAACAGAGCCTTATCTTGTAGCCTCAGTTGGGGTTACAAGCATATGCCACACTGGCTTGTAATTTTGAAATTAAACAAGCAAGGTAGGACAATTATTTCAACTGATGAGTATATGTGAACAAATCATACAGGGCTGGCAAGGTGGCTCACAAGATAAAGGAACCTGCCGTGAATCCTAGTGACATAGTTCGATCCCTGGAACCCTACCCACAGGTGGAAGGAGACAGCTAGCTTCATGAAGCTGTCCTCTGACCTCTACATAAACCTGGCACAAACCTACACACACACACCATTTAAGTTCACACATACACAACAATAATAAATGATCTTAACAATTTTATATATACGTGTGTGTGTTTTATATATATCTTTGTTTTCCATGAGATTATAGGAATTTTAAATTTGTTTTACTTAGCAATTAAGTATTTGATTTTTCATCAGCCACAAGAGCTCTCACTTAGATACAGCCTTACAGAAATTCAGCAGTTTTATTTGACAGAAAATTCCATGGAAAGAACTCGCTAAGGCTGTTGCCGTCCTAATGGGGAGTATGGCCCGGGCAACTCAGACAAGGCAGCTTTATTCCTGAATCAAGGGGCTCTGACCCAACTGGCTGGAAATCATATTCTTTTTCCCACTTCTTTTCCCAGTTCACCCTACGGGGCTCGATTTCCCCGTCTCCTCCCCAGGAAGGCCACCTCGGTGACATGTGATAAAAGCCAATGACATCATGTCTCGCTAGGTCTCCACCTCACTGCAGGAAGCAGGTGCATTGGCAGATAGGAGCTCTGGCCTTTTTTCCGGCTGTGATGACCCAGGTTTACTGCTCAAGGAGTCCTCGGGGCCTAACACCCAAGGCTGACTGTATGGGTTTTCCAGTGACCTGAGCTGTTAATGCCCAACTCTTGGCACATTACCCAGCTGCAGCTGTGTTTTATGGCCAGCATTGTCTGAGCCTGCAAGTCATGCCAAGCCTGGAGGGATTTACACAAGTAAGTCACCATCAGTGTGGCCCTTGCAAAGGTAAGAGAAGCTTTTGGGAGAGGGAACTAGAACTCCTGACTTGCACTTGAAAGTAACACATCCAACCAAGAGACCATGGCGAGTCTTAGGAGCAGGTATGGGTCTTGACTGGCAAAGGCATCCCTCTGGTCTCCCTCAAGTTGCAATGATGAAGCAAGCCTCGAGGCACTCACAGGCCATTCCCTGGAGACATTCACAGAATTCACAAGCGATTAGGAATGGGAGGGCCCCCATGTGTAATTCTTCTCACTCTTCCATCACCCGTGTAAGTCTTCTCACTCTTCCGTCACTCGTGGAGCTTCATGGTTTGGGCCATGGTCATTGTTTTTACCTAAGTTAGCGAGGTGGCTCAGTTGCAAGAGCGCGTGTGCCCAAGCCTAATGACCAGAGTTCTGTCCCCGGGGCCCACATGGTGGAAGGAAAGAATTCCCATAAGTTATCCTCTGACATCCACATTCGTGCTATGGCACATGGATGGATACACATGCACACACATCACACACACACATCACACACACATACAAATGCTCCCATGTGTATGAGTGTATACATACACACATACACACACACACACATCACATACGCTCCCATGTGTATGAATATATATATATATACACACACATCACACATGCTCCCATGTGCATGAGTGTATACACACACACACACACACACACACACACACACACACTACACATCAACACATGATGCAGAGAGATAAAACTATGCTGTGCAAAAGTTGGTTGTCTGGCTCTCTGGGCTCCTGGGTCTGCCTTGCGCTTCCCTGGTCAGGACACACATGCTCAGTGCCTGAGACGAAGCCACCCCCTTTAAAGATCTCAGTAACACCCTTGGAAATCTGACAATGAAGTCACTAGGCTCTTTCAGAAATACAGTGAAATAGGCAGCCCTCCACCCTGAGTGCCCCTTCCCTCTCTTGCTATCCTCTTTCGGAATGGGAGGAAGCTCTCAGAAACTTTTCTGGGGCTGGCTGTGTTGGGAGGACCGTAGCCCTCCTTAGCCCATGACAGCATCTTGCCGAAGCCCTTGGGCTCCCCACTACGGAGGGAAGGAACCAGCCTTTATTAGACTCCTTTCTGCCGGGCTCTAGGCTAGGAAATTCACATACATAATCTCACTAAAGTCGCATGACTAGTCCCCAGAGATTGTGGACAGGACCCCATTCCAGAGAGAAAGAGACTGAGGCCCCAGAAGCCTGAGCAGCCCCGGAGGATGATACAAGCCTGGGTTTCTCTGGTACTTGGCCTGCCCTTCCTCAGCTCCTGGTAGATTCTTTCTGGGGAAAGTCTCTTTGCTGGGATGTTAGTCCTCCGACCCTTCCTCGCTGACGGCATGTTAGGGCCCCATCCTAGGAAAACACCAGCCACCCCAGATCTCAGAGGTCCGAAGACACTCCCTGCCACTCTGGCCCGTCCCTCTTTCTTACTATCTGATCAGGATCCTATTGAGGACGACCAAGCTGTGGCCTCCAGGTATTCGACATCTTAACAAAGAGGATGAAGTGGGGGTCTTACAACTGACTTGTTCTAAGACGTGAGGGCAGGACCAGGAAAGCTGCACGCACTGAAGTTCTTGACCTAGATTCCCACGAAGCTTGTCAAAATGTTGCTTGCTCCGGAGTTTTGTGCGGACATTGGGAAGTCCTGCGTATTCTAATTACCGTTCCATATAGAAGCCTAAGGAATACGTCCAACAGCAAATCCAGTCACCTTGACCTGTAGCTGAGAGAGAGAGAGAGAGAGAGAGAGAGAGAGACAGACAGACAGACAGACAGACAGACAGACAGACAGACACAGACACAGACACAGACACAGACACACAGAGAGAGAGACACAGGGATAGAGACGGGTGGGGGGTGGAGAGACTCATGTAGCCCAGGCTAGCTGTGAATGACCCTGAATTTCTCATCTTCCTGCCTCCATCTCCCAAATGCCGGGATTGCAGGCATTTGGCACCATGCCCGCTCTATATAATGCTGAGGTTTAGGCAGCTGTGCTGCATTCCCAATCTCGGACACTACTTTACTCCCCATCAATCCACTGCTTGGCTTCCAAGGCCGGTCCTGAGCAAGGGAATCATCCAGCAGGGGGCACTGTGGAGACGCTCCGGAGAGCGTCTCGTGCAGTGCTGTCTACCCAACCCGCTGCACCACCCTCACCACCACCCTTGCTGCGCAGGTTGTGTGACTCATGAGCGCAGTCACGTGTCTGAGGGTATCCAGAGCCTGCTGGAGGGGTGACCCTGCTGGAGCGCCTGCCGAGAGCCTGCTCTTGGTTACTCCATGTCATTTCTGCCTGCAGTGGTCAGCACAGCGCTGTGCTGTCGCTGTCGGGCACCTGTGAGGGGAAGGAAAGAGGCAAGGAGGGAGAGCTACCAGGAACTGCGGCGAGAGGGAGGGTGGAGGTCAGGGTAATCACCGAAATGGGTTCCGAATCCTTTAGATTTGGTCCTAAGAACAAGGAGATGGCATTGAACGGTGGTAATCTGAGGGGACACTACCCGATTCGTATTTTGAGGACATAATCCCTCTGCAGTTAAGGAGGATCGGCTTCGTGGATAACACACAGAACGGAGGATTTTACTTAATCGAATTGTGTTAGGAACTCCGGCAGCTTGAGATGAGGAAAGTGAAAACAACATCCCAGCAAGTGGAAGCCCTGTGCTCTAAACTGGCCTGGGGTTGGGGAGCCATGGCTGAGCACAGGAACGGATTGGTGCTCTGGGGTGGCGGAGTGAAGCCAAAGTTACAAAGGGGCCACTGTTGGTGAAGAGCATAGGGTGCCATTCATGTGAAGAATGTGGCATGTGTGCCTTGGTTTCTGCTGACTGCCTGTGGCCTTGACATCCTGTGAGAACTGAGTTCGTGGGGGCTCACTCGGGTCAGTGGGGGAGCTCCCAGGGTCACCTCTGTAGCACCCACACACAGTATACCACTAACTGTGGCTGCTGTCCCCAAATCAAGCGGCTACTGCACTGTCAGGAAGTCAGGCGGGTGGAGCTAGGAGACAGAGGAGGAGCAGGGGGAGCCTGGACCTTCTGTGAGAAGCACAGGACCCCTTACCTGAAGGTGTGGAGAAGTCACTGAGAAATTAAGACATTTTGACCAAAGTGGGGAGATTTAAAGCTAAGCAAAAGAAGGAGGGGGTCTACCCTGAGCTACGGGAAGTAGAGCCAGCGACTGAGCACAGAGCGAGCTGTAGAAATGTGATAACTTGGAATCAGAGGCCCAGATCCAAGAGAAGCTATGGGCTCAGCCTAAGAGATGAAGCTCCTGCTGGAGAGAGCCTGAGGAGCCCTAGGGATCAAGGGAGAGGCAGGAGTTTTAGAAAGAGGAACCAGAAGGGTGAAGGGGAGTCCTGGGAAAGATGGTTGCTTAGGGAGAGCAGAAGTGATGCTGATAGACGGAGATGGGTGGAGATGTGTGTGGACTGTGACAGAACAGCACACAGAAGCCAGGAGACCATCCTAAAACTGACACTGAAAATAGCTAGGGGCCGGGGTCATAGATGGGTAGGGGTGAGGGTCTGTGGGATAGGTGGATGGATGGATGGATGGTGGGTGGGTGGTGGGTGGTGGATAGATGATGGGTGGATAGATGGGGCATGAATGGGTAGGTGGATGGATGGGGTAGTAGGTAGATTGGATGGACAGATAGATGGATGGATGGATGGATGGATGATGGGTGGATGGAGTAAAGGAATGGTAGGGGGTGGTGTAGATGGATGCATGGGTGGACTTGATGGACAGATGGATGGATGGATGGGTGGGTGGACTTGATGGACAGATGGATGGGTGGGTGGATTGATGATGATGGTGGATGGATAGGAGTGGTGGGTAGATAGGTAGAGGAATGGTAGGGGCAGTGTAGATGGATGGATGGGTGGACTGGATGGACAGATGGATGGATGGGTGGATTGGATAGATGGGTGGATGGATGGATGATGGGTAGGTGGATGATCATTGCCAAGTACACCATGGAAATCCCAGAAGGGAAGGCCAGGGAAATGTCCTATCGACCTTGGCTATAGAGAAGTCACTGGTCAACTCAGAAAAACGATTGAAAACTGTGTGAGAGTGGGTGACAGATGTAGCCAGAAGGACAGACTGTCTCCCCACAACAGGCAGCTTTGACTATGGGCCAAGTGATAGAGGAGGTTTAGGAGGGAGATTTGAGTAAAAAATTGATTTTTGTTCTGAGATAAAAGGATCTTAAGATGCTCAAGTAGAGTGGAGAGGGCCGAGGGCTCGGGAGACAGAGGAGGTCCGTGGTGGATGTGGGAGGAGCCTGGCCCTAGTCCAGGAGGGAGCTGAGGGAACGAATGCTCAGACCCATGTCCATAGACAAGGTCAGATGGATTATTTTTTACTTGAAAAAAACAAAAGCAAAGACAAAAGTCTTCACAAAGCTGACCACTGCCTCGCTGCCATGGAACACAGCTGTGCTGTTTATGGCGCTCGAACCCACGTTTCTCCCTGCACAGAGCAGATGCCTGTGCCTGAGCGAAATCGCTACTCATGTATTGCCTTATGCTTTACGATACTGGAATCGAGTGTGGCGTCTCTTTCACGCCTGGCAAGCACTCTACCCTTGAGCTATATACCCAGCTTCTCTTTAAAAAGCCTTTTGAGCTAGCCCAGGCTGGCCTCGATCTCACAACTCTCTTGCCTCAGCTTCCCAGGTTACCGCTGGGCTCACAGACCTGCAATGCCAGGCCTGACTTTCATTTGTTTTTAGTAAACTTTCTCCCTCGGCTACGTGTGTGCGGCACATATAAAAGTCCATCTTGTTTATAGTTTCAGTGGGGAAAATTAAATCCTCCAGATCTGTAATGGAAAGAAACGGTCACTTCTTGTGAGAACCCTCTGTGGAGGGGACCAGCCCGTGGATCACACGCTCATGTGTTTATCAGGCAGCGACATAATTGACATTACAGTGAACGCTCTGGAATTCATTCTCCCTCGGCTCCCTCCTCATTAATTGCACTTGACTTCTTTGGAAAGAAATTTTTCCTTGAAGTGTTCCATCGTCTGACTCAAGGCTTGGAGCGAATCTTATGGGGAGAGGGAAAAAAAAAAAAACTAAGCTAAAATTGCTCCAACAGTTTCTGAGTGATGGGATGTTGGAAAACACATGCACACTCCCGTTCCTCCCCCGTTTTAGAGAGAAGGGAGAAAAAACACGGATCTATTTTTACACCCACGTTAAGTCACCAGCCGTGGAACTGTAAACCCCAAACTCGGCAAGGCTCCGGCTGACATCTTTGAAGAGGTAAACCCAGCTGGCTGGAAAGAAAGAGGCCATAGCCATTATAAGAGTTGAAAACCCTGCCTCCCCAGCCCACAGAGAGAAACCTTTCCTACCCAGAATGGGAGCAAAGCTCGTGAGAGGAGCCAGGCTCAGAAGTTTCACGGGTGTTGCCAGATTGATGTTGGTTCGGTCCATCAAAAACAACCCAGAAGAAAAAGCAGCCAGGAGCGAGGCCACGCCTGCGCATTAAAGACTCAGGCGTCTACAGGACCACGGACTCTGGGAACAATAGCCTACTGGTGATGTTTCTGGACCAAGGACGTTTTACGTCTGCATTTGAAGGCGCACACTGTGCAATCCCAGTCTGACTTCTAGGAAGCGTGGGTGGCAAACCTGAAGGAAGGATGAAGAGGCAGGGGGGGCGGGGAAGGGATGTAATTCCCCAAATGTACCCACAAGTTCTAACAGCGCAGCTCTTCCCCTTTAAAACACGTCAGATATATTCAAGGACAGACTCGGATGCCAATCTCCTGACAAGAAAAGGATGGATTTGACCAGATTAATCTGCAGTGTGTTGGCCCTACTCTTCACGTGACACTAGAGATCTCTCGCATATGTGAGCTTAGGGTGAGGTCTCCCCTGAGGACGAAAAGCACCAGAAAGTCTGTAGAATATGAGGGCTGAGATCAGTGGACCCAAAGAATCACCGTTGGAGCTGGTCACCTCTCCAAGGCTCAGTTTCCTCTGGCCAGGGCCGTTGTGGAGCCTGTTGTGAAGTAGTCAGTGGGAGAGCTGCGTGTGGCCAGAGGGCAGAGGCAGCCAGCCTACTCGGCTCTTGGTTTTCCAGTGTGTAAAATGGGGATGAGATCTGGGAGTGGAGCTCAGCTGGTAGAGTACTTGCCTGGCTGTCTTACAGGAAACCCTAGGTTTGATCCCCGGCACCACATAAACCATGTATCTGTAATCCCAGTCCACAGGAAATGGAGGCAGAAAGACCAGGAGTTCAAGGTCACTCTTGGCTACATAGCAAGTTCAAGGCCAGCTTGTGCTATGTGAGACTCTGTCTTGGCGTTGAGAGAGAGAGAGAGAGAGAGAGAGAGAGAGAGAGAGAGAGAGAGAGAGAGAGAGGAGCTGGGTAGTGGTGGCGCATGCCTTTAATCCCAGTACGTGGGAGGCAGAGGCAGGTGGATTTCTGAGATCAAGGCCAGCCTGGGCTACAGAGTGAGTTCCAGGACAGCCAGGGCTATACAGAGAAACCCTGTCTCGAAAAAACAAAAGAGAGAGGGGGGAAAGAGGGAGGGAGAGAGAGGGGAAGAGGGGAGAGGGAGAGAGAGGGAGAGGGGACAGGGGAGAGGGAGAAGGGGGGGGAAGGGGAGGAGGAGAGAGGGAGGGGGCGCTCCAGGCTCCCAGGCATCCTCCAGTGGTTCAAGGCCTTCCTTTCCCAGCATGAGCAATCAACTAATAAATACACAAGAGAGTTTGTAAACTGTGAAATACCGTGAAAAACATTGGGCTTCGTGAATATGTAGAACATAAAATCCTCAACTTTGTGAGCAAGTGTTGTAGTTAGTCCTACCCAATGGTGCATGCACACTGAGATCGGGTTGTCTTCTTCAAATCACAGCAGCGCTCTCACCCTGCGGGTTGGACATGAGCACTGGCAAAAGATTCCCGCTTCTTTTCTCACCACCGAACCCTGTTTTCCATGGGGACAAGCTCTGGGTTCCCTCTCTGCCCTGTAAAATCCAGTCTGCGCCAAGTCGTGTTCCGTCAGCCTGGAGATCTCCCCGGTCCCTGCGTAAGACCCTTCCTATTGCAGCTTGTCTTTAGCGAGAATCTTACCCAGTCATTCTGACAAAGTCTCCTCGAGCTCATGAGGCCCGACCATAACTTTCCACTCACCGTCAGCACCCTGCTTCTTAGCTGTAAATCCCAGGGTGTTCCTGTTGGAGTCCCCAAGGCTCCGTCCCTTTCCTGCCGTGATGGCGGTCCCCAAGGAGTACAGACTGTCTCATCCTAAACAAGAATCCCAAGCCACTCTTTTCTTACCATACAGCAAGAGTCACAGAACCCACTCAGGCCATCATTATCAGCAGCAACGAAGCTCCTGAAACAAGGGAGAGCAGGTGTCATTGCTGGGTTTTGAGCCCGTGGCTGACACCTCTTTCTTCGTATCCATGAACTCACACAACTTGGTTCCTGGAACAAAGGTTCCAGGAATCCTCAAACAGGGTTCCTCTCCATCTCCTCCCAATTGCTTTTCCCTGCCTGTTAAGTTTCTCTGCTCCCAGCTATCCCCCACTACCCACCCCACTCCCTCCACTTCCCCACCCCATCCCACCCCACCCCACTCAACCCCACTCAACCCCCTCATGCCTCCACGCCCCGCATGCCGCCTCTCCAGCCCCACACTCTCATCATCTCAAAGCTTCCCCTCCTCCTGAAGGGACCATTTATTTGTCTCCCAGCCAGGTGCCGGCGGCTCCAAGGCTATGTCACAGGATCTGGATTAGGGACTCACTGTTGTCTAAAATGTCACCATCCATCTCAGGCACCAATGTGGCCAGGCACTGTTATCATCTGCTTTGAGCAGGATTTATTAAGTGGGAAGAGATTCTCCAGCGAAGTCCATCTTTGGTGTCTAAACAGCCCCTCAGAACAGCCTGGCTGAGAGCAGACCGTGGGGCCCAGTGTCGCAATCCTTTCCAAGGACCTGGAACAAAAAGGACATTTGGAACCTTCTAGTAACTTCCAGACCCTCAGGGGTGTGGCCAGTGTTTGGGGGACGGGAGGGGTGGGGGAGATAGGAAGGGCCTTAGAAAGCAACCTCTCCAAAGTTGGAAAAAAAAATGTCCATGAGTTCTCCCTACTTATGCTCTGACCACTCAGCTCTTTTTGTTTTTTTGTTTTGTTTTGTTTTGTTTTGGCGGGGGGCGGGGGGAGAGGTAAGGAGGAACTGGAAAGCCATCATTTGGTTCTGAAGTACCCCTTCAAACCCGTTGTGTGGCTGGACATGGTGGTACACCCTTTTAATTAACACCTGGGAGGCACACACAGATTCCTGAGAGTTCAAAGGTCAGCCTGGTCCACAAAGCAAGGTCTAGGCCAACCAGGGCTACTTAGTAGGACCCATTCTCAAAACAAATAAATTATAGCCTATGTGTTGAAAGCTTGGTTGGCCAGCAGCCCGGGATGATACTAAGAGCTGATGGGACCTCTAGGGGTGGGGTTAGCAAGGGGAAGTTAAGCCTTTCGGGGCGTGTGTGTGTGTGTGTGTGTGTGTGTGTGTGTGTGTGCGCGCGCGCGCGTGCGCGCATGTGTGTACCCTTAGTTCTTCGCCCCTGATCTTTGGCTTTTGTTTTGGTTTGGTTTTGCCACATGCTTCCACCACTCTGTAGCCTAAAGCACTAGGCAAAGGGCAAGCAAGGACTGAGACCACGGAGACTGCGAAAGGAAATAAACCTCTGCTCTTTATAACTTGGCACTCGAGTCTTTCATCACAGCAGCAGGGACCCGACTCACACAGTTTCCAACTCTGTGCCAATGCTGTTATGAAGGACAATGGACGAATGAGACAGGCACCACCTTCCCGCTGTCTTAGCTTACGGGTGTGCTCTGAGCCGCGTGCGCTGTGTACACAGAGCCCAGCGCATGGGTGGGGGTGGGGAGGAATAGACTAAGACTCACGGTTCCTCACCGGTGCACACTGACGGGCACTGGCTAGGGAAGGTAAGCTGGGCATGCAGCAGTTAAGAAGCCGTAGGAAGCGCTGGTGGAAAGCGTTTTACTTCACGTTTGCCAGAACAGTGCGTGGAAGAGGGGTGACAGACATCACATCAGTGGCTCCCCTGCAGCCCCTCCGTAGTACCCACTCTTGCCCCTGAGTCATCCTGCATGTCTTCACGTGGTTTCTGCAACACACACCTGACTATCGTCCGGGATGAATCGGCAAAGGTCGATTCCTGGAACCCTGCATCCCAGGACCCCAGGCTTCACCTCTGCAGAACCAGGGGTGATGGTCGTGTTCTCTGAGGCACACTGCAAGGAGAGTACCGGGCAGAATCAAGGAAGGAGAAGGCACTTGAAGGGCCTCTTAATAACAGGAGTCTGGCCAAGGTTAGTCCACGCCCACCATCACCAGTTCCCATGCCCATAAGGGGCTCCTGCCCCTGTGGATGTCACACTCAGAGCTCTTCCTGGCTTTGTTGTGAGTTAGCCTTTCCCTTCTGGTGGGAAGTCCCTCTGTTGCCTACTGTCCTGCTGAGGAGCCTGATCAGGCACCCATCCCAGGTGCCTGGACAGCAGTGGGAAGAGCGTTGAGCTTGGCGGCAGGAGCTGGAGCCATGCCTTTTTAACCTACAGAATAGGTCAGGTGAATTTCAACCCCCACAAAAAAAAAAATGCCCCTCACAGTTGACAAGTTTTAAGGATCTTTGATGCTATTGCCTTTAAAAGGTAGGCATTCCGATGATGAGGCAGGGATGTCGGAAACAGGACTGTGGGTCCCTCAACAGAAGCCTGTGCTTTCACAGCCCCCAGCCTCTTAACCTGAAGTCAGTACTGGAGAGGGAGACCCTAGTGCACCCATTTTAGGGTGGAGACTATTGAATGGGCTCATCCTCTGGGGGCCTCTATGGCCATTCTCTTCATCACCCCCAGGTGGCACTACAAGACCACAGCCCTGAGCCACGTCTTCAGCCTCAGGCTCAGGTGTCCTTCTGCAAGCCCTCCTGGGACTCCTGGAGACCAACCCTTGAAATCCTAGGCTTGGCTGCCTTCCTAGCACCCCAAAAGCTTCTGGACCAGCCTTTCAAATCCACTGACTCAAAGGCATCTAGCATGTCTCTGCCATCTGCCATCAGAAGTGGCACAGGGCTTTGAGCCTGGCTGTTAGAATTCACACTTAGCCAACACCCAGCTGGCCCAAGCCCAGGGGCCTGCTTCTCTCCAGCCCAGCTCAGACACAGACGCCTGGGCCTCAAAGAGAAAAAATCCCTATGTGCTCAAGTCACTCAAACAAACAACAAACCAAAACAAAGAAAAACACAGGCACTGGCTTTTCACAGATGGAACCATCTGGCTGGATTCACAGCTCACAACCTCCACCAACAGTTCCTTCTGTTAGTCCTCCAGATGACTGACGTGGGGCTCATACTCACAGACACACACACACACAGACACACAGACACACACATACATGTACAGATACATACATAAACACGCAGACACACACACTCACACAGACACACACATACATGTACAGACACATACATACAGACACACACATAATGTACAGACACATATATAAACACGCAGACACACACAGAGACACACACATAGATACACATCTCACACACCCACTCACACACACATACACACAGATGCACACACATACAGGATGCACACACACACAGAGATACATAGATACCAGAGAAACATATATACCACGCACACAGAGATGCACACACAGACACACACACACACACTCACATATACATACATATACACATAGAGACACATATACACAGACACACATGTGTATGCCACAGTCACACACATACAATAACACAGACCTCTTCATACACCACACATACTACATGTACACCATGTATATACCATTCACCACACACTTCTGTGTGCATGCAACACATATACCATATACACATCACATATGTAACAAACACCACACAATTCTGTGTACGCACAACACATGTACTACATATTCCCACATATCCATCATATACAACACCTATACACATTGTTCCACTCATACATAACGCACTATATACCATGTATTACCACTCATGCAGCATACATATACACCTAGTCAGCCACCATTCATCCTAAGTACACATAGTACACACCATACATAGAATACATAACACATATGTACCACACATGAAAGTATACATACCATACACAGTACACAGCACCCCCTGTAGGTCATCTGAGAGGATGATCTTTCCCAGCCTTGAATCTTTGCTGATGTCTAAAGCTTAGTGCCCACCCTCCCTACCCTGGGCACAGGAAGGGCTCTAGCTCATGTCCCCACTGACCCTCAGAATCTGTAGACTTAGGTGGACCCTACGTCTGGAGGCAGAGAACTTAGAATATACTAGAGAGTCTCACCAATCCTTTGCTATTTGCATAAAGAGCCGAGTGGCAACCGTAACTAAAGCTGGCCGCTAAGGAAAAGGTTACACCTGGGCGGCCTTGAATTACAACGCTCACGAGCTAAATGCCCTCATTTCACCTTGATGCTGGTTGATGCTGAGACACTTCTCTCTCCATAGTCTCAGGAGCCCATGCAAGCATGATCAGCTCTTGCCCCAACTCCTGTCCCATCCCTCCTGGCTTCAAGGGCTATCAGGCTGAGCCACAGCGCCTTTACCTGTTGAGCCATCTCTCTGATCCTATTCTTCATTCTTCAGCGATGGTAAGGTCAGCTCTTCAGAACTCAGCTCTCCAGAACCGCACTGATTGCTTTGAGGGCTACCCCTGTAACTGTACAGGGAGGCCTGTCCCACCTCAACAGCAGGATGGCCCGAGTCTTCATCACTGGCCCATGACTGTGAGCGAGGGGCTATTTGATGGAGTGGGTGGAACCTTCTCCACTCTTGGCAACTGCCATGATTTAGATCCTGAATGGACCCCGTCCCCAAAGCTCACCTGCTACAGGTCCATGCCATGGGGAGGCAGAGCCTGGAGGAAGGAAGCTAGATGCTGTCGGAGTGTGGTTGGCCAAGAGGGATATTGGGACATGACAGTCTCTTCTTCTCTTGGCTTCCTTGCTTCCAGGAGGTGAGCTGCCTCCTCGACCGTGTGTCCTGCCACAATATCCTTCCTGTGCTACGACAAGGCTAAAGCTACAGAGCTACAGCTTTGGAAAGCGTGAACCGAAATAAATGCATCCTTCTTCGGAGTTTAGTTATCACTCGTAGATCTTTTGTGGCAGCGACAGGCAGCTTAACAGACTGCGGTGTCATCCAGAACGCATGAGAGGCAGGAAGTCAGCGTGTTCTCGGGCTTCTCTGGCTGAAGATTTCAACCAAGAAAGTTGGGCAGAGATGGCCTCAAAGCCATTTTGTGCTATGAAGGTGGCGTCAGCAGACCCTGCATCCTGACACATGTCCTTCCACCTGTGAGATCAAGAATTCCCCTTCCTCACCTCTGGAGAGGTGTGGGCGCCTGCCTGGACCAACCAAGGAAACAGAACCTCTAGACCCTGACAGCTTCCTTTTTCTGAAGGATGACATATTTGAAAACCTCTCTATCTAATCGGAAGGGTGAAGGGAACTGGGGCAGAAGCTCCCCATCCATACCTCTGGCCACTGGCAGCCACTGTCCATGTTCATCCCGGCCCCACAACCTGTCCTCACTCTTCTCTGGCCTTCTCTTCCAACTGCAGTACCTGTTCCCAGGCCCCATCCTTTCCCCTCCGGCCCCTCCTCCTTGGCTCTGCACAACCCAGGCCCTGATGGAAGCACGGCGGTGTGCAGCTGCCAGAGCTGAGCTGAGATGCATAGGAGTGAGGTCATAGATGAACGAGCTCAAGGATCCCCAAAGATCTCAGAAACGTTGAGGCCCAGGATCCTTCCCAGGACAGAGAGAAAGAGCCTGCTGCCCCCGGCCCCCTGCAAGTGTCAGTCACATCAGCTCCCAGGAGCAGTTACGGACATGACCTCGTCTGTACAGAGGAGCCTCTGGGACAGGAGGGAAAGCACCTTCCCGCCATCCCTCCTTCCCTCCTTCCATTTCTCCTCCCTCTCCTCCCTCTCCTCTCTCTCTTCCTCCATCTGCTGCTACGCCTTTCCAGGATGGAAGCTGGGAGGACAGGGATCTCCTTGGAAGGGTCTGGTGTATGGTCTGGGGGTCGTAGGCAGTGGGGAGTGGAAAAGCATCCCTGGACTGTAGCCAGATCCTGCCTGCTTCCAAGGACTGCAAGTGGTTCACCATTATATCCTGCTCCCTGCACACCAAGGGTGTGGGTCCAAGAGCCGGAAATGTACCAATCTCGCTTTCATTCTTCCTGGGACCCGGCTTTATTAGACATGTGTCCACATGACGCTCTTCCACTGGTGTTCAGGATCCTCTGAGAAGAAGGACTATAGAGCTCACTTTGGGCTCTCAGAGCTCCTAGCTAAGTGGTACATTGTATCACAGGCACTTAGCAGGTAAGAAGTTAAAATTCCTAGCTACGTGGTATGGCATTCACAGGGAAAGATCTGGACTTATCCCTACAGCCCAGAGCTGAACCCACTGCCCAGCTCCTCTGATCATCACTTGGACCTAGAGTCATGGCCATGTGAGTGAAGTGCCAAGCCAGGATGGAGCCCCACCATCCAGGCTCACCCCAGTGCTCAAGGTCAGGGCCGAGGCCCACTGTGTGCTCCTAAGGATAAAGGACTGTATGCGACAGGAAGCTGGCTGGGGTTTCTGGAGCAGAGCCCATCTCTTGGCGGCAGCAGCATCCACGTACCGGGCCCGTGCACCTTTCCTTCCTTCCACAGGGGCTATTATTGGTGTTCCCCAGTCGTATTTAAGACCAAAAGGGAGTCTTTAGAAACCACAAGAAGAGGAGGGGCTCGGGGGGGGGAATCCCATAAGCCAAGACCTGAAAGTCACTCATGTGCAAACAGGAAGGCTGGCTTTCCTGTTTAGACATCATGTCTGGCAAGAGGAAATCAAGACCGAAGTAACAATAATAATTACATTAACCTATGATCTGTTAACATTGCCAGTATGAAAAGTGACTCTGTTTGCGTGGGTCCTGCCGAGCCCGCCAGCGCCAGGCCAAGCTGTGGTCAGAGGCTGAGCGCTGTCTCTTATTTGGAAGGCTTTCAAGGAAGGGAATGCTTTCCTGATGCCCGGGGCAACCTTCAGGGCTGAGAGGAAAAGGAGTGAGAAGAACATACTGTGGAGCATTGTTGGCCCAGCTCCTGCCAGCTGCTCCACTCGGACCAGCTACTCTATGTCTCTCAGGTTCAGCCTCCTGGACACTGAGATGGAGATAGCAACGTTTATATTGTTACTATGGGAATAAGAAATGGCGGAGTGCCTGACACATGCTCCCCAATGCTTGCTGAGCCAACCTGAAGAGATGCATAAGCCTGAGGTAGGGTTTTCCCAGGACCAAACAACAACAACAACAACAACAACAATGAGGAGGATGGAGGACTACCCAGGTCACTGTAGAAGAAGAGAATCTTTAAAAAGACTTTTCTTTCATTTCGAATTGTTTTGTGTGTGCACCCATGTGCAAGAGTCCACAGTGTGTGTGCACAGGTTAGTGTAGGTGCCTGCAGAGTCCAGCAGGTGGCATCAGATCCTCAGGAGCTGGAGCTACAGACAGTTATGAGCTGTCCAGTGTAGGTGTTAGGAACCCAACTCGAATGCTTAAGCTCGGTCATCTCTGCACCCCAGAAGAAGAGATTTTAAATGGGAGCCCAATGCAGTCTCTGACCTGATTTCTGGTCCCTTGTAAGCTAATGGCTTCACCCGGATAAACCCCCTGCTCCCTGTCCACATCAGTAGGGTGGTGTCCCCTGGCGGTGCCTGCACGGACTACCCTCAAGTAGGCCACCTTTGTGTGATCGCATCCTCTTAACTGCAGACACTTCTGCCGAGAGCGACCACCATGCAAGGCAGAGCGCAGGCAACGACCTTTGTGTGCAAAAGGAAATGGGAAAAGACAATGTGGAGGTGCCCTGTGCTTCCCAACCCCACAGAAGAGAAGTGTACTTCCATGCACCTTGATACAAGTGGCAGCGCCATAACCAGGCACTTCCTGAGTGTGATGCAGAGATTTTTTTTTTCTGCTTGGTTGACCCCACCTATTCCCACTCCCACTCCCAGCTTTCGAAACAGGGTCTCCTGTAACCCCAACTGGCCTTGAAAACCTGCTGTGGATAACCTTGAATGCCTGGTTTTCCTGCCTCCATTTGTAATCTGGGATTATAGGCTTGGCACCCACCTCACCCACTTTATTCAAGGCTGGGGATCAAACCCTGCACCCCATGCATGCTAGACGAGTACTCTACCAGCTACACCATCCCCACTTGCCGTCCTTCCAATCCCCTTAGCGTGTCTTGACTGGAACCATGTGTGTGGAATGAGCTATCCAAAGAGGAAACTGAGGCCCTGCAAGAGGAAGACTGTCTCTAGTTCACACAACAAATCATTTGCAACCTTTGAGCACAACAGGTAGTGGGAGAAGGCACTTGTTAATATGATTCTACAGTGCTTAGCTTCGCCTGTCGGCTCCCAGTAAGCTAATTCACTCCTTCGAGTCAGTTTTTACCTAAATGCTTCTTTTTTGCTTTTAGGATCTCTGATACTTCCTAAGAGATCAAGAGAAACGCCATGTTTACGGAACCTAAGAAATTATGAAAAGTAGCTCCCATCTACAGAATGGGCTGGCTGTTGGCTGTTTTAATACACTGCCAATGAACTGAGGGCCCTTCTGTAGAGGGCGGTTGAATAAATACGCCATTGTGCTTGGAACAGAGTCTTTTGCTCAGGCGCCTGCTTTCCATTTGCCAGCTGCCGGCAGACTCCATACCCCCACACCCTTGTCCACAAATACTCTCTGCCCACGTCACATGAGCCCTGCACAGACCTGTCACTTACTGCCTTGTCAGTCCCACAAAAAAGCAAAATATCTCTTTCTAAAGAAAGAACTGGCCATGGAGAATGGGGCGTGGACGGCTTGCAACGCATGCGGCTGTGGTCACCACCCTGGGGACATCCTTCTCCAGTCATCTCTGGTCATCTCTGCCACCACCTTCTCAGACACACACACCCTCTAGAGCCAACGAACCAACAGCTTCATTCAACACATGGCAGGGGGGCGGGCGGGGGGGGGGGTGCGCCCTGAAGCCAGGAAGCTTGCTCTCTGTCCCCTGCTATTCTGGGAACTCGGACTCGCCCCTGGAATTTTACTGGCCAGGTCTCTGAACTTTTCTTTTACTCTTGCCTTCCCTCTCTAGAGCCCCGCCCCAGACAGAATGTCTGTACCCAAGGAAAGCAAGAACCCTAAACAAGTAGTGGGGGAGGGACAGGAGGATGAGAAGCTCAAGAGAAGGACAGCAGGTAGCCCTCGGCCGCCTTCAGGCTTTCTACAGCTAACATTCAGGGTGTGCAAACTCCCTACAGAAATAGGTTGTGGGCAGGAGGTCTCTCAGCCAGTCATGGAGTACAGAAGACTGACCTCTGGAGAGAGGGGGGGTAGGGCTCCTGACAGAGGAAAGAAGCTGTCTCACAGTTGTTCATCATCTGGGGTCCTGGCTAACGTCCCATGGCATCTCAGGGACACATCAGGACCAGCTGCAGGGAAACAGATCAACTTTACTGGGGCTGATCCAAAGCTTATATAGTTTTGGGAATGGGGTTAGAATATCCAGGATGGGCAAAGGTCATTGGCTGAAGGCTTAAGGTACCAAAATCCCAAATTTTTGTCTTAGCTACTGTTTTGGGTATAGGACACCTGGCCTGAGGCAGGTGTTCAATAAATGCTGGCTGGCTGGCTGGCTGGCTGGCTGGCTGGCTGGCTGGATGGATGGATGGATGGATGGATGGTTGGCTGGCTGGCTGGCTGGCTGGATGGATGGATGGATGGCTGGATGGATGGATGGATGGATGGATGGATGGATGGATGGATGGTTGGCTGGCTGGCTGGCTGGCTGGCTGGCTGGCTGGATGGATGGATGATTGGATGGTTGGGTGGCTGAATAGCTAGATGGGCAGACAGATGGATGGATTGATGGATAGCATGCTCTCTTGACTCCATCTCACAGCGATATGCCCTTAGTGACTTGGGGTAAAGAAAATAATGAATACTGATCTAGACAAACTACCCCCTCCACCAGGATTTACAAGGTCAAGGTCCAGCTTCTACTTACCAAAAGCCCCAAGCTCACCAACTTCCCATTCAATTTGCATTTCCATGAATCCTGTGAGAATGGTATGCTGCACTAGAAGGGAATTAAGCTAGCCAATAAGGAACCCTGTACCAGTTCAACGTGTGTATCTCCAATAAGAACCTGGGAATCAGGGTGTGCTAATCACACCATCTCACAACCCCTAAACAGACCAGGAGGGAAACAAATCTAAGAGGGACTTCAGACTCCAGGTGGTTTCCAGATGACGGAAGGTAACCATGCACCTGACACGGAGGTACAAGGACACCCTGCAGTGAGGAGACACCATATGTAAGACAGCCTCTCTTGTCTCTCCAATTGAAACATTTGGTTCCTAAGGGAAACTTGTTAAGACTCAGGAAGTAAACAAGTCAGTAATCTCAGGAAGTCCCTGAAACAGAGCAGATTTTTAAGGTCCCCCCCTCTCAAGGTTACAGAAGCCTTAAGGTTTGCTTAGGACAAGAGCCTTGCATGAGTGGAATGACTGACAAGACATGTAGCGTTCCAGATTTTTGTGAGTCATCACCCAGTAAGTAGGGTTGAGCTTTTTAGCGATGCAGGTGCTCCTAATAACCCTACCCTAATAAGCCCAATAAACTCATCTGTTTACCAATAATAGTTCCAAACTATTGTTACTTTGGTCTTCTGTTGTTTCCTGACTTGGAGTGAGTAGATTTTTGCTTATGTCTCCTCAGAACTAGTGTCACAAAAGAGTTTATAACACTCAGCAAGAAGTCTCATAAGCTGTGTGGTGACATGTCCTTGTCCTTGGGAAATGATGTTCAGTCCTGGCTTGGAGTCCCTTTTTTAATTTTCCCTCTTTTATGATAGGGGTTCTCAGAAGCCAATTTGGTTTGGTTTCTTGTAAAAAAAAATCAAAAGAACATCTAGCTTTTTACATCATTAAGCAGAGACATACTAGCAGTCATGCAGCCCTTGGGTGTTTATCATATGAAGAATGAACACATACTAGACATACGTGATGAGAGTCACCTCCCTAGAAAGGCATGCTTGGCCACAAAAGGTACCATCTGTTTCTTGTGTTAGGGAAGTGAAACTTAGATGACATTAAAATATTAATTTTGAGTGGTTCAGTGTTCCACAGGGGCATATTGGGAGATCAGATCACAAATTAGCAGGGTCTCTGCTTCTCCCAGCCCCTGGGGATCATTGGCCAATATCAGTCCACTGCAAAGGGAGCAGAGACTATGGACATGGTGTTCGGAAGCCCAGTGAGTATATAGAGTAATGACAACAGACCAGGACCAGCTTCGGGGAAACAGATCAGCTTTAATTGGACTGACTTAAAGCGTATATAGTTTTGCAGATGGGGTCAGAATATCCAGGATGGGCAAAGGTCATTGGCTGAAGTTGTAAGCTGTGGAGATGCCTCATTAAGATGGAGAGAAATTCCAGGAATCTCGGGTGCTAGCTGAATGGGTTCTTAGAAGAAAGGAAGTTGAACCTGAAATCTAACTAAGGCTACATGATATTCTGCAGGGGGTTAAGGTGGGAGAAGAGGAGGCCCTGCTAGTAAATGGAATCCTCCATTTTGTGTGGAGCCCAGAGGCTATCCCGACAGTGGTAGACTTCGACCTTAACTAGCAGGGCAACAGCCCCAGGAATTGAACCCAGGTTATCAAGCTTGGTAGGAAGTTCATTTACTGCTGAGCCACCTCTCTGATCCTTGGGTGACTTTTAGAATTTTTTTTTCAAAGGCCCAGAGATATTGAAGCTCAGTCAGCATTCCAGTTACTTGATAAATATTTTGTAGCTCAACGAAAGTCTGTGCATCAAACTGTGTTTATAAGAGCTGGACTTCTGGTGCGTGGGGCTTGGTCTCCCAGGGCCAATAGCCCCGGCCTCTGGTCTGTGATGAGCCACACAGTCCAACTGAACATTCTGACAGTTTTCCCACAGAGCCATGGCTTCCAAAGTTACATGGTCCCAGGCAGGGACTGGCTCCTAAGCCTACATGCTTCCTGATCTTCCATGTGAGTCTCCTAATTCAGAATTTGTCACTCACAACTGAGATAATGCCCTCATCCCTAATCTAGTCCACTGCATTTCAAACCAGAGACCGTAGTGTTGTATGTGGCTGACCCCTTGTACACACCAGGACCTGGATATTGGGGGTAGGGTAGACTCATGGATCTAACAATCTAACATTTTTTATTGGCCACCTATTGACAACCCTGTTAAGAATTACTTGTAATAAGCACTTTCACTGTGGTCCAGTTCTGGTTTGATACCACCACAGTTTAAACTCTCACATGCAATCTTCTTGAGTCTGCTTCCAAGATTAAAGATGGCCTTCTGTTGGTGACTCGACTTCCCAAGCAATCAACCATGTGACAGGATTCTATAGACCCTGAATGTCTGCTGGTTCCATTCTGGTCTGTACTTGAGTGTCTGTGAGGTTGGTTAATGTGATTCAGCCTAAAGAGAACTAAAACAAAGTTTGTCAAATTTTTGTTTTGTTTTGTTCTTTGAGACAGGGTTTCTCCTGGTAGCTCTGGCCATGCCGGAATTTGTTCTTATACACCAGTCTGGTCTTGAACTCAGAGATCCCCCTGCCTCTGCCTCAAAAGTGCTGAAATTAATGGCATGTGCTGTGAGGCCTGGTGTGAAATTGTCAAATTCTTAAAGACCCTATGGGCCTCCTGGGTTTCCCCTGCTTGGTTCTTCGTGCTGCCACAAACCGACCACAGCAGTTTCATGAGTGTGAGGAAAGGTCCCACATAGATCACCATGAGGTTAACTCATTAGTGTCTGGGGACAGACCCCAGAGCTTCTCTGCTCTGATGGATTGGACCTTCGTGGGTATTGCCTGGCCTCAGCCTCACAGGGACTCAATACGTGTTTGTCCATGAGTAAGCACCGATAAATGGCTGATTTAGAGCCTTTTAATACAACAAACCCAGAAGGTTGATTAAAGGCGCTAACATGCTTTCAGTGGCTTGGAAACACTGGGTGAAGACGATTACGTTAATCAGTCTCACTGCCTTTGAACTCAATAAAAGTGGTTTTAATCCAATTACTTCTAATTCGATGTCTATTAACTCAGCAGAGAGTTTTTACAATAATTAGCTTACTCTAAAAAGTAAAATTTCAGACAAAGCCTGAGCCAAGCAGAAAACAAGTGATTGGGTGGAGGTGGGATGTTCGGGGTGAGAAGCTGGAGTAGCCTGTCTGCCTTCTGATGGGCAGAAACCCAAGGATGCTGCCTCGGTGAGGCACTGTTTCTGGCCCTTCCAGGCCTGCTTGTCAACTGGCTGAAGTTTAATTTAGCCAGTGCTTGCCCCTTAGGCAGACTTCAAGCTTAAACTGTTTTTAAAAGCCACCTTTTAGGGGCTGGAGAGATGGTTCAGTGGTTAAGAGCACTGACTGCTGTTCCAGAGGTCCTGAGTTCAATTCCCAGCAACTACACGGTGGTTCACAACCATCTGCAATGGGTTCTAACACCCTCTTCTGGGGTGTCTGATGAGAGCAATGGTGTACTCACATACATAAAATAAATAAATCTTTAAAAAAAAAAAGCCATCTTTTTGAAGACATTCCATTTCTTGTGCCAAATCTTCAGAGTGTGGCCTGGAGTACTCACTATCCTCAGGGCTTACATCTCAACCCTCCTCCATCCCTGGGGCCATGACACCCAAGAGGAGGCAGGGCTGCATGTGGGGCCACTTGGCCTCTTTTGGGCACTGTGTAGTCTCATTATGTCCATGTGGCTGGAAATCCTTCCCCTTACATCTCACAGTCCCACGTGCTTTCCAGGGTGGCAAGACAGGCTAGAAGACAGATCTGTCCCAGGACAGTGCCCAGGACCCAGCAGTTTCTTTTGCAGGACCCTCTTCTCAGTCAGTCAGGATTCTGCTCCTGTGTGAGCCAATCCTCAGGTGAGGCAGGGTGCACCTTCTGTGACGACATCTGAAGCTGAGGATTGTTGGCCAGAGCACATTTGTATTGAAATAGTGATCCCAGCCCATCTTGAGGGGCCAGGCCAGCACTGGAGAGCTAGCTAGAGGTTGTCTCAGGCAAGACACTACAGAACAGGGGATCTCCAAGCTTGGAAGATAAATGGACCGGTGGCTGCCTTGATCTTGACTAGAGCCCCAGAGCCAGAGGAGGTTTTCTGCCAGCTTCCCATTGCCCCCCAAACATCTCCTCTATCCTCAAGGCCATTATTATTGTCCCCCCTTCCCAAACACATGAACCCTCTTGGCAGCACCATGTTTTTAATCATTTTCACATCAGCCACTCAATAAACATCTGTTGTGCAATAATAATTACATTAATCATAAGGAAAAAAGAAGACAACTCCCCACGTGCCAGGCTCTCTGCTAGTGTTTATGTTAATGATTGTGTGTTTATGTTGGCAATTGCTTTGACTTCGCTGAGCACTGGGCCATAAGAGCCAACAGTTCCATTTCAAAGAAGAGAATGGGAAGGGTCAAAGAGCCTTGGCGTCTTGCCTAGGCTTCCAGCTGGTGACTGGCAGCCTTGGCTTCTAAAACCATTTGATATTAGAGCCCGGGCCTTTCTGATAAAGGGGTGTTCTACCTGACTCAAAGCAAACAGATAAAGAAGAGCAGACATCTTGGGAAAAAAGAAGTGAAGTTAGGGAGGGAGAGTCACAGAGTTTGGGAGCGCGGCCATTGCTTGCTCTGAGAAATACCCCAGATATGGCATGGTATGGCCTGGGGGGCCCTCCTTGACTCTGGACCACCCTTCGCCGGAACTGCCCAGTGGAGTTCATTCTTGATCTACTGGAAGTGACAAGAATGTCATTTGCCCTCATAAAAGAAACCTTTGTACTTGGGACTGGCAGAAAGCCTAGAGATGCCCATGTAACACCCTGCAATCAGCCACACCTTCATAAAGGACGTCCCCTGTCACCAGGCAGCAGCTAGGGATGCCCATCCCAAACTGAAGAAGGACGGTTAGTTCCCAGAACCTCTTGAGTAAGCCTCCAGCCTATTTGAATTCTATGTGGAGACAGCCAGGATTTTGGCACGAGAGCCAGGCCTAGAGCCAGGCCTTTATGGTTTCCCCGCACAGCTCACGACAGCTACTCACTACCTGTGACTTTTTCTTACCTGTGGGTGAGGAGCGTCAGACTAGAAGTCCTTCCCAGGGCCCTCGGGAAATGTGAAAACATGAATCCATGTCAGCTGGGCCCTGGGCTCTCCCTGGGACAAAGTGGAAGGATAAGGACTTGGTAACAAAGCGAGAAAGGTCCTCAGAGGTTCTCCAGACTACCCACATTTAGGCATTCACAGAACTCTCCTGGATCCCTCGGCTGAGCAGCAGCATCCACAGAGCCTTGTGTAAGTCTCCTGGGACTGTGACCGGCAGCCAACCAAACAGTGCCTACTTTGGGATGGTGCTGATACATGGTAATCATCAGGGCGATGCTGCCAGGGTTCCTGACAAGCTGAGGCCTGACCAAAGGTCTCCAGGAGAATGGGAAGATGGGATACTCAGGGCCCTTTGAAGGAAACGTCATGTCTGCTCTCATGAAGGAGAGGAGACGGCTGGGGCGGGAGGTGTCTTGCTGGGTTGCTTGCAGGTCAACAGTGCCCTTCATGGTGGCCACGGTGAACTAACCAAAACTTAGTACAGATGCAGGAGATGCAGGAGATGCAGGAGATGCAGGAGATGCAGGAGGTGGCTCTATCATGTGTAGCAGGATCACAAATACCTGAAGACAAGAGTCTCAGTAATCAAGAAGAGCTCGCTTGCTTGGAATGCGGAGAAAGGCTTGGAAGAATGAAGTCACAGGAGAGAGGAAATGCAGACAGCGAATAAAGACCCAAACACACGCTCAACATTACCAGTACACACAAGAGTAACAGAATCACTCAAGACAATTGGGCATCCACATGGGTGGGGTTATGGGGGAAGGGGGTACTGCCCAAGAGTTGCATTTTCAGATAAAGCATTCGCAGCTCATCTCAGCTGTGCGTGTTGAAAGGCAGAATTCCTGGGCCTGTGCTCGAGTGCAGCAGCTGCTAGCCACAGGTGACTAGAATTACAACCAACTTAAAATGGCCTCTCAGTCGTTTCCCTTTATTTATTTATTTATTTATTTATTTATTTATTTATTATTTATTTTGAGGCAGGGTTTCTCTGTGTAGCCCTTGGCTGTCCTGGAACTCACTTTGTAGACCAGGCTGGCCTGCAACTCAGAAATCCGCCTGCCTCTGCCTCCCAAGTGCTGGGATTAAAGGCATGCGCCACCACTGCCCAGCGTCTTTATTTTTTATTTTATTTTATTTTTTTAGACAAAAGGGAAAGAGTGCAGTCCTTCTCGGTCGTCCTTAGGCTGGAGAACCACAGCTTCCAGATTACTTTTCACCAGATTGCTTCCTGCAAGGGCCATGGGGGTGGAGCTTTCCCCTACTCTTTCTATCTATCTATCTATCTATCTATCTATCTATCTATCTATCTATCTATCTATTTAAGCTCTATTGCATTATGATGAGAAAAGTTACATGATTTCAATTTATCTGAATTTGTTAACATTTAAAAACATATTTTAAGTAAATAGAATTAACTCACATTCTAGTTTCCCTTTTATACCCGAACTCCTCCCAGAGACCCCCCTTCAATACCTACAATATCTTTTTTTGTCATATTCTTTAAAATTTATAAAATATTATAACAATAAAAATGAGACAAGAAGGCTACAGAACTACAAATAGACTGGACCAGAAAAGAAATTCCTCCCATCACATAATAATCAAAACACCAAATGCACTAAACAAAGAAAGAATTTTAAAAGCAGTAAGGGAAAAAAGGCAAGTAACATATAAAGGCAGGCCTATCAGAATTACGGCAGATTTCTCACCAGAGACTATGAAAGCTAGAAGATCCTGGGCAGATGTCATACAGACCCTACAAGAACACAAATGCCAGCCCAGGCTACTATCCCCAGCAAAACTCTCAATTACTATAGATGGAGAAAACAAGATATTCCATGACAAAACAAAATTTACACAGTATCTTTCCACAAATCCAGCTCTACAATGGATAATAGATGGAAAACATCAACATAAGGAGCAAAACTACACCCTAGAAGAAGCAAGAAGGTAATCTTTCAACAAATCCACACAAACCTAATTCCACCTCTTACAACAAAAACAGGAAGTAACAATTACTTTTTCTTATTATCTTAGTATGAAAATTAATATTATCAATATATCCTAATCAATTGAAATCCAAAAACATGAGGAATTAGAAATCTATTGATTATCATCCAATGATCTCTCTAATTTGGTAATTGAAGAAATAGGTCCAATATTGTACAATCCATATACACTGTCAGCTTGTTTGTATGTGACAGTGTCTTGCTGTGTAAAACATAATGGTCTTGAAATCTTGCTTCTCCTATCTCAGCCTATCTATTAGTAATATTGTTTATTTCATGTTTTTACACTATACTATGGTTTTCAAAACAGCTTACATATTTCAAAAGTATT
>NW_022196891.1:80000822-80010070 GCF_008632895.1 Mastomys coucha
ATTGTTCATTGAAACAGTTGGTGAATGACTTCACGGATAGACCATCTTAATACACACACCATTTCATAAATGAATGCAACCTGTTCTCTGTGGGATGAGAATAAAGTCACTCACTCAAGTCAAATAGCTTTGACCATAGCAGGAAGTCTGTATCCAAAAATCATGCCTACAATTCATTCCATGGCACTGCAGAACTGTCAACTGTTAGCTACGGTGGAGGTAAAATCCTTTGGTGGTGTGAGGGTCATTGAAGTACAGCCTTATTACAGTGAACTCCAATGTCTAAAAATTGTTCTTATTTTGGGCTTGTACCACAGTAAGAGCCAAGATTTTAAGCTCTAATAAATACAAAACAAAGAAACAAACAAAGACTTTATATATTTATGTTCATTTAAGAAAATACTAGGGGTTGGCGAGATGGCTCAGCGGGTAAAAGCACTGACTGCTCTTCCCAAGGTTCTGAGTTCGGATCCCAGCAACCACATGGTGGCTCACAACTACCAGTAATGAGATCGGATGCCCTCTTCTGGTGTGCCTGAAGACAGCTACAGTGAATTACGCTGGAGCAAGCGGGGGCTGGCAGAGGTCCTGAGTTCAATTCCCAGCAGCCATACACATGATAGCTCATGACCATCTGTTACAGCTACAATGTACTCATACACATAAAATAAATTTTAAAAATCTTATAAAAAAAGAAAAGAAAATACTAATAGTGATGTATTATTTTGAAATATACAGTTAATATGTTTGGAGTTATTTAAAATTTGTATTGAGAAAAACATGTATTTTCAGTATTGCTGTAGACAAGCATCTACATAAGACTGTTAAATTGATTGTTGTTTTATAGTCGTTTTCCTTTAAATGATCAGAAGTCCCACGTAGCTTGTGACTGTCCCATGGAACCATGCAGGGTGGAATATGACATCACTGTAGAAAGTTTACGAACAGCTAGCTTCACTTTGTACACACAAACATTGCTTGAAGGTGCTAAGTCTCAAAGAAATGACAGCAAACACCTCCAAAGTGACATGGATGAGAAAAACAAGAAGTATAGTGTACGTGGGGGTGGGTAGGTGGGGGGTGGGGTATATGTGTGTATGTGTGTTTATATGTGAGTGTATGAATATTTATATGTGTGTATGTGTGTAAGTGTGCTTATGTGTGTATGTCTGTGCATGTGCATTATGTGTATGTGTATGTCTGTGGATGTGTTTATGTATGTGGGTGTGTGTTTGAATGTATGTGCATATGCATTTATGTGTGTGTTTATGTGTGTGTTTGTGTGTGTATGTCTGTATGTGTTTACGTCTGTACGTGTGTGTTTATGTGTGTGTGCATTTATCTGTGTGTTTATGTGTATGGATGTGTGTTTGTATGTGTGTGTGCTACCTACAATTCCAGGCAAAGGATAAGTTCTCACCATCTTGGGTGTCTCTAGGAAGTAGTAAGAGTGGGTCCGATCAAAGAAGACCTTAAAAGTTTTCATTCCATTTATTTATTTATTTATTTATTCATTCATTCATTCATTCATTCATGTGTCTGCACTCACACACCCACCATGTGCACATGTGGAGCTCAGAGCACAACATGTGAACACTGGGTCTCTCCTGATGCCATGTGGAGTCCAGGCATTGAACTCAAGTGGTCTGTCTTGGAGGCATAAGTACTTTTATCCACTGAGCCATCTCTCTAGCCCCGGGACTTTTAATTTACATCATGTGAGGATGTTTTCAAATAGGAACATGACAAAAATAGTTACATAGGGATATTATTTTCTTGAGTTTGGAGGCAACAGTTGGGTCTGTCATCAATACAGAGTGTGACACGCTTGTGTTCTCTGTCCCAGTCCTAGGGACTCATACTTCCCAAGAGCTCCAAATCCTGGATAATCAATATAAAGGCAGCATTTGTTCACTGTGCTGACCTCCAGCCTCAAAGATCACCAACAGCAGGCCCACAGCAGGTGCAGGTGGGGATGGTGGCAGCAGCCAGGGCTTCTCGATGAACTTCAAGGACCCTGTGTCCTGAATCGGGCACCAGAAGCCCAGAGCCAGACCCTAGACAGTAAAGACAGCTGCTCCGTCAGAAGCAATGCTCCTCGTTGTCATGACTTCAAGAGTGGCTTCAGGGGGAGATGCCAGCCTAAGAAGAAGAGGCAGAAGGCAGCATCAGCGCCTGGGTTTCCATGAGAAAGCAGCCTCTTCAGAGTGTCAGGGGGTTATGGGAAAGCAGGGAACAGCAAGGTTGGGTGGAGTTGAGAAGCGGTGACTTAATGGTTGGGAACCATTTCAGTGCTAGGCTGGCATTTATGTTTGACTGGAGGCTATTACAGAGTCCTGCAGACCGGGTGTTTGCACAGATCCGTGTTTCCTCACAGTACAGGAAGTTAGACAAAGATCAAGCCATCGTTGGGGTGGCTTCATCTGAGGCCCCGTCCTTGGCTCTTTGTCTTTTCTCTGGATTGTTATATGGTCCTTTCTCTGTAGAGTCGGCCCTTCTTAAAGGTTTATTTGTAAGGTGTGTGTGTGTGTGTGTGTGTGTGTGTGTGTGTGTGTGTGCGCGCGCGTGTGTGCATATGTATATGTATACATTTGTGTTTCACACAGGTGCAGGTACCTAACAAGGCCAGGCCAGGACGTGGGATCATGGAAGCTGGAATTATATAGGCTGCCCGGTATGCATGCTGGAAACTGAATTTTGGTCCTTCTGCAAGAGCAACAAGCTCTCTCTTTACCACCGAGCCATCTCTCCAGCCCCAAGGCCTCTCATTCTAATGAAAGGCTTGAACATCCACAGTTTCAACCAACAGTGGCCATAAATATTTGCTGAAAACCCAACCTAATCATGCAATAAACAAATGTCAATAGATTTGCATAGACCCCTTTTCCTGTCATTACTCTCTAAGGGTGCAGAGCAAATGCCTGCATGACATCTCCTTGTGCTGGGTGTTGTCACTAATGCAGAAACTCTGTGACGTATAACGGTAGAATGTGCGACAGATGCCTGCAAGTCCTGCATCCTTGCATAGAGAGGCTTGAGCACCATCTTAGCTACTTTTCTGTTCCTGTGAGAAAACACCATGACCAAGTGTCTTAGGGTTTTACTGCTGTGAACAGACACCATGACCAAGGCAACTCTTATAAGCACAACATTTAATTGGGGCTGGCTTACAGGTTCAGAGGTTCAGTCCATTATTATCAAGGCAGGACCATGGCAGCTTCCAGGCAGACATGGTGCAGGAGGACCTGAGAGTTCTACATCTTCATCTGAAGGCTGCTAGCAGAATACTGGCTTCCAGGCAGCTAGGATGAGGGTCTTAAGGCCCATACCCAATGACACACCTACTCCAACAAGGTCACACCTTCTAGTAGTGCCACTCAGTGGGCCAAGCATATATAAATCATAACACCAAGGCAACTTATAACAAGAAAACTTATAAAATTTGGAGCTCATGGTTCTAGAGGGTTAGAACTCATAACCTTCATGGAGAGAGCATGGCAGGCAGGTATGGTGCTGGAGCAGTAGCGGAGAGCTCCCATCTTGAGCCACAAACACCAGGTAGAGGGAGTTAATTTGGTCTGGTATGGGCTTTTAAAAACTCAAAGTCCACCACCCCCTAGTGACACACCTCCTTCAAAAAGCCACATTGTCTAGTCCTTCCCAAACAGCTCTACCAACTGGGAATCAAGTATCCACATGTATGAGCTATTGGGGCCACTCACATTCACCTCTACGGGCACCATAAGGTTGTTATGATAGCGGCAGAGGATCCTGGAACCAGCATTCCTTGGTTCCTGTATCAGTTTCTTTTCTCATCACAGTGACAAAATACCTGACAGAAACAAACTAAGGAAGAAAGATCTAATGCAGCCCATGTTCTCAGTCCACCATGACAGATATGCTTGACGTTCATGCAGGAGCCTGCGAACAGAGCATGCAGCTCAAATCTTGGTGGATCAGGAAGCAAAGGACAGAAATGGAAACGTTGCAGGCATCTTTATTGGAAAAAGCACTCAGACACCAATGAGAGGGGAAGAGAGGAGATGCACTGGCTGTGCATCTCCTCTGAAGATGACGGCAGGATGAGCTGAAGCCAGGACAGCTCCAGAGAGGCTTCGATTGCTGAGTCTCTCTCGATATTCTAAAACCACGAGGTGGGGTAGACAAACAATCGAGACGTTACACAAACCAAAGTGGAAGTCATTTCTCATGGCCTCAGCTCTTTCTCCAGGTCATTCTGTTCCGGGTAGCAAGAGAAGTCATGCTTGGCAAACAGGCAGTGCAAGCAGTGCTTTAAGAAAATCACCAAATAAATCAACTAATCGTGATCTAATAAGTCTACCTAATTCTGCTTCGGAAGCAGGACAGGTATAGCCCTCACACCCCTACTAACATCCTCCCAGTGGCCAACCTGGGCCAGCCAGGCTCCACTTCTTAAAGGTTTAAAACCAGTGCAATAAGCGAGTGTGAGGAAAATTTTACATCCAAACTGAGGACCCACTGTGTGCCTATGTTGCCTCCTCGTAAGGACACACAGGTCATATTGAATTCAGGCCCACTGTAATGGTCTGGTTTTCAGGCACCTATCCCTAAATGCAGTCCCATTCTGAGGTGGTGGGAGTTAGAACTTCAGGGTAACAAATTTTAGGGGAGACACAACTCAGCCTATAAAACTGAGATGGTTTGGTATACACTGATATTCACCGAGCTCATCGCTCTGGAAATACTCGTGAACATGATTTGTATTCAGTGCTCAGGACGCAGAGATGGGGGACGCATGAGTTAGAGCTTCAGGAAACCCCAGTGAGGAGATAAGTGTACAGACATAACAGCCCGATGGCAGAAAGCCTCTGGAGCCCAAAGATTGGCTGCCTGGAACAAACCGTTCTGAATCAGCCTGGCGTTTCCTAGCTTTGGCTCTGATTCCCCAGGGCCTCTTCCCACTCTCTCCTTGACCTGGCACCCCTGGAGATTGCCGCTCTTTCTAGATATCACGTGTGATTCACCCTCTCTTCCCCCCAACAACCCACACACTAAATAAATAAGTTCCATATGCCCTGCCCCAGACAACTTAAGACAATCAGCCAGAGGAGTTCCCATTCTTGATTAGGGAGACACACCAGAAACAACCAACCAAGTCCACATAACTTCCATGGTGAATATAAAGTCAGGCTAGGAGTAGAGGAGAGACACCCAGCGAGGTGACTTGGAAGTAGGGAAGGAGCCATGCTCGTGAGCGTGCGTGGAAAGGTGTGGAGGAAGGCAGAGGACTTGCAAGTGTTCTCAAGGGCACCAGGATGGAGGATCATGAGGCAGTTTGGATTAGAAGTGTCCTCCATAGTCTCTGGCATTTACACACTTGATCCCCAGTTGGCAGTGTTCTCTGGTGAGTTTTAGGTGGTGGCACCTTGCTAGAGGAAGTGCGTCACCAGAGGTAGGGCTTCGAGATGAAAAGCCTCACACGGCTTGCAATCCACTCTCTACCATGAGCTTGCAGTAAAGAAGCTGAACTCTCCTTCCCGCAGCAGCAGCCGCCATGCCTCTGCAGGCTTCCCCACCCCTCTGGGGACATGTGCCCAGATAAACCCTTCCTTTTCTTATAAGTCCTCTCGATTCTGTGTGCTATCACAACAATAGAAAAGCAACTAATACACTGGTTCTGGCTGTGAGGGGAGAAGGGTCAGCAGGAATGAGTAGGCTATGACAGCAACCCAGAGCAGAGAGGAGGATGCCAGCTCTGGGGCCTAGCAGCAGGCCTGGTGAAGTGGGAACTTAAGGGTTCTTTGGAAAGCCAGTTGTGTCGGATGGTGTTTTCCTGGGGCAAACACATGAAGGAGTGTTTTCCTGAAGCAGACACAGGTGGAAAGGATGTTTTGCCAAAGCAAGCATGTAAAAGGACGCCTGATGAAGGATTCTTTGCTAACCGCACACGTGTTGGATTGCCTTACATTGCGTAATTGAGCTCTGTTTGTCCGGACTCCATAAAGAGAAATGTGTCAAAAATGTTTAGTGGTGTTCTCGTGGCTTCTTGTTGCTTCCTCGGACTTGGGCCGACTGGCACACATGATGCCAGCTGAGACAGACTCATGTGGAGTTTTCCTAAGACAGACTCCTGCGCTGAGGCAAAACCCATGGAGGACACATGATGTTTGGAGGGAATATAAACAGGGCTCAATGGACAGTGACGGCGCTTGCTTGCATAGCCAGCTCTACGACACTTCATTGGTCTCACATTCGCTGATCTTCATTTCATTAAGAGGGGCACCGCCAAGAACTTCCCCAGGTGTCCCTGGTGGTCGGTCCCAGTCCCTCCTGCTGACTCATGCCGATTTGGCTGAGGTCTGGCTGTTTCAGCTGGGTCATGCCACCACTGCTGATTCATGGTTTTATGTTTGCCATCCTGACACTGCTGAACTGGACTACTCATATATTTGTGAGGTGTTTGTGAGTGGATCGAGCCGCTGCCGCTGATTTCTGTGAACTGAACTGCTGATTTCCTGTTTATTTGCTCTAAAAAAAAAAAATTCTAAACAGGTCCACTCCCCCCATATCCTATCTTTCATTTCCACTACCTCTGATGAGTGGTGGGCTAGAAGGAAGATTAAAGCATTTAAAAACCCTTATTGAAAGTAGGGCTTGAAAAACTGAAGCTTACGAGTGGTGAGAAGTGGTTCAGTTAGAGATGTTGGGGATAGTGCCAGAAGACAAGTTGAATGGCAATCAGGCAATCATTTAGACCAAGAAGGGACAGCTGGCATAAAATCCATCTTCTGACAGGTCTCTCTGACTCAGATCAAGCTTGATAAAACAAACCCCCACGCCTCCTCACCTCTGTGACTGGGGCTGATGGAGATGCCTTGGAGAAGCCATGAAAGTCAAGGCGGCTGATTGTTATTGTGTTTTGTAAGTGATCTATTAAATCAGCACAGACACAAAGTGGAGGTATAACAATGGAAGTGGAACAATGGAAGTGGTATAACAGTGGAAGTGTTTTAAAACAATTCAGTCATGGAGGTCAGCCGAGGACCGGCTATGCTCGCCCTCTCAGTTACGGAGGACCAGCTATGCTCGCCCTCTCTACGGATCTGATAGTTACCGAGGACTCTGGGCAAAGACTGGTGGTCCCTTCCCACCAGCAGGGAAGCCCCGTGGGACCCACGTTCCTCCTGGGGTTGAGAAGAGAAGATCGTATGAATAACACCACAGAGATGACTACGGGTGCAGAGAACCAAATGCTGTTCAACACTGGAGTTCCATTCTCGGAAGAGACTGGAATCCAAGCCCAGTCCTGTCTGCATATACTCCCAGGAGGGCTGTGCCCAGAGAAATGGCCGAAGCTGTTACCGGGAAGGGCGCTTGAATTCTGTTTTGATTTAATGCTGTGACCAAGTTTCCCCATCTATAACAGTAGTAACAATAAATATCTTTCTTTCCTCCATTGTTGGAAGACAGAGATCCTAACTCGGTCCAAGATGTTGATGTAATGCTTGGCAGGGACCCAACCGTGCTAATTCAATTGCTGCCTCCGTACAGGGTTGGCGCCAGGTTGCGTGGGGTTAGATGCGATTGCCCTGTGTTGTATGAGAGACACGTTCTCACTGTCAAAGTGCTTTCTAACCATTATTATTGAGACTCCAACAAGAATACCCACCAGTATCGTTTCTAGTTAACACTGCAGTACACACAGAGAGAGAAAGAGCCAAGGGAAAGCCATCTCTATTAGCAAACGGGCACAGTTATATATCCAGAAAGTCAATATCTACAAAATATTAGATTTAGCCATTTGATTTAACAACATTAGTGGGGGAATAAGTCAATATAAAATAAATTATATTTTTTATTAATTACATTTGTTCTTTTACAACTTGTATTCAGAGGTGAACCCAGAGTATATAATATACTCTAATTACTTTCACCCCCATACTCTTTTACGTCCCTCTCAACCTCTTCCCTACAAATCACTTTCCCACAATTATGCCCTTTTGTTTTGTTTTGGGACCACTTGAGTTTAACCAGAGCTATCCTCTGGGACTCTGGGTTTGGAGATAGCCAAAGGAAGCTGACTGGTTCACCTCTGGGTAGTAACTGAGGACATTGACTGCTGGTCTTCCAGCATCTGTCAGGAGACAATAGATCTGCAGCAAGGGGCAGGGTGCCAGGAGCTCCTCCCACATCTGTAAGGGACTGTTGACAGGCCCAGTGATTTCACGCCTATCATGGCTGTGTATCCTAGAAGCCAGGATCTCATAGCCCTTCTCTGTGTGTTCCAGTTCTTACATTCCTTCTGCCTCCTCTTGCACAATGATCCCCGAGCCTTACGTAGGGCTGAGCCTTCAGCCATTGCTTACCGCCCAGCATCTTGGACAACCATGAGTCTCTACATTCACCACCATCCTTAAGCTGAGGTTAGGGCCACATGGGATAGGGCATAGGAGCTGAAGTGTGTTCTTGTATGTTAGCTACAATTGGTTGGGAAAGGAAAATATTTTAAGGTCTTTTATAACAATGTCAGAAATATCTATAAATAAACCTAACATAAGATTTGTAAGGTCTCTGTAATAAAAGGAATCTTCAAAATATTGCTAAAACACATTAAAGAGAGAAATACAATAGAAATTATATTATGTTCTTTAGATATTAGTGCCCTTAAATCTGCAGAGTCGGGGTAACCAATATCAAAATCATTTCTTTATTTTTAACTTTGGGAAGGTGACTTTAAGTTTTATATGGAAACACAAAGAACAAACCAAGAACATCTTGAAGATGAACAACCTTGGAAGGGATGTCCTCCCAGTGTTTACAGAGAAGGAGACCCTTCAACCAACAGTGACAGACGATTGGCTACCGAGTGAGGTGCATCCTTGTAGTCGAAGCGCCCCTGAGTTGGGATCAGAATTTCAAGGTCATCCTTGGGTACATGTCAAGTTGCAGGACAGCCTGGGATACAGAAGGGAAGGAGGAGAAGGAGGAGGAGGACAAAAAGAAAGGGAGCAAGAAGAAGAGGGAGAGGAGAAAAAAGGGAGGAGGAGAAGGAGGAAGAGGAGGAGGACAAGGAATAGGAGAAAAAAGAGTAGAAAGAAGAGGAAGAGGAAGAAGAGGAGGAGAAAAGAAGAAAGAGGGAAGAAGAAGAGAAGAAAGAAAAGAAAGGAAGAAGAAGAAGAAGGAGGAGGAGGAGGAGGAGGAGAAAGAGGAGGAAGAGGAAGAGGAGGAGGAAGAAGAGGAGGAGAAGGAAAAGGAGGAAGAAGAGA
>NW_022196891.1:80010098-80012210 GCF_008632895.1 Mastomys coucha
GAAGAGGAGGAGGAGGAGGAGGAGGACGAAAGGGTGGTAGAAATCCCGGAGAAGCTGTTGAGAGGAAAGTAAAACAGTAAAAAGAAGTTTAACACAAAGAAACCACCAACACCTCTGCACTGGGTCCCTGTCACTAAGCCTGGACAGAGTTCACTTTTCCTGGGAAGACGCCTAGTAAAAATCCATTCTTGAGCAAAATTAGAACGTCGCCAGAGAGACAAAGACTTACGAAGCTTTTCACCGAGAAAAATAACATTTCTGAAAAAGTAACTAGAAGATATTCCTCCAGCTGAGCGTGGTGGTGCACACCTTTAATCCCAGAACTCTGTATGTTTGAGTCCAGCCTGCTCTACACAGTGAAGTCAGCCAGGACTGAGTAGAGAGACCCTGTCTCAAAAAATAAAAAAGTGGGGAGGGTAGAAAAAGGAGGAAGAGGAGGAGGAGGAGGAACTGCAGCAGCAGGAGGAGGAAGAGGAGGAGGAGAAGGAGGACAAGGAGGAGGAGGAAGAGGAGGAGGAAAAGGAGGAGGAGGAAGAAAAGGAGGAGGAGGAAGAGGAGGAGGAGGAAAAGGAGGAGGAGGAGGAAATGGCAAGAAAGAATCTTACTTTAAAATAAAAATAACATAAAACTAAAGGCGATACAAAACTCAGGAAGCACAGTCAGGGTGTGGGGATGCAGTTCTATAGTCCAAGTACCCAAAGAGCTGAGGCAGGAGGATTGTAAATTCCAGATCAGTCTCGGGGGGTATATCATGAATAGAGAGGGTAATCTTGCCAAAAAAGAAAAGAAAAGAATACTGAAACACATGAACAATGGACAATCAACAGAACACTTGGAATTGTAACTCAACATGCTGAGTATAATTACATAACTCCAGAACAAAGGGTGTGAAATGTTTAATTTATTCTGCTAGATGTAGAATAAATCAAAAGAACAGATCATAACTCAACGGGTCATAAGTCAAAGAACAGATGACTTTTAATTGCAGTATCAAATTGCCTAATGTCATGCGTCCCCAAACAGTACTGCTTGCTTGTTAGATTTCAAGGATTAAGGCAAGACAGACATCCAAACCGTGGAAAAATGAATATTATAAATAAACTAGCACAGTAAGCTCCAGTGTGCCTTGGCGGACACAGGTGATAGGAAAACCTGTTCCCACCTGAAAGGCACAGAGCTGCCTTGAGAAGACAACTGCTGACTGACATCCCTCTCATCCCCAAACCTCACCATCCACACTCCCATCACCGCCCCCCCATCCCACCCCACATCCTCACTGCCTGTAATGTGTTCCCTGGGAATCCAGAGCAGCCTTGATCCTTGCCATCCTCACACTGGAGGGCTGTGTGGGTACTGCCATGTTGGAGGGCCAGGTGGATGCTGCCATGTTGGAGGGAGGGTCAGGTGGGTGCTGCCATGTTGGAGGGAGGGTCAGGTGGGTGCTGCTGTGTTGGAGGAAGGGCCAGGTGGGTGCTGCCATGTTGGAGGGAGGGTCAGGCGGGTGCTGCCATGTTGGAGGGAGGGCCAGGTGATACTGGCTTGGGGACTGACCTGGCTGGATGTCCTGAGCTGGGTGGTGACTGCAAGAAGGACCGATCTGTAAATAGAGCTGGACACTGGTGCATGCTTCCCTTCTATGTAGGACTATCTCACAGAAAGCATTTTGATCTGACCAGAGCTGACCCTGTCAGGTGAGTCATACAGAGAGCGAGGAGTGCAGGGGGTCCGCAGAGGAGGTGTTCCAAGAGGGAGCCTGGGCTGGGAGGGAGCAGAATACACCATAAGGATGAGGAACCATGACAGATGTCCGACACATGGGCGGCAACCTTAGCGCAGTTGGGGTTGGTGGGGAAGCACAGGGAGAAACCGCTTCCTGCCAGTCAACTGCTGTGGAGTAGGAACACACCAGTGAGACGTGACGAGGCTGTTGTGTGTGACACTGGAGTCCAGTGGGGACCAGGAGGATAGATGATGAGGAGAGTGCTCCCTCCCTCTTCCCTCCCTCCCCTTGCTTCTCCCTTCATCATCAATCAATCAATCCGAAGACTTGGGAAAGCCATGCACTAAAACAGTGAGGAAGGAGAGAGAGAGAGAGAGAGAGAGAGAGAGAGA
>NW_022196891.1:80012220-80015171 GCF_008632895.1 Mastomys coucha
GAGAGAGAGAGAGAGAGAAAGAGAGAGAGAGAGGCTCTAGGGAGGGAGGCAACAACCCAAGGGACACCTCCAGAAGTCCCTTTACCTACAAGGCTCCTCCCACAGGTTCCATGGGATAAGCAGGGAGAAGGGAGACGGTTGGCGTGGGGAGGGTTGTAGTAACTTACATGTCCTATGGACAGAGCGGGCTCTGTCTGAGCAAGAAGAGATGGGGAGAGCTGTTGGGAGCAACATCTGGAATGTGGGGGGTTATTGACAGCTATCTCCAGAATTGACAGCACAGGCAGTTGGGAGTGTAAGGATGGGATCACATAAGGAAATATGACCTCTCTGGGGTCAGAGGCCAGAGGGTCACTTCTCAGCTCTGTCCCTACGCCTGCTCTATACCAGGAAGCAAGGAAGACCATCAACAACCCAAGGTGGGCGGAGCACCAAAGCCCTGCCTTGCCCCAGCCTTGGTTTGGAGGCTTTGCTTCCCACACCCACCCGTCCCTCTTCACAGCATTTCCCACAGGTGTCTGCTCTTCCTGGATGCTGGGTCAGGTGCCCACTCAAGCCTGCATCTGCTCCTATTGCCTGTTCTCCGGCCCTGGCAATCATGAAGCATCTGCTGTATAAACATCGGTCCTCCAGAAGTATCTTGGGAAACTCATCTCTCTTTGGGCTTCCACCTCTGTAAAACACTGTGATTTCTCAGGTCCTGTTCTGACATCTGCGGACAGAGTATCTAAGAGCTGTGCATGACTACTATGGAGACCCTCTGTGTGTGGGTGCTATCCTGGGCTCACTGTTCTACAGGATGACACACAGCGGTGCTGCCCAGGGTTCCCCCAAGAACCTCACAGCCTCCAAGTCAAAGTCCATACCTACCAAGCATTGCTACTGTATAAATCAGTAACAAGGCACAACATGGAGGAGACAGAGCCTAGTACTAAGCATGTGGCTACAAACATTTGTCAGGGGCCTCCGTGGTAGACAGGACAGATGCCCATGGCAGCGGAGACCCAGAGAGGGGCAGGCCTTCTGGGCGATTTGAAAAACATACAAGGAGCCAGAGACCTTGACCTGCCAGGTGGGGAGGAAATGTGAGCAGAAACTAAATGGAGATTTTATTGGGTGTTGGGCCTTACGAACTGTTTTGGTTTGAGATTTAGTCATAAATTAATCCTACACATAAGTGTTCCCAAGGAGGGAACCCAGGAAAAATATTTCGATTTTTAAGACTTGAAATAAATCTCACAATTTCCATGGCTTAATGGAGGCCTCTCTCAGCCTGGTGTTCTCTCCCCACTTTCTCTCACCCTCTCCTCGCCCTGCATCCCTCTCCCTTTACCTCTTCTCTCCCTCATCTCTCTCCCTTCCCCCCTCTTTCCCTTCTCCTCTCTCCTCTTCCTTCTCCTTTCCACCTCTCTATACCTTCCGCCCTCCTTTTTTTCTCTCCTCTCATTCTCTCTCTTTCCTCTCCTCCTCCCTCCCCCCACCTCTTCCTCTCTCCACCCTCAGCCTGAGGACAGAATCCTTCCAGGGCTCACTGGATAATCAGAGGATAAGCTCTGATTGGCTGTGCTGCTGGGTGCTGGTCTTCATGCAGCCCTCCAAAGACAGAGCTGCCAGGACCATGGAAGGAAAAGGACAGACACGGGTCTATGTTAACACATTTAAAAGATAAACATAAAGAAGTTAGGGCCGGGACTGGTGAGATGGCTCAGCGGGTAAGAGCACTGACTGCTCTTCCAAAGGTCGTGAATTCAAATCCCAGCAACCACATGGTGGCTCACAACCACCCATAATGAAATCTGATACCCTCTTCTGTGTACTCATTTATAATAATAAGTAAATCTTAAAAAAAAAGAAGAAGAAGAAAAGAAGAAGTTAGGGCCTTCCAAAGGCTGTGCGGGGACACTCTCCCTGACAAGAGTACCAGGCATGGGCAGGCATGCTGCTTCCTAGCCCTGACAGAATAGAACAGAGAAGCAGAGTTGAGCCCAGAGATTTGATGCAGAAGTTGAAACCAAGGAATCTGATGAGTGGCGTGGTCCCCTGCCTGGGGACTCCATCTTGATCCACATTGGAGAAACTCCACAAGGACTAGAAGTTATGAGCATCGTAGTAATGTTATGCTAAGAGACCTGGAAACTTTTCCCTCACAAAACGGGGACTGCTGAGTTTTTAGCCTTCCTCTGGCTACTGTCCTTCCCATGAAGCAAAGGTGTCCACAGGATCGAGGGAATGTCCCTGAGGAGAGTCCAGGCCTACCTCCTAGAGTTTAGACTACATCTGGTAGAAACAGATGCCCCGCATCTAGTTCCCATCAAAAAGTCCTAAATCTGCCTGTTTGATAACTACGGGTGCTCCCAGGCCTTTCTCTTCCAAGACAAGAGCACAGGATTTGTGTAAGATGGGACCAGCTAGGGCATAAGGACATAAGGTCCCATGTGTGTACCCAAGTCCCCAGCATTCTGAGATGGAACCTAGCTGGAGGAATGGGGTAGACCAGCTCTCCTGGAGCCTCAGCCTCTGACCGAGAACACCAGAGTCTCATATCCTAAACTCAAACCTGCCTCCTGCAATATTTCTGAGAATGTAGTTATTAAGAATGGAGAACCAACTGGGCACTTTGAACTTCAGAGAGGGAACAAGCCAGCCTCTCTGTGTACTTCCCTTGTGCCCAAGGTCAATGTATACCACCATTGTGTTGATCCTTATCCTTGCTCCGGGTGATAGGCTGAAAGAAAATAGGCTATTCAAGGTGTGTTTGTGGGTGGCATCTGTGGTGTCAATGTGTCACTGCCGCCAGTGGCCCTCACTTCCTTGGTTGGTATCCATGACTCTTGTGTCCCTCTCTACCCCTCAAGCTCACTCCTCTCCTTCCTGCTGTTCCTCCTCTTCCTCTTCTTTCTCCTCTTCCTTCTCCTCCCTTGCCCCTCTTCCTCTTTCTCTTCATCCCACTC